>NC_069499.1:596644233-596950483 GCF_027579735.1 Bombina bombina | reverse complement strand
GTATTGATCTAGGCCCATTTTGGTATATTTCATACCACCATTTCACCGCCATATGCGATAAAATTAAAAAAAACGTTAAATTTTTCCAAATTTTAGGTTTCTCACTGAAATCATTTACAAACAGCTTGTGTAATTATGGCATAAATGGTTGTAAATGCTTCTCTGTGATCCCCTTTGTTCAGAAATAGCAGACATATATGGCTTTGGCGTTGCTTTTTGGTATTTAGAAGGCCGCTAAATGCCGCTGCGCATCACACATGTATTATGGCTAGCAGTGAAGGGGTTAATTAGGTAGCTTGCAGGGTTAATTTTAGCTTTAGTGTAGAGATCAGCCTCCCACCTGACACATCAACCCCTCCAGATCCCTCCCAAACAGCTCTCTTACCTCCCCCACCCCACAATTGTCCCCACCATCTTAAGTACTGGCAGAAAGTCTGCCAGTACTAAAATAAAAGGCATCCTTTTTTTCTTTTTTCCCCCCCTTTGCATATTTACATATGCTGCTGTGTAGGATCCCCCCTTAGCCCCCAAACCTCCCTGCCCCCCCCCCAAACAGCTCTCTAACCTCCCCCTCTACCCTCTTGGCAGCCATCTTGGGTACCCAGTTTACACTATATAGTCTCCTTTTTTTATTTGTTATTTTTTTCTGTAGTGTAGCCCAAGACCAACCCCCACCCCCTCCCAGATCCCTTAGATTACTTTTTGGGGGCATTTCTTCCCCCCTTCCTCCCACTTATACTTGATAGTTTTCTGTAGTGTAGCGGTTCCCACCCGCTCCCTCCCCGTGCACGCGCCCGCCCGCCACCCCCGTGCGCGCGCCCGACTGTCCCGCCCCCGATCCCGCCCCCCTCTGTGTCTTAGAACCCATCGATGGCCGCCCACCCGCCTCCCACTGCAGCTCCCACCCACCAACGAATGCGGCTATCGATGTCCGGTGTAGAGAGGGCTACAGAGTGGCTCTCTCTGCACCGGAGGGGTACAAATTGTTATTGCAGGATGCCTCAATATCGAGGCATCCTGCAATAACCGGAAAGCAGCTGGAAGCGATCAGGATTGCTTCCAGCTGCTTTCCAAACCGAGGACGTACGCCATACGTCCTCAGGCGTTAACTGTATTTTTTCTGAGGACGTATGGCGTACGTCCTCGGTCATTAAGGGGTTGAACAATAAAAATTCTGGATTAGACTGTCCCTTTAAAGGAACATGAAACAGTTTTTTTTTTTCTTTACATAATTCAGAAAATACAATTTTAAACTCCTTTCCAATTTACTTTTTCCAATTTGCTTCATTGCCTTAATATCCTTTGTTTAAAAAGGGCAATCAATGCCCTGCTGGAAGCTAGCTGAACACATCTTGTGAGCCAATGACGAGGCATATATGTGTAGTGGCCAATCAGCAGCTCCCATTGCTGCTCCTGAGCCTACCTTGGTATACTTTTCAACAAAGGATACCAAGAAAGCAAAGCAGATTAGATAATAGTAAATTGGAAAGTTGTTTAAATGGCCATAAAAGTTTGAAAATCTACAAGTTCCAATTCGTTAGAGCATCTCATTTTAAGACTATTGACCCTGCACTGATGTGTGTTTTACCCCCACAAAGGGGTTCAACACACAATAGAAGTACCACTCAGTACCCTCAGAGCACTTCTGTGGTCTCAAGCAGAAACAACCACTGATCCAATCAGCAGTGCTTGTTGCCCAAATCAGCTGTGTAACTGGTGCTGCTTATTGGATCAGCGGCAGTTTCCACTTGGGACCTGCAGTACTTCTACTGTGTGTTTAACCCCTTTGCGGTGGTTAAACATACAGTAGTGCAAGGTCAATATTAAAATGACATGCTCGAGCAAATAATGCATGTCATTTTTCAACTATTAGAGAATTTTAAAATTGCTTGCTCTATCTAAATCACGGTAAAATATGTCTATGCTGTTAAACTCCAATGCATGTGGATTTACACAATTCTATACACAAATTGACTATTTAGTGGAAGTGACTTTTTTATGTAAGCAGCCAGTACAATCTATTATAAATAGTTTTGGTAGTGTGATTATATTGTTTATTGGATAAGTATTTGTTAGAGAACCTCACCTGAAACGTTGAGCCATATTTTATTTATCACATGGTCTTAGCAGCACGTGTATTTGTTGTGTGTAAAAAAAATAAAAAAATATGGTGAGTTAGTAAGATACTATGTAAGAGAGTGAATTTATGTGACACTAAATAAGTGAGTGCATGTGTGTAAGACTGTGGTAGCATGTGCACATGATGGTAAGACTAAGAGTTCATATATATGAGACACTGCACATGATAGACAGTGTGTGAGAGTGCATGTGTGTGGTGTGTGAGAAAGTATGTATCCATGGGCTAGATGTTTCAGAGCCTCCTTTTAAAGGAAAGGTGCCTCTCCGGGTCTGCCAGGGTCCATGCGGAATTCCATTTTAATAAAACAAAATTTCCATAGAAAATAGCTCATTTGAAACCGCAATTTTTTCTATTGTGATTCATTTACAGCATACCATTTTAAACTCTCCAATTTACTTTAATTATCAAATTTGCTCAATTTTCTTTGTATCCTTTTTGAAGGACCAACCATGCACTACTAGCAGGTAGATGATCACAAAACAGTAAATTAATATTAATGGGCACTGTGCCTGTAAATAAATTGAAAAACAAGTATATTCTTATTACCTAGTGCTACCACACTATAGCTTAAAGTGTAGGTAAACTTTGATGAATGAAAGCCCGTTTTTTTAAAAATACTATTAAAAACAAGGACACTTTCATTCATCAAAGTTTAAGAGGCAGTCGTTTTGATTAAAAACTTACCTTTGTTTTTTTTAACAGCCAGAGCAGCTTCCCCCACCCGGAGATCATTTCTTCACACGTCATCAATGACTAATCCAGCTTCCTCCAATCACAGCATGGCCTCAGGCAATGACTACCCTGGGGGGAAAGCTGTGATTGGAGGAGCCAAACCTGTTGATATCACAGACGTGTCCAACTTTTAGGGGGCGCTGTATACAAAAGATCTATGTAATTGGTCTATGTCAGCCAATGTGTTTGATCATACAAAATAATACTATAAATTTGATATGACCATTAGGAGTAATGGAATAAAGAGAATAACATTAATAAGAGAAGTACAAAAATACACATATACAATATGTCTAATCCGAGTCCTCTATGGGTATTGGGCCTCCAATCTGGATGGTTCAGGTACATCCTATGTTGATAAGTCCAGTATTAGGCCTCAAATGACCTTCTATGTATAATCACGGCAGCTCCTCTCAGATGATACATCAGCAACTAGGAATCTGAATGGAGAATCACATTCACAGGTGCCGTGATTATGTGACCCCATATAAAGTGTTCCTTATGTGTTTAGTGCAAGTTATCTAGTGGTTAACTATGTGGTACGATGTCGACTAAGTAGGGAATGTCGAGCTTTGTTATTACGCTCAGGAAGGGATCTACCTAATCAGATTGGGGCTATGTTAGGTGTCACTCAAATATCTAGTGCTGGCCATCCTTGATATATTGGATATCCCAAAAAATTAGCTGAATAACGAACAGGGCTATAAAAAATAATTGTGGATGTGAGAAACAACAAACATTAATAGGTCCAAAGAGGAGCAATTACAGATCTTAGTCAAGTAATAGTATACTTATTTTCAGAAAGCTGCCATATTTTATATTTTCGTTTAAACCCGCAGGAAAGAGACTCCCAAATTTAAAAATCCAATAAGTCTAGTGTATCTATTGGACCCACTCAAAGGTGGGATTCTCTCCAACGGGGTTACGCGAGAATTGCATGGGTCTTTATGCTGGCATACATTGTGATGTCTAGACACACTATGTTTATTACTATTTTTGATAATGTTCCTAAAATGCTCTCCCCATCTCCTTCTCATCTTTCTAATCGTATGCCCTAAGAATTGTATCCCACACTTACAGGTTAATACATATATAACAAATGTGGATCCACAGTCCAATCTGCCTTGAATTTTATAGGTGCGACCTGTGGTGTAAAAGGTCACATTCTTGGCCCCATGGGATATATATTTACACATATTGCACCTTTTTACATTACACCATGGCCCTCCCTACAGCGGACTGCGGCTGTGCCGATTGTGGGTTGGAGGGTAAGAAAGGAGGCGGGTGGGCGGCCCATCGCTGGAGGGGGCAGGAAGAGTGCGGGAGCAGGTGGGACCGCCATGCTACAGGCGTTGGGGGAAAAAAAGCTGACAGTGAGTGGGGAGGAGGGTAAATGAGGGGGATCCTATGTGGGATCTGTTGAGGGAAAGGGATCTGGGAGGGGGGTAGTGTGTTGAATTGTTTTGCCTAATTTGCAGCAAACTGGGAACTGGCAGACAGCTGCCAGTACCTAAGATGGCGGCAAATAGGTAGAGGGGGAGGGTTAGAGAGCTGTTTGGGGGGATCAGCAAGGTTGGGAGGTAAGGGGGGATACTATCCCGCAGAAAATATGTAAATATATATATATATATATATATATATATATATATATATATATATATATATATATATATATATATTTTAAAAAAACAACTTATTTTTATACTGTCAGACTTTCTGCCAGTGCTTAAGATGGCGGTGACAGTGCTGTTTGAGGGGTCAGGGAGGGATTGGGGGTGGGATGTGTCAGGTGGGGTTGCAGGGATAATTTTAGCTTTAACCACTTCATTGCTGGGCATAATACAAGTGTGGTGCGCGGCGGCATTTAGCAGCCTTCTAATTACTAAAAAGCAATGCCAAAGCCATATGTCTGCTGTTTCTGAACAAAGGGAATCCTAGAGAACATTTTCAACCATTAGTGCCATGATTGCACAAGCTGTTTGTAAATAATTTCAGTGAAAAAGTTAACAATTTTTTTTTTTATTAGTTGATCGCATTTGGCGTTGAAATGGTGGCATGAAATATACCACAATGGGCCTAGATCAATACTTTTGGTTGTCTACTAAAAAAAAATAAAAAAATTGTGTTGATAGGTAAATATAAAAAAAGCTCTATTTCTGTTTAAATGTAGTGATGGCAAAAATGCTCTGGTCTTTTGGGGAAGTTTTTGTCTGAATTGCCCCGTCCTTAAGAGGATAGAGATGTTTAGGTGATATTTTCTAGTTAGCTTTTTACAGCTATGCTGCATCATTTTCAAGTGCTTTAACATTTGGGTATCATGTCCCTTTCAAGTGAAAATTAAACATTCAAGATTCATATAGAGCAGGCAATTTTAAACAAATTCCAATTTGCTTCCATTAACAAAATGTGCACAGTCTTTCTATATTTACACTTTTTTTTTTTTTTGAGTCACCAGCTCCTACTGAGCATGTGCAATAATTCACAGGATAGACGTATATGCAATTGTGATTGACTGATGGCTGTCACATGACACAGGAGAGGAAATAGATATAACTTTGAAATTTGTCAGAAAAAAATCTACTACTCATTTGAAATTCAGACTAAGTGCTTTTGAATTGTCTTTTTATCATGCATTTGTTGATTATGCGAATCTACTGTATTGAGCTGTCCTTTATAGGGACATAAGGCCTACATTTATCTTTTATGATTCAGACAGAGCAAAAGTTTTTAAACAACTTTCAGTTTTGCTTTTATTATCTAATTTGTCTTTCTCTTGGTATCCTTTGTTGGAGCAGCAATTCACTACTTTTAGCTAGCTGAACACATTGAGTGAGCCAAAAGAGGCATATATGTGTAGCCAAAATTATTAAACTGGTGATAGTTCACCTTTCAATAATTTCATAATTAGCTATGTATTTTTAATGGTATATAACTAAATCAGTAATTTTCTGATATAAAAGGAAACATCTGAAAAAATATTATTCTAAAAATTTAAACCTTTATGTAGAAAACCATGATTTAAATAAATTCTTACTTACTAGTGATTTAAATTGATTTGATTTAAATCAAATCTACCCTGTTTATGTTCCTTTAAAGATTTATTAATATAACTTTCTTCTTGCTGAGGCAGGTGTAGAAAATGTCAAACATTTGACAGATATAAATGTGAACCCCATGATATGTGTATGTAGCATGCTCATATGTAACATACACACTGTATTTGTGGACTTTTTTTACTAGGTGTGCCGGGTTCCTTTGTATCAAAGTGGGGAAGCTGGCAGCATCTGCAGCTGGAGGGGGCTTTTTGATTCTACAGGTGAGGAAATGTAATTATTTAATACTTGTTTTGTTAAATGTGCAAGTGTGTTTGGAGTAAGTTTGTATGGGCACTAAAAAGAGAAAAAAGCAAACCCACCTACATAAATCTGTAAACCTACATAAACATATGTACTGGTACTTGACTCTGCTTAATCAAAAAGCCATCTTCATTAAAAAAAAATAGGTGTGATTAACTAACAAAGTTATCATAGCTGCAGCTATTCATAGTCTTTGTTTTACCCTCTCTGTTGCACTGACTGTCAGACTCCCTCCATAATAGTCTAAAACCACAGCATTTTTTCTGAAAATTGTATTTTTCTCTAGAGTTTCTGTTTTCCTCATTCTGACAAATGAGTACATTGTTAGCAGGTGGTTATTTTTTTAAGCCATTCATATCAAAGCTTGTGTTTTGGCACTTTGCCTTTTCTTCTTTTTTTTTTTTTTTTTAAATACATTTTTTATTGAGGTTATGAAAAACATTACATACAATAGTCAACCAATGACAATAAAGGCAAAACATTGAAACATACATTATTTACCCACAAAAATAGGAAATAAGTAGAGATATAACAAGAAGTATATGAATATGGTAACTGTGAAATACACAATTATATCTGGTGTTCACACTACCAGTATTGTAGCTTAACAAATTCACAACAAGTATTTAGTAGATAAAAGTAATATTGTGAGAGAAGCGCGACTAGTACGTCATTGATGGGTAATTAAACCTCATTTTTATATTATGTAGAGAGTTTGGTCTCCACCTTGTCATAAGGAACGATCACAAAATTATTTATTCTAGTGAAGTTGGGACAAGTTTGGATTAGGATCAGTTTGGTCGCTTTTGGACCAAATTAGCGAGGAGGGGGGAAGGGAAATTCTGCGGGCAAGAGCCGCTCTAAATGGAGGGAAAGGTGAAAATGGTGGGGGGCGGAGCCATATATAAGGGTTTCATATGAAAAGTGGTTGGGCATCTAAGATTATTATCGGGGGGGGGGGGGTGGTTATAGTATAAAATATCAGTAAGAACCATATGCCATTAGAATGCTGAAAATGTATGGGCACTTAAATGGTAATGTTCCATGGAGGGATTTATGCTGGCTATGCAAGTTAATGCTTCTTAGATGAGTTCTACCCTGAAATATGAAGGGAAGTCCAAGGCATACATCAATAATAGATATATTGGATATATAGACTGTTGGGTGGGAATAAGCATATTTTACGCTATCTGCTAATCTTGGAAGGGGAGAATAGCTATTTGTATAAATGATTCATTCTAAATTAGAGGTGGATAGATGGCGTGAGGGTGGATAAGGGATATTTAATGTAGGGAAAAATTAAATATAAGAGCAGGATTATGTAATTAGTTATATGGTCACAGGGAAGAGACAGGACACCCAGTGCCTTTTCTTCTTTTAACTGATTTAGTGTAAGCAGGTTCACTGTCTCTGAGTTTGCAGTTTAACCATTGGATTATCTGTTTGCTCTTTGGAAATAAAATAGTTAATAAAATGGTGACCTATTCATTTCAGATTGCTCATCATACTGGATATATCCATGTGAACTGGAAGCGGTTAGAAAAAGACATGAACAAAGCCAAAGAACAACTGAAAATCCAGAGCAAAAGAAAAAGTAGAGCACAGGAGGTGAAAACATAGGGATATTAAAATTTACTTTCATGAATTATAGTATAGATTTTTTTTTTAAACTTTTCTAATTTACTTCTATTATCAATGTTACTTTATTTTCTTTGTGTCTCTTGTTGAAAGAGCATCAATGCACTAATGGGAGATAGATGAACACATCAATAAGCAAATGACGAGGAATTTCTGTGTAGCCACCAATCAGCAGCTAGCTCCTAGGCCTACCTAGGTATTCTTTTCAACTAAGGATACCAAGAGAACTTGGCAAATTAGATAATAGAAGTACATTAGAAAGTTGATTAAACTGCATGCTGTATCTGAATTATGAAGAAATATTTTGGGGTTTCATGTCCCTTTGAAGCAAGTAGTTAAGGGAGTTTTATGTATATGCTCATGTATCTGCACAAGGATATTATTTTTCATTGATTAGAGAGAAATGAAACCACAATTTTGTCTTATGTTTCAGAGAATAAGATTTTGAACAGCTTTCTGATTTACTTTATTCTCTTGGTATCCTTTTGTTGGAGCAGCAATGCACTACTGGGGGCTAGCTGAATACATTGGTTGAGCCAATGACAAGAGGACTATATGTTCAGCCATCAATCAGCAGCTATCTGAGGGGTAGTGCATTGCTGCTCCTGAGTGTACCTAAGTATATTCTTTTAACAAATAAAAGCAAGAGAACAAAGCAAAATATCTGATTCATTTAACATTTAAATATCAACTTTACTGTCCTTTTAATATTTAACTGTCTTCTTTTTTTTTATTCCTCAAATTAATTTTAAATGGGCATTCAATTTAAATGGGCTCAAAAGTTATTTCCTTATAAAGTTTAAATTCTGTGTAGTAAAAAAAACGTAATCTAAGCTCATGTATTTTGATCCAACATGAGCTACAAAGGCAAAGAAGAGCGTTCTGTATTGTGTTTCAGCATAAAGCCTATAAATATGGCTTATGCCGAAATGCGTAAACCTTTTTGATACATAACGCCCTACTTTGGTTTTGTAGCCCATGTTGGATTTTACTATATGGGTTTAATAAAGTTACTATTTTATTAGATGGACTGGCAACATTTACATGCTCTAATAATCAAAGAGCATATCATTTTAGCACTGCTGGCCCTGTAAGTCTGTGTTTAACTCACACAAAGGGGTTGAACAAATAAAGTATTGCTTGGGAGCTGCAGAGAACTGCTGGTCCTGAGCAGTGACAGACAATTGGCAGTGGCAGTCATACAACACAGCTGCACAACTGCTGTGGCTGACTGGTTTACAAGGGGTGTCGATTTCAGGCCAACAGCTTTCTACAGTTCCAAAGTGGTATTTTTTTTTATTTTATCACTTTGTGGTGGTTAAATGAGTGTAAACTTGAGCGTACTCGCTCAAGTCCTAGGATAGAATAAAAAAATGTAGTTAGACTTTTATTCATCAAATTTGCACTATAAACTGATCTTCGATTTTTACCTTTTTAAATGCTCCAACGATAAGCGCCGTTCCTCCACCCGCTATATTGCTCAATTGATTGACAGATTACGAATCTGCAATCCACTAATTGATGTTTCCCCCCCCCCCCCGGGCGTGACGTTTGTGCAAAGGGGCTGAACGCCCTGGGGGAGAAACAACAATTAGTGGATTGCAGATTCGTCATCTGTCAATCAATTGAGCAAAATGTTTTGCCGTCATACTGGGGTGAACTTTTTTTGACAATTCCAATGAACATCCAATCAGTGTATGTGTCACATGACAATCTTGAAGTCCAGCCCTTTGTAAGCCCTTAGGAAGAGAGTGGATGGGACTGCTCTCTATCTCACAGCCCAGCCAAAAGAGGAAAGGAAGGGAGGTGGAGGAACAGAAGATACCAAGTGTGTGTGTGTGTATATATATATATATATATATACACTTTTAAAAAAAAAACCAAAACAATACACTAATATATTTTTCATTGCAACATTCTTAAAGGGACATGAAACACACTTTTTTTTTCTTTCATGATTCAGCTAGAGAATACAATTTTTAACATTCCAATGTACTTTTTTAATTTGCTTCCTTCTCTTGTTATCCTTTGCTGAATGGTTTATCTATGTAAGCTCAGGAGCAGCAAATAACCTAGGTTCTAGCTGCTTATTGGTGGCTGCATATATATAGTTTTAAATAGGAATAATTTAGTTAATGATAGTAATTTTATTTAGATTTATTGTAATTATATTTAAGTTAGGGAGTGTTAGGGTTAGACTTAGGTTTAGGGGTTAATAACTTTAATATAGCAGTGGCGACATTGGGAGCAGCAGATTAGAGGTTAATAAATGTAGGTAGGTTGCGGCGACATTGGGGCGGCAGATTAGGGGTTAATAAATAGTATGTAGGTGTCGGCGATGTTGGGGGCGGCACATTAAGGGTTAATACATATAATGTAGGTGGCGGCGGTGTCCGGAGCGGAAGATTAGGGGTTAAAATTTTATTATAGTGTTTGCAATGCGGGAGGGCCTCGGCTTAGGGGTTAATAGGTAGTTTATGGGTGTTAGTGTACTTTTTAGCACTTTAGTTATGAGTTTTATGTTACGGCGTTGTACCATAAAACTCTTAACTACTGACTTTTAAATGCGTTAGGTCTCTTGACAGGGTAGGGTGTACCGCTCACTTTTTGGCCTCCCAGGACAGACTCGTAATACCAGTGCTGTGGAAGTCCCATAGAAAAAAGACTTTACGAAGTTTACGTAAGTCGTTTTGCGGTAAGGCCAAAGAAGTCTGCGGTGACCCTAAACCTTCAAGACTCGTAATACCAGCTGGCGTAAAAAAGCAGCGTTAGGACCTCTTAACGCTGCCTTTTTACCGTATCGCACAACTCGTAATCTAGGCGATAGTCTCTAAATGTGGTTAAAGGGACATAAAACCCAATTTTTTTTTTCTTTCATGGCTCAGAGCATACAATTTTAAACAACTTTCCAATTTACTTCTATTAGTTAATGTTTTATTTTCTTGGTATCCTTTGTTGAAAAGGATTTATTTCCAATGGCATGGAGAGTCAAAAAGTTAATTCATTACTGTGTGGAATTCACTTCCTGGCCACCAAGAGGAGGCAAAGACACCCCAGCCAAAGCCTTAAGATCCATCCTACTTCCCATACTCTCCCAGTCATTCTTTGCCTCTGTGACTAGGAGGTAGACTAAAAGTGTTCTGAAGAAAATTGAATTAAAAGTCCTTTAATGGGTCTTTTCCCTGCAAGATAGGACTGGGGTTTATGCTGTGTCCATGTAATCATCTTAGTTAGAGTTTTGGTAGCTGTTAGCTGCTGGATGTCGCAGGGATCTTCTCTGTCCTCCTTCCAGCAATTTGTGCTAACACCCCCACCAGGCAATCAGTGTTAGCTAACACTGCTTTCCTTTTTACCTCAGGTCCTTGTCAGAAGTGGATGAAGCTGTCAGACCTAAAAGTGCTGTAACTGTCCTACAGCAAGGACCGTAAAGGTAGTTATGTTTTCCTTTTCTCAGGAGGGATATCAGACACATTATACAGGTGCAAGTTTGCAGCCTAATAGAGACCTTATACAGGGTGTGAGGGCACAAAACCTACCCTGGCTCAGGATAGTATATTTTATTGGGCAGTTACCAGGGAACTGCTGCAATCTTAATTTTCTGTCTGAGTGTGTCATTGTTTTAACAGAGCGCTTTTATTTCACTGATCTCAGTGTGGGACAGTAGGTATTAGGGCTATCAGCCTTTATTGTGGGTTTGTATTTGGCTAACCCGGTTCTGGACAGGGACTAATCTTTCTCTTGGGGTATCTTGTAATGATGCTCAGCCAATGGCAGCACTGTTGCAATTGTTTTTGCACGCTTTGGCGCTTCTCTGTGGGTGTGTCTCAAGAGAGGACATGACACCACGTGGGGCGCCGCGCACTGTGCTCTAACCATTCCGAATGCGCTGCAGATAATAGGAGCACTTTGGATAGTAGTTTCTGTGCAGTTTGAATTACAATCACTCCTCAGCACAGTGTGAAAGGGACGGAGCGCATCGGATTGTGATATTTGTACACAGTTATTTAGAGGTTGCATTTATTTTTTGGTTAAAGTTTATCTTTTTTTTTTTTTTGGGCTGAGTCTTATTACTGCTGTAAATCAGACTGAGCTATGGAGGACAGTTTGGAGGGGGGGAAAGTTTTTATCTCTGTGCCTTTTATTGCATAAATGTTTTATATTGTGAGGCGGTTCAGGTTATACCCCCTTCTCAATTTTGTTTCCAATGTGTGTCTTCAACATTACTATTTAAACCCAGAGCGAACAGGTCTTGTAACAATATTAATACATCAGAGCCCATTACCTCTCAGGACACTGTTGTAAAGGATAGGCTTCAACTCTCTCCTCAGTCCCCCTATTAAGATTGCACATGCAGTTCCCTGCAGCTCAGTCTAATTCTGAGGGAATTTTTCTACCAGAAGACTATGCTAAACAGCTTAAATCTGCTATTTCTGCTGCGCTGAGCGCCTTACCCGACTCAGGTAAGAGGAAGAGAAAAGTAAAAAATGTTTCCATGGATACAGGACTCTTCTCATATTGAGTCTACTTTCGTCAGTCTTTCACAAAATTCTAAGGATGATCATTCTTCTTTGGCCTCCAAAGGCGAGATTTCTGACTCCATTGTGGACATATCAGTGGAACCTGAGGAAATTAATTTCAGATTCAAACTTGAACACCTTTGTTTGTTACTCAAGGAGGTGTTGTCTACTCTAGATGTTCCTGATCCTAAGCTGTCCAAACCTAAGATTCCTAAATTGGATAACGTTTATGATGTTATGCCTAGAGCTCCGGAAGTATTTCCAATTCCAGCCCTCATGGCGGACATCATCTCTAAGGAGTGGGAGAGACCTGGGATACCATTCTCCCTATCCTCTAACTTTTAAGAAGATGTTTCCAGTCCCTAACTCTAACTTTTAGAGTTATGGGGTTCCATTCCCAAAGTGGAGGGAACTTTTCTCACCCTGGCCAAGTGAACTATTCCGCTAGAGGATAGTACCTCCTTTAAAGACCACATGGACAGAAAGCTGGAGGTGTACTTAAGGAGGATTTTTTCATCAGCTTGGACTTCTCTGGCAACTGGCCGCCACTTACTGGTGCGACAACTTATCTGAAGTGATTTTGGTAGAAACTCCTTTAGAGGAGTTAAGATTGGATTAAGGCTTTACAATTACAAAATTCCTTTATTTGTGACGCTAACATGCAGGTTATCCACTTGAGCGCTAAGACATCTGGCTTTGCGATCCTGTCACGTAGGGCCTTGTGGTTAAAGTCCTGGTTGGTGGACATGGTGTCTAAGTCTAGACTCCTCTCCTTAACCTTTTAAGGGGAAGTCTTTTAGGTCCCAGCCTGGATTCTATCATTTGCACGTTGACTGGTGGGAAGGGCACCTTCCTTCCCCAGGACAAGAAGGCTAGATCCAAGGGTCAACAGTCTGGTAATTTTCGTCCCTTTCGGACATCCAAGGGGCAGAGGTCTCCGGCCCCTTCTAAATTGGATCAAAAGTACCTGGAAACCGAGCCAGTCTTGGAACAAGAAAAAGCAGTCAAAGAAACCCTCTTCCGACAATAAGTCTGCATGACGGGATGGCCCCCAATCCGGGACCGGATCATGTAGGGGGCAGACTATCCTTTTTTTTCAGAACACTTGGATTTGCAACAATCCAGACCATTGGTTCGTAGACGTGGTCTCCCAGGGGTACAGTATAGGATTCAAGTCTTACCTTCCAAGAGGCAGATTCCTTTTGTCAAGACTGTCCTCGAACCCTGTTAGGAGAGCCGCCTTTCTCAATTGTGTAGACTATCTATTCTCTTTGGGTGTAATCGTCCTGGTCCCTCCCTCAGAGCAGGGCCTAGGATTTTACTCAATTCTGTTCATGGTTCCCAAGAAGGAAGGAAACCTTTTGCCCTATCCTAGACCTAAAGTGTCTCAAGTTTCTCAGGGTGCCGTCCAAGTTCAGATCCATTCTTCCGTTGGTCCAAGAGGGTCAGTTCATGACCACCATAGATTTGAAGGACGCATACCTCCATGTTCCGACCCACAAGGATCACTTTCAGTTCCTACGGTTTGTCTTTCTAGACAAACATTTCCATTTTTTAGCCCTGCCATTTGGTTTGGCCACGGGCCCCAGAATCTTTACAAAAGTCCTGGGAGCTCTTTTAACTGTAGCAAGGACGCGAGGCATCGCTGTGGCCCCTTAACTGGACGATATCTTGGTTCAGGCTCCATCTTTTCCTTTGGCAAGATCTCACATGGACTCCATTGTTTCTCCTGTGAGACAATGGGTGGAAGATAAATCGGTGCAAGAGCTCCCTGGTTCCCGACACTAGGGGTTGCTTTCTGGGAACAATCATAGATTCAGTTTCCATGAAAATTTTACTGACGGATCTAAGAAGATCCAAGAGTCTCTCGTCCTGTCTATCTTTTCAAACATCTGAGCGCACCTCAGTGGCACAATGCATGGAAGTAATCGGACTCATGGTAGCTACTATGGACATTATTCTTTTGCTCGCTTTCATCTGCGACCTCTACAACTTTGTATGCTCAGACAATGGAACATCGATCATTCTGATCTAACCACCAAAATAATCTCTCTCCTGGTGGCTCTGTCAGGATCACCTATCCCAAGGCACGTGCATTTTGAGACCATAATGGGAGATTGTGACTATGGACGCCAGCCTTCTGGGGTGCCGTCTGGGGTTCTTTGAAGGCTCGGGGAACTTGGTCACCGGAGGAGTCCTTACTCCCCATCAACATTCTGGCAATGCAAGAAGTTCTCCAGCTAGTAGTGAAAATTGACCTTTATTTGTGCATACAGGGTTCCAACAATAACAGCAACGTTTCAGGCAAACAATATGCCCTTTGTCAAGCTAAATATCAAGTGATTATATTGGTGTTTAAATAGCCATACTGGCGCCAAACAATGCATATTAACATCTCTAGTGCGCCACCTAGTGGTCAAATTTTTTTTTAATTTTGTGAACAATAATTGTAGTGTATATTTACCTAAGGCCTAGATTTAGAGTTTGGCGGTAGCCGTGAAAACCAGCGTTAGAGGCTCCTAACGCTGGTTTTAGGCTACCGCCGGTATTTGGAGTCAGTCAGGAAAGGGTCTAACGCTCACTTTTCAGCCGTGACTTTTCCATACCGCAGATCCCCTTACGTCAATTGCGTATCCTATCTTTTCAATGGGATCTTTCTAACTCCGGTATTTAGAGTCGTGTCTGAAGTGAGCGTTAGAAATCTAACGACAAAACTCAAGCCGCAGAAAAAAGTCAGTAGTTAAGAGCTTTCTGGGCTAACGCCGGTTTATAAAGCTCTTAACTACTGTGCTCTAAAGTACACTAACACCCATAAACTACCTATGTACCCCTAAACCGAGGTCCCCCCACATCGCCGCCACTCAATTAAATTTTTTTAACCCCTAATCTGCCGACCGCCACCTACGTTATACTTATGTACCCCTAATCTGCTGCCCCTAACACCGCCGACCCCTATATTATATTTATTAACTCCTAACCTGCCCCCCACAACGTCGCCGCCAGCTACCTACAATAATTAACCCCTAATCTGCCGACCGCAAAGAGCCGCCACCTACATTATAGCTATATACCGCTAATCTGCTGCCCCTAACACCGCCGACCCCTATATTATATTTATTAACCCCTAATCTGCCCCCCTCAACGTCGCCTCCACCTGCCTACACTTATTAACCCCTAATCTGCCGAGCGGATCTCACCGCTACTATAATAAAGTTATTAACCCCTAATCCGCCTCACTCCCGCCTCAATAACCCTATAATAAATAGTATTAACCCCTAATCTGCCCTCTCTAACATCGCCGACACCTAACTTCGATTATTAACCCCTAATCTGCCGACCGAATCTCGCCGCTATTCTAATAAATGGATTAACCCCTAAAGCTAAGTCTAACCCTAACACTAACACCCCCCTAAGTTAAATATAATTTAAATCTAACAAAATAAATTAACTCTTATTAAATAAATTATTCCTATTTAAAGCTAAATACTGTACTTACCTGTAAAATAAACCCTAATATAGCTACAATATAAATTATAATTATATTGTAGCTATTTTAGGATTAATATTTATTTTACAGGCAACTTTGTATTTATTTTAACCAGGTACAATAGCTATTAAATAGTTAAGAACTATTTAATAGCTAAAATAGTTAAAATAATTACAAAATTACCTGTAAAATAAATCCTAACCTAAGTTACAATTAAACCTAACACTACACTAGCAATAAATTAATTAAATAAAATACCTACAATTAAACCTAACACTACACTATCAATAAATTAATTAAATACAATATCTACAAATAAATACAATGAAATAAACTAACTAAAGTACAAAAAATAAAAAAATATTTACAAACATCAGAAAAATATTACAACAATTTTAAACTAATTACACTTACTCTAAGCCCCCTAATAAAATAACAAAGCCCCCCAAAATAAAAAAATGCCCTACCCTATTCTAAATTACTAAAGTTCAAAGCTCTTTTACCTTACCAGTCCTGAACAGGGCCCTTTGCGGGGCATGCCCCAAAGAATTCAGCTCTTTTGCCTGTAAAAAAAAACATACAATACCCCCCCCAACATTACAACCCACCACCCACATACCCCTAATCTAACCCAAACCCCCCTTAAATAAACCTAACACTAAGCCCCTGAAGATCTTCCTACCTTGTCTTCACCATGCCAGGTATCACCGATCGTTCCAGGCTCCGAAATCTTCATCTAAGCCCAAGCGGGGGCTAGACATCCATCATCCGACGGCTGAAGAAGTCCAGAAGAGGCTCCAAAGTCTTCATCCTATCCGGGAAGAAGAGTAGATCCGGACCGGCAACCATCTTCTTCCAAGCGGCATCTTCTATCTTCATCCGATGAGGACCGGCTCCATCTTGAAGACCTCCACCGCGGACCCATCTTCTTCTTCCGACAACTTCCCGACGAATGACGGTTCCTTTAAGGGACGTCATCCAAGATGGCGTCCCTCGAATTCCGATTGGCTGATAGGATTCTATCAGCCAATCGGAATTAAGGTAGGAAAATTCTGATTGGCTGATGGAATCAGCCAATCAGAATCAAGTTCAATCCGATTGGCTGATTCAATCAGCCAATCAGATTGAGCTCGCATTCTATTGGCTGTTCCGATCAGAAGAAGATGGGTCCGCGGTGGAGGTCTTCAAGATGGAGCCAGTCCTCATCGGATGAAGATAGAAGATGCCGCTTGGAAGAAGATGGTTGCCGGTCCGGATCTAATCTTCTTCCCTGATAGGATGAAGACTTTGGAGCCTCTTCTGGACTTCTTCAGCCGTCGGATGATGGATGTCTAGCCCCCGCTTGGGCTTAGATTAAGATTTCGGAGCCTGGAACGATCGGTGATACCTGGCATGGTGAAGACAAGATAGGAAGATCTTCAGGGGCTTAGTGTTAGGTTTATTTAAGGGGGGTTTGGGTTAGATTAGGGGTATGTGGGTGGTGGGTTGTAATGTTGGGGGGGGTATTGTATGTTTTTTTTTTACAGGCAAAAGAGCTGAATTCTTTGGGGCATGCCCCGCAAAGGGCCCTGTTCAGGGCTGGTAAGGTAAAAGAGCTTTGAACTTTAGTAATTTAGAATAGGGTAGGGCATTTTTTTATTTTGGGGGTCTTTGTTATTTTATTAGGGGGCTTAGAGTAGGTGTAATTAGTTTAAAATTGTTGTAATATTTTTCTGATGTTTGTAAATATTTTTTTATTTTTTGTAACTTAGTTCTTTTTTATTTTTTGTACTTTAGTTAGTTTATTTCATTGTATTTATTTGTAGATATTGTATTTAATTAATTTATTGATAGTGTAGTGTTAGGTTTAATTTGTAGGTATTTAATTAATTTATTGATAGTGTAGTGTTAGGTTTAATTGTAACTTAGGTTAGGATTTATTTTACAGGTAATTTTGTATTTATTTTAACTATTTTAGCTATTAAATAGTTATTAACTATTTAATAGCTATTGTACCTGGTTAAAATAAATACAAAGTTACCTGTAAAATAAATATTAATCCTAAAATAGCTATAATATAATTATAATTTATATTGTAGCTATATTAGGATTTATTTTACAGGTAAGTATTTAGCTTTAAATAGGAATAATTTATTTAATAAGAGTTAATTAATTTCGTTAGATTTAAATTATATTTAAGTTAGGGGGGTGTTAGTGTTAGGGGTAGACTTAGCTTTAGGGGTTAATACATTTATTAGAATAGCGGTGAGCTCCAGTCGGCAGATTAGGGGTTAATGTTTGAAGTTAGGTGTCGGCGATGTTATGGAGGGCAGATTAGGGGTTAATACTATTTATTATAGGGTTAGTGAGGCGGATTAGGGGTTAATAACTTTATTATAATAGCGGTGCGGTCCGGTCGGCAGATTAGGGGTTAATAAGTGTAGGCAGGTGGAGGCGACGTTGTGGGGGGCAGATTAGGGGTTAATAAATATAATATAGGGGTCGGCGATGTTAGGGACAGCAGATTAGGGGTACATAGGGATAATGTAAGTAGCGGCGGTTTACGGAGCGGCAGATTAGGGGTTAATAATAATATGCAGGGGTCAGCGATAGCGGGGGCGGCAGAATAGGGGTTAATAAGTGTAAGGTTAGGGGTCTTTAGACTCGGGGTACATGTTAGAGTGTTAGGTGCAGACGTAGGAAGTGTTTCCCCATAGCAAACAATGGGGCTGCGTTAGGAGCTGAACGCGGCTTTTTTGCAGGTGTTAGGTTTTTTTTCTGCTCAAACAGCCCCATTGTTTCCTATGGGGGAATCGTGCACAAGCACGTTTTTGAAGCTGGCCGCGTCCGTAAGCAACTCTGGTATCGAAAGTTGAAGTTGCGTTAAATATGCTCTACGCTCCTTTTTTGGAGCCTAACGCAGCCATTCTGTGGACTCTCAATACCAGAGTTATTTAAAAGGTGCGGCCAGAAAAAAGCCAGCGTTAGCTACGCGGGTCGTTACCGACAAAACTCTAAATCTAGCCGTTAGTGTTTAAATAGCCATACAAGCACCAAACAATGTACATTGACATTTCTAATGCGCCACCTAGTGTTAAAAAAAGGCTTATTTCTCCAACATAGGTGTGTCCGGTCCACGGCGTCATCCTTACTTGTGGGATATTCTCTTCCCCAACAGGAAATGGCAAAGAGCCCAGCAAAGCTGGTCACATGATCCCTCCTAGGCTCCGCCTACCCCAGTCATTCTCTTTGCCGTTGTACAGGCAACATCTCCACGGAGATGGCTTAGAGTTTTTTAGTGTTTAACTGTAGTTTTTTATTATTCAATCAAGAGTTTGTTATTTTGAAATAGTGCTGGTATGTACTATTTACTCAGAAACAGAAAAGAGATGAAGATTTCTGTTTGTATGAGGAAAATGATTTTAGCAACCGTAACTAAAATCCATGGCTGTTCCACACAGGACTGTTGAGAGCAATTAACTTCAGTTGGGGGAACAGTGTGCAGTCTCTTGCTGCTCGAGGTATGACACATTCTAACAAGACGATGTAATGCTGGAAGCTGTCATTTTCCCTATGGGATCCGGTAAGCCATATTTATTACGATCGTAAATAAGGGCTTTACAAGGGCTTATTTAGACTGTAGACTTTTCTGGGCTAAATCGATTCATTATTAGCACATATTTAGCCTTGAGGAATCATTTTATCTGGGTATTTTGATATAATAATATCGGCAGGCACTGTATTAGACACCTTATTTCTTAGGGGCTTTCCCAAAGCATAAGCAGAGTCTCATTTTCGCGCCGGTGTGGCGCACTTGTTTTTGAGAGGCATGGCATGCAGTCGCATGTGAGAGGAGCTCTGATACTTAGAAAAGACTTTCTGAAGGCGTCATTTGGTATCGTATTCCCCTTTGGGCTTGGTTGGGTCTCAGCAAAGCAGATACCAGGGACTGTAAAGGGGTTAAAGCTTATAACGGCTCCGGTTCCGTTATTTTAAGGGTTAAAGCTTCCAAATTTGGTGTGCAATATTTTTAAGGCTTTAAGACACTGTGGTGAAAATTTGGTGATTTTTGAACAATTCCTTCATGTTTTTTCGCAATTGCAGTAACAAAGTGTGTTCAGTTTAAAATTTAAAGTGACAGTAACGGTTTTATTTTAAAACGTTTTTTGTACTTTCTTATCAAGTTTATGCCTGTTTATCATGTCTGAACTACCAGATAGACTGTGTTCTGAATGTGGGGAAGCCAGAATTCCTATTCATTTAAATAAATGTGATTTATGTGATAATGACAATGATGCCCAAGATGATTCCTCAAGTGAGGGGAGTAAGCATGGTACTGCATCATTCCCTCCTTCGTCTACACGAGTCTTGCCCACTCAGGAGGCCCCTAGTACATCTAGCGCGCCAATACTCCTTACTATGCAACAATTAACGGCTGTAATGGATAATTCTGTCAAAAACATTTTAGCCAAAATGAACCCTTGTCAGCGTAAGCGTGGCCGCTCTGTTTTAGTTACTGAAGAGCATGACGACGCTGATATTAATATCTCTGAAGGGCCCCTAATCCAATTTGAGGGGGCCAGGGAGGTTTTGTCTGAGGGAGAAATTACTGATTCAGGGAACATTTCTCATCAGGCTGAATCTGATGTGATTACATTTAAATTTAAGTTGGAACATCTCCGCATTTTGCTTAAGGAGGTATTATCCACTCTGGATGATTGTGAAAAGTTGGTCATTCCAGAGAAACTATGTAAAATGGACAAGTTCCTAGAGGTGCCGGGGCTCCCAGAAGCTTTTCCTATACCCAAGCGGGTGGCGGACATTGTTAATAAAGAATGGGAAAGGCCCGGTATTCCTTTCGTCCCTCCCCCCATATTTAAAAAATTGTTTCCTATGGTCGACCCCAGAAAGGACTTATGGCAGTCAGTCCCCAAGGTCGAGGGAGCGGTTTCTACTTTAAACAAACGCACCACTATACCCATAGAGGATAGTTGTGCTTTCAAAGACCCTATGGATAAAAAATTAGAAGGTTTGCTTAAAAAGATGTTTGTTCAGCAGGGTTACCTTCTACAACCCATTTCATGCATTGTCCCTGTCACTACAGCTGCATATTTCTGGTTTGATGAACTGATTAAGGTGCTCGATAGTGATTCTCCTCCTTATGAGGAGATTATGGACAGAATCAATGCTCTCAAATTGGCTAATTCTTTCACTCTAGACGCCACTTTGCAAGTGGCTAGGTTAGCGGCTAAGAATTCTGGGTTTGCTATTGTGGCGCGCAGAGCGCTTTGGTTGAAATCTTGGTCGGCTGATGCGTCTTCCAAGAACAAGTTACTAAACATTCCTTTCAAGGGGAAAACGCTGTTTGGCCCTGACTTGAAAGAGATTATCTCTGATATCACTGGGGGTAAGGGCCACGCCCTTCCTCAGGATAGGCCTTTCAAGGCAAAAAATAGACCTAATTTTCGTCCCTTTCGTAAAAACGGACCAGCCCAAAGTGCTACGTCCTCTAAGCAAGAGGGTAATACTTCTCAAGCCAAGCCAGCTTGGAGACCAATGCAAGGCTGGAACAAGGGAAAGCAGGCCAAGAAACCTGTCACTGCTACCAAGACAGCATGAAATATTGGCCCCCGATCCGGGACCGGATCTGGTGGGGGGCAGACTCTCTCTCTTCGCTCAGGCTTGGGCAAGAGATGTTCTGGATCCTTGGGCGCTAGAAATAGTCTCCCAGGGTTATCTTCTGGAATTCAAGGGACTTCCCCCAAGGGGGAGGTTCCACAGGTCTCAGTTGTCTTCAGACCACATAAAAAGACAGGCGTTCTTACATTGTGTAGAAGACCTGTTAAAAATGGGAGTGATTCATCCTGTTCCATTAAGAGAACAAGGGATGGGGTTCTACTCCAATCTGTTCATAGTTCCCAAAAAAGAGGGAACGTTCAGACCAATCTTAGATCTCAAGATCTTAAACAAATTTCTCAAGGTCCCATCGTTCAAGATGGAAACCATTCGAACTATCCTTCCTTCCATCCAGGAAGGTCAATTCATGACCACGGTGGATTTAAAGGATGCGTATCTACATATTCCTATCCACAAGGAACATCATCGGTTCCTAAGGTTTGCATTCCTGGACAAACATTACCAGTTTGTGGCGCTTCCTTTCGGATTAGCCACTGCTCCAAGGATTTTCACAAAGGTACTAGGGTCCCTTCTAGCGGTACTAAGACCAAGGGGCATTGCAGTAGTACCTTACCTGGACGACATTCTGATTCAAGAGTCGTCCCTCCCTCGAGCAAAGGCTCACACGGACATCGTCCTGGCCTTTCTCAGATCTCACGGCTGGAAAGTGAACGTGGAAAAGAGTTCTCTATCCCCGTCAACAAGGGTTCCCTTCTTGGGAACAATTATAGACTCCTCAGAAATGAGGATTTTTCTAACAGAGGCCAGAAAGACAAAGCTTCTGGACTCTTGTCGGATACTTCATTCCGTTCCTCTTCCTTCCGTAGCTCAGTGCATGGAAGTGATCGGGTTGATGGTAGCGGCAATGGACATAGTTCCTTTTGCGCGCATTCATCTAAGACCATTACAACTGTGCATGCTCAGTCAGTGGAATGGGGACTATACAGACTTGTCTCCAAAGATACAAGTAAATCAGAGGACCAGAGACTCACTCCGTTGGTGGCTGTCCCTGGACAACCTGTCACGAGGGATGACATTCCGCAGACCAGAGTGGGTCATTGTCACGACTGACGCCAGTCTGATGGGCTGGGGCGCGGTCTGGGGATCCCTGAAAGCTCAGGGTCTTTGGTCTCGGGAAGAATCTCTTCTACCGATAAATATTCTGGAACTGAGAGCGATATTCAATGCTCTCAAGGCTTGGCCTCAGCTAGCGAGGACCAAGTTCATACGGTTTCAATCAGACAACATGACGACTGTTGCGTACATCAACCATCAGGGGGGAACAAGGAGTTCCCTAGCGATGGAAGAAGTGACCAAGATTATTCTATGGGCGGAGTCTCACTCCTGCCACCTGTCTGCTATCCACATCCCGGGAGTGGAAAATTGGGAAGCGGATTTTCTGAGTCGTCAGACATTGCATCCGGGGGAGTGGGAACTCCATCCGGAAATCTTTGCCCAAGTCACTCAACTATGGGGCATTCCAGACATGGATCTGATGGCCTCTCGTCAGAACTTCAAAGTTCCTTGCTACGGGTCCAGATCCAGGGATCCCAAGGCGGCTCTAGTGGATGCACTAGTAGCACCTTGGACCTTCAAACTAGCTTATGTGTTCCCGCCGTTTCCTCTCATCCCCAGGCTGGTAGCCAGGATCAATCAGGAGAGGGCGTCGGTGATCTTGATAGCTCCTGCGTGGCCACGCAGGACTTGGTATGCAGATCTGGTGAATATGTCATCGGCTCCACCTTGGAAGCTACCTTTGAGACGAGACCTTCTTGTTCAGGGTCCGTTCGAACATCCGAATCTGGTTTCACTCCAGCTGACTGCTTGGAGATTGAACGCTTGATTTTATCGAAGCGAGGTTTCTCAGATTCTGTTATCGATACTCTTGTTCAGGCCAGAAAGCCTGTAACTAGAAAGATTTACCACAAAATTTGGAAAAAATATATCTGTTGGTGTGAATCTAAAGGATTCCCTTGGGACAAGGTTAAGATTCCTAGGATTCTATCCTTCCTTCAAGAAGGATTGGAAAAAGGATTATCGGCAAGTTCCCTGAAGGGACAGATTTCTGCCTTGTCGGTGTTACTTCACAAAAAACTGGCAGCTGTGCCAGATGTTCAAGCCTTTGTTCAGGCTCTGGTTAGAATCAAGCCTGTTTACAAACCTTTGACTCCTCCTTGGAGTCTCAATTTAGTTCTTTCAGTTCTTCAGGGGGTTCCGTTTGAACCCTTACATTCCGTTGATATTAAGTTATTATCTTGGAAAGTTTTGTTTTTAGTTGCAATTTCTTCTGCTAGAAGAGTTTCAGAATTATCTGCTCTGCAGTGTTCTCCTCCTTATCTGGTGTTCCATGCAGATAAGGTGGTTTTACGTACTAAACCTGGTTTTCTTCCAAAAGTTGTTTCTAACAAAAACATTAACCAGGAGATTATCGTACCTTCTCTGTGTCCGAAACCAGTTTCAAAGAAGGAACGCTTGTTGCACAATTTGGATGTTGTTCGCGCTCTAAAATTCTATTTAGATGCTACAAAGGATTTTAGACAAACATCTTCCTTGTTTGTTGTTTATTCAGGTAAAAGGAGAGGTCAAAAAGCAACTTCTACCTCTCTCTCTTTTTGGATTAAAAGCATCATCAGATTGGCTTACGAGACTGCCGGACGGCAGCCTCCCGAAAGAATCACAGCTCATTCCACTAGGGCTGTGGCTTCCACATGGGCCTTCAAGAACGAGGCTTCTGTTGATCAGATATGTAGGGCAGCGACTTGGTCTTCACTGCACACTTTTACCAAATTTTACAAGTTTGATACTTTTGCTTCTTCTGAGGCTATTTTTGGGAGAAAGGTTTTGCAAGCCGTGGTGCCTTCCATTTAGGTGACCTGATTTGCTCCCTCCCTTCATCCGTGTCCTAAAGCTTTGGTATTGGTTCCCACAAGTAAGGATGACGCCGTGGACCGGACACACCAATGTTGGAGAAAACAGAATTTATGTTTACCTGATAAATTTCTTTCTCCAACGGTGTGTCCGGTCCACGGCCCGCCCTGGTTTTTTAATCAGGTCTGATAATTTATTTTCTTTAACTACAGTCACCACGGTACCATATGGTTTCTCCTATGCTATTATTCCTCCTTAACGTCGGTCGAATGACTGGGGTAGGCGGAGCCTAGGAGGGATCATGTGACCAGCTTTGCTGGGCTCTTTGCCATTTCCTGTTGGGGAAGAGAATATCCCACAAGTAAGGATGACGCCGTGGACCGGACACACCGTTGGAGAAAGAAATTTATCAGGTAAACATAAATTCTGTTTTTGTGAACAGTTCTTGTAGTGTATATTTATACATAATGTGTATATAAAAATATATATGAAAATGTAATACCTTATAGTGGACAAGAAATTTTATAGACTTTTCATATCAAAAGGTGCTCCAATTTTATGCTAAGAAATATATATTTACAATCAACAATTAAAAACAATTATATGAAGAAATTACAACTTTATGTATCACTCAATACTAAAATGGATACTTAGAAAAGAATACATAATTACATGATACAAAATTATCTGATACAAAATTACTATTTCATAATTGATTGTGAATGAAATATAAATATAAATATAGATCAAACTCTTGTTAATTTCATTATTTACTAAAAAGTAAATTCATTATATTCCCACTAAATCACCAAAAAGCAGACCAATTACATTCCCTGTTAAGACCTTTTGGCCACAGTGTATTCAATTCATTAATCCAAAAGGTTTCTCTTTTAGTTAACAGGGAATCCCTGTCACCACCTCTTCTAGGCATATGTACTTGCTCAATTAGTTGAAAACGGAGTTGACTTATACTGTGCCCTACCTTTAAAAAATGGGAAGACGCAGGAGCCTCTTTATCTCCACATCTAATATTTGACTTATGTTGCGTGATCCTTTCACGTGCCTCCCTGGTCGATTGTCCTATGTGAATCAAAGAACATGGGCACTTGATGGCATAAATAATGTATCTTGATCTACAAGTCAAAAAATCTTTGATGTTATATTTCCTGCCTGTATAAGGGTGACAAAATGTTTCACCTTTAATCATAGAATTGCAATGAATACACGAAACAAGACATGGGAAGCACCCTTTGCGTACCTAACCAGAAATAGTTCTCTGGACATTGATGTTCTGAGCATCTCTATTATTCCCTATGTCAGCTCTAACTAATCTGTCCTTTATATTGGGACACCTCTTGTAAGCAGGCATTGGAAATTCACAAAAAGTTTTTATATTGGAATGACATTTTTGTAAAATATGCCAGTATTTACGGATAATTTTGTTTATCTGACTACTTCTAGTACTATACTGGGATTCAAAAACAAGTCTGTCAGCCTTAGAGGATTTTCTGACAACAGTAGATTTAATAGGGTATATTATATATATTTAATAGGTATATTTTGCTTTTCTTTCTGTATAATATCAGTAGGATAACCTCTTACTAAGATTTTTTGGGACATCTCTTCAAAACGATGTCCCAAAAATTCTTAGTAAGAGGTTATCCTACTGATATTATACAGAAAGAAAAGCAAAATATAATTTCTGACCCTATTAAATCTACTGTTGTCAGAAAATCCTCTAAGGCTGACAGACTTGGAAATATAACATCAAAGATTTTTTGACTTGTAGATCAAGATACATTATTTATGCCATCAAGTGCCCATGTTCTTTGATTCACATAGGACAATCGACCAGGGAGGCACGTTAATGGATCACGCAACATAAGTCAAATATTAGATGTGGAGATAAAGAGGCTCCTGTGTCTTCCCATTTTATAAAGGTAGGGCACAGTATAAGTCAACTCCGTTTTCAACTAATTGAGCAAGTACATATGCCTAGAAGAGGTGGTGACAGGGATTCCCTGTTAACTAAAAGAGAAACCTTTTGGATTAATGAATTGGTCTGCTTTTTGGGGATTTAGTGGGAATATAATGATTTTACTTTTTAGTAAATAATGAAATTAACTAGAGTTTGATCTATATTTATATTTCATTCACAATCAATTATGAAATAGTAATTTCTCTTGTAAGGTGTATCCAGTCCACAGGTTCATCCATTACTTGTGGGATATTCTCCTTCCCAACAGGAAGTTGCAAGAGGACACCCACAGCAGAGCTGTCTATTTAGCTCCTCCCCTAACCCCCACCTCGAGTCATTCTCTTGCAACTCTCGACAAGATAGGAAGTCTCAAGAGATATGTGGTGACTTAGTGTAGTTTTACCTTCAATCAAGAGTTTGTTATTTTTAAATGGTACCGGCGTTGTACTTTTTTACTCTCAGGCAGAAATTAGAAGAAGAATTCTGCCTGGAGGTTGATGATCTTAGCGGTTTGTAACTAAGGTCCATTGCTGTTCTCACACATAACTGAAGAGTATGGGAAAACTTCAGTTGGGGGAACGGTCTGCAGATTACCTGCTTTGAGGTATGTTCGTTATTTTTATTTCTAGAGAGATGAATAAGTTCTAGAAAATGCTGAAAGAGCCTTGTGTATTTGAGGTAAGCTAGATGCAGTGATTTAACGACTGGGATCATGCTTACAAAACAGGGTAATACTCATGTTAATACTCATATTACTTAGTGACAAAACGTTTACAGGTTTTCATAAATAAAAGTTTTTTCTCTGAGGGAGATAGGTCTTTATTTGGGGCCTAGTTTCCACATGGCTAGTCAGATACTCCTAGGAGTACTTTCTTAAGGCCCCTCTGACATCCAGTACATGGTGGGAGGGGCCTATTTTCACGCTCTAGATGCGCAGTTTCCTGCAGATTGAGACATCCAGCTTCCCTAGAGGAGTCCTCTGGCATCTGAGGACCATCATAAAGGGTTTATTTCTTCACTAAATCGTATTTGAAGGCAGGTAGGAGCCTCAGCAGAGCTGTGGAAAGGGGCTCAACTGTCTTTTACCGGTGGTTGACGTCTTTTAAATCCGGTTTGGGGGCTAAGGGGTTAATCATCCATTTGCAAGTGGGTGCAATGTTGCTTTAGTCCCTTACACATGCTGTAAAAATTTTGAAGACTTTACAGTATTTTTACACTGTTTTGCAGTTTAAGTGCTAGTTTTTTTCTCTTAAAGGCACAGTAACGTTTTTGTTTAATTGCTGTTTCACCTTTATTAAAGTATTTTCCAAGCTTGCTTGTCTCATTACTAGTCTGTAAAACATGTCTGACATAGAGGAAACTCCTTGTTCAATATGTTTGGAAGCCATTGTGGAACCCCCTCTTAGAATGTGTACCAAATGTACTGAAATTTCTATAAACTATAAAGACCATATTATGGCGCTTAAAGATTTATCTCCAGAGGATTCTCTGACTGAAAAAGGGAGATTATGCCATCTAGCTCTCCCCATGTGTCAGAACCTATAACTCCTGCTCAAGTGACGCCAAGTACATCTAGCGCGTCTAATTCTTTTACCTTACAGGACATGGCGGCAGTTATGAATGCTACCCACTCAGAGGTATTGTCCAAACTGCCAGGGTTACAAGGAAAGCAAGACAGCTCTGGGGCTAGAACAAATACAGAGCTTTCTGACGTTTTAATACCTGTGTCCGATATACCCTCACAATACTCAGAAGCCGAGGCAGGAGAGCTTCTATCTGTGGGTGACATTTCAGATTCAGGGAAGGCTTTCCTTCAGTCTGATTCTGAAATGACAGCGTTTAAATTTAAGCTTGAACACCTCCGCTTATTGCTTAGGGAGGTTTTAGCGACTCTGGATGACTGTGAACCCATTGCAGTTCCAGAGAAATTGTGTAAGATGGACAAATACTTTGCAGTGCCTGTTTACACTGATGTTTTTCCAGTCCCTAAGAGATTTTCGGAAATTATTACTAAGGAATGGGATAGACCAGGTGTGCCGTTCTCTCCCCCTCCTGCTTTTAAAAAGATGTTTCCCATAGATGCCGCCATACGGGACTCGTGGCAGACGGTCCCTAAGGTGGAGGGAGCAGTCTCTACCCTAGCTAAGTGTACAACTATCCCCGTCGAGGACAGTTGTGCTTTCCTAGATCCTATGGATAAAAAATTAGAGGGTCTCCTTAAGAAAATTTTTATACATCAAGGTTTTATTCTCCAGCATCTTGCATGCATTGCCCCAGTTACTGCTGCAGCGGCTTTCTGGTTCGAGTCTCTTGAGGAGGCTCTACAGGTGGAGACCCCGTTAGATGATATTTTAGACCGGATTAAATGTTTTAAATTAGCTAATTCCTTTATCTCTGATGCCGTTTTTCATTTAGCCAAGCTAATGGCTAAGAATTCAGATTTTGCCATTCTGGTGCGTAGGGCGCTATGGCTTAAGTCAGCAGACATTACTTCAAAGTCTAAGCTTCTTAACATCCCCTTCAAGGGACAGACCCTTTTCGGGCCTGGTCTGAAGGAGATCATTTCTGATATTACCGGAGGAAAAGGTCACGCCCTTCCTCAGGATAGGTCCAATAAGTTAAGGACCAAACAGAATAATTTTCGTTCCTTTCGAAACTTCAAGAGTGGCGCAGCTTCAACTTCCTCTAATGCAAAACAAGAGGGAAATTTCGCCCAGTCCAAACCAGTCTGGAGACCTAACCAGGCTTGGAACAAGGGAAAGCAGGCCAAAAATCCTGCTGCTGCCTCTAAGACAGCATGAAGGAGTAGCCCCCGATCCGGGACCGGATCTAGTAGGGGGCAGACTTTCTCTCTTCGCTCAGGCTTGGGCAAGAGACGTCCAGGATCCCTGGGCACTAGAGATTGTTTCCCAGGGATATCTTCTGGAATTCAAAGGTTCATCTCCAAAGGAGAGATTTCACCTCTCACAACTATCTGCAAACCAGATAAAGAGAGAGGCATTCTTACGTTGCGTTCAAGACCTTCTGGTTATGGGAGTGATCCACCCAGTTCCAAGGGAGGAACAGGGGCAGGGTTTCTATTCAAACCTGTTTATAGTTCCCAAAAAAAGAGGGAACGTTCAGACCAATCTTGGATCTCAAGATCCTAAACAAATTTCTCAGGGTCCCATCTTTCAAAATGGAGACAATCTGAACCATCCTCCCTATGATCCAGGAGGGTCAATCTGACTACCGTGGACTTAAAGGATGCTTCTCTCCACATTCCGATTCACAGAGATCATCATCAGTTCCTCAGGTTTGCCTTCCTAGACAGGCATTACCAGTTTGTGGCTCTTCCCTTCGGGTTAGCCACGGTGCCAAGAATCTTTACGAAGGTTCTAGGGTCTCTACTGGCGGTTCTAAGGCCGTGGGGCATAGCGGTGGCCCCTTACCTAGACGACATCCTGATCCAGGCGTCGACTTTTCAAATCGCCAAGTCCCATACGGACATTGTTCTGGCCTTTCTGAGGTCTCACGGGTGGAAGGTGAACAGAGAAATGAGTTCACTCTCCCCTCTCACAAGAGTTTCCTTCCTAGGAACTCTGATAGATTCAGTAGAAATGAAATTTTTTCTGACAGAGGTCAGGATATCAAAGCTTCTAACTTCTTGCCGTGCTCTTCATTCCACTTCTCGGCCGTCAGTGGCTCAGTGTATGGAAATGATCGGCCTGATGGTAGCGGCAATGGACATAGTTCCGTTTGCCCGCCTACATCTCAGACCACTGCAACTTTGCATGCTCAATCAGTGGGATGGGGACTACACAGATTTGTCTCCTCTGTTAAATCTGGATCAAGAGACCAGGGATTCTCTTCTCTGGTGGTTATCTCGGGTCCATCTGTCCAGGGGAATGAGTTTCCGCAGGCCAGAGTGGACTATAGTGACGACAGATGCCAGCCTTCTGGGCTGGGGTGCAGTCTGGAATTCCCTGAAGGCTCAGGGTTCGTGGACTCAGGAGGAGGCCATCCTTCCGATAAACGTTCTGGAGCTAAGAGCGATATTCAATGCTCTTCAGGCTTGGCCTCAACTGGCTGCGGTCAGATTTATCTGATTTCAGTCGGACAATATCACGACAGTAGCCTATATAAACCATCAGGGGGGAACAAGAAGTCCCCTGGCAATGATGGAGGTTTCCAAGATAATTCTTTGGACAGAGGTTCACTTTTGCCATCTCTCAGCTATCCATATCCCAGGAGTAGAGAACTGGGAGGCAGACTTTCTAAGTCGGCAGACTTTTTTCATCCGGGGGAGTGGGAGCTCCATCCGGAGGTATTTGCCCAGCTGATTCAACTATGGGGCAAACCAGAACTGGATCTGATGGCGTCTCGTCAGAACGCCAAGCTTCCTCGTTACGGGTCCAGGTCAAGGGATCCCCAGGCAACGCTGATAGATGCTCTAGCAGTGCCCTTGTCCTTCAGCCAGGCTTATGTGTTGCCACCATTTCCTCTCCTCTCTCGTCTGATTGCCAAGATCAAGCAGGAGAGAGCTTCGGTGATTTTGATAGCACATGCGTGGCCACGCAGGACTTGGTATGCAGATCTGGTGGACATGTCATCCTTTCCACCATGCACTCGGCCGCTGAGGCAGGACCTTCTACTCCAAGGTCCATTCAAACATCCAAATCTAATTTCTCTGCGTCTGACTGCTTGGAGATTGAACGCTTGATTTTATCAAAACTTGTTTTCTTCGAGTCGGTCATTGATACCTTGATTCAGGCTCGAAAGCCTGTCACCAGGAAAATCTATCATAAGATATGGTGTAAATATCTTCATTGGTGTGAATCCAAGGGTTACTCGTGGAGTAAGGTCAGGATTGCTAGGATATTATCCTTTCTCCAAGAAGGATTGGAAAAGGGATTATCGGCTAGTTCCTTAAAGGGACAGATTTCTGCTGTCTATTCTTTTGCATAAGCGTCTGGCTGATGTTCCAGACGTTCAGGCGTTTTGTCAGGCTTTAGTTAGAATCAAGCCTGTGTTTAAACCTGTTGCTCCGCCATGGAGTTTAAATTAGTTCTTAAAGTTCTTCAAGGGGTTCCGTTTGAACCTTTGCATTCCATAGATATCAAGCTTTTATCTTGGAAAGTTCTGTTCCTTGTAGCTATCTCTTCGGCTTGAAGAGTTTCAGCGTTATCTGCCTTACAGTGTGATTCCTATGAAAAGTGTATATAGGAGCGCCTACAGGCTAAGGTATATCACAGGGCTAGAAATAGGTCAAAGAATGATAGAAAAATAGAAAAAACAACTAGAATAGTAAACAAATTCTGGCCAAATATTCTGTTTGAAATCGTTTTAATCAATAGGGTAATACACAATTATCTAATGTATACCGATGATACTTAAAAATGTAGACAAATTAAAAATTAAAATAAAATAAATTACAAAATAAAATACAATAAAATTACAATATAGTGAAATACTCGATACAGTATAAATATGGAATCTATAAATATCTGAGCTTGTGGGCTACAGATTAGGATACAATATTTCCACAATAGAATATTAAACAATTATTAAATCCTATTGACAATTATTAAATCCGCAGATAATTTAGTTAAGATTGGTACAATGTTAAAAGTAATATCTATTAATAAACCATAAAAAGAAAGAAATAATGTCTATTTAGTGAACCAGTGAGTAAAACACTCAAAATTGTGTCCAATGTATCAAAAAACAAATGAAGCAAAAATCATACAAAAAATCACAATATGCAAAAAAACGGTGCTTAATCAAATCTTGTGAATCCTAACAAAAAATAAATCCTAACAAAATATACTCTTGCGTGTCCTACCCTAAATTCGAACAATACCGGTATGTTCTAGTGTGACTTATCCGCTTATCTGAAGAACCTTTTTCAAGACATCAACCTTGAAAAAGGTTCTTCAGAGGACCGAAACGCTTAGACGAATATCGACACACGATTTGTGAGGCTTACCATATTTCCAGGATATTACCTAATGGGGTAAGTTTATTTACCGATAATCTGAAACCCCATAGGCTTTTTTGTTTAGTGCACTTTGTTTTCTTTTTCAGGATTATTTTATACAGCATTTGTTTGGATTGCTACATTCCCAGGATATTGGCCAATTCGGACCCTATCGAGGGACATCAAAGAGACTTTGGACATAAACTTGACTATTTCAGTTTACCCAATACGTATATTTGTCTGCTTTGCTTTGTTTATTAAGCTTTTTGTTTTTTTCCCCCCCTTTATACTTCACTCTTTTGGAATGTTACCCCCACAATAACATTTAGGATATTTTAGAGGCTATTTCATCGCACTAGGCGCATAAATCAGTGATTTGTTTTACTTTGGTTATTTGTATTACCGCTAGGGAAGCGGATAAGTCACACTAGAACATACCGGTATTGTTCGAATTTAGGGTAGGACACCCAAGAGTATATTTTGTTAGGATTTATTTTTTGTTAGGATTCACAAGATTTGATTAAGCACCGTTTTTTTGCATATTGTGATTTTTTGTATGATTTTTTCTTCATTTGTTTTTTGATACATTGGACACAATTTTGAGTGTTTTACTCACTGGTTCACTAAATAGACATTATTTCTTTCTTTTTATGGTTTATTAATAGATATTACTTTTAACATTGTACCAATCTTAACTAAATTATCTGCGGATTTAATAATTGTCAATAGGATTTAATAATTGTTTAATATTCTATTGTGGAAATATTGTATCCTAATCTGTAGCCCACAAGCTCAGATATTTATAGATTCCATATTTATACTGTATCGAGTATTTCACTATATTGTAATTTTATTGTATTTTATTTTGTAATTTATTTTATTTTAATTTTTAATTTGTCTACATTTTTAAGTATCATCGGTATACATTAGATAATTGTGTATTACCCTATTGATTAAAACGATTTCAAACAGAATATTTGGTCAGAATTTGTTTACTATTCTAGTTGTTTTTTCTATTTTTCTATCATTCTTTGACCTATTTCTAGCCCTGTGATATACCTTAGCCTGTAGGCGCTCCTATATACACTTTTCATAGTAACTACCCACCAGATCTGATAGGGGATCTTCCTTATAGTGAAGCAGGTATTAGTTTTTTAGGCGCTGGAAACTTAATTTTTGTTGTTTATAATTTACAGTGCGATTCCCCTTATCTGATCTTCCATGCAGAGAAGGTAGTTTTGCGTCCCAAACCTGGGTTTCTTCCTAAGGTGGTATCTAATAAGAATATCAATCAGGAAATTGTTGTTCCGTCTCTGTGTCCTAATCCTTCTTCAAAGAAGGAACGTCTGTTACACAATCTTGACGTGATTCGTGCTTTAAAGTTTTATTTGCAAGCTACTAAGGATTTTCGTCAAACATCTGCATTGTTTGTTGTCTATTCTGGAAAGAGGAGAGGCCAAAAGGCTTCGGCAACTTCTCTTTCTTTTTGGCTGAGAAGCATAATCCGTTTCGCTTATGAGACTGCTGGCTAGCAGCCTCCTGAAAGAATTACAGCTCATTCTACTAGAGCGGTAGCTTCCACATGGGCTTTTAAACATGAGGCCTCTGTTGAACAGATTTGTAAGGCGGCGACTTGGTCTTCGCTTCATACTTTTTCAAAATTCTATAAATTTGATACTTTTGCTTCCTCGGAGGCTATTTTTGGGAGAAAGGTCTTACAGGCAGTGGTGCCTTCCGTTTAAGTTCCTGCCTTGTCCCTCCCTTCATCCGTGTCCTAAAGCTTTGGTATTGGTATCCCACAAGTAATGGATGAACCCGTGGACTGGATACACCTTACAAGAGAAAACAAAATTTATGTTTACCTGATAAATTTCTTTCTATTGTTGTGTATCCAGTCCACGGCCCGCCCTGTCACTTTAAGGCAGGTGTTTTTATTTTTAAAACTACAGTCACCACTGCACCCTATAGTTTCTCCTTTTTCTTACTTGTCTTCGGTCGAATGACTGGAGGTGGGGGTTAGGGGAGGAGCTATATAGACAGCTCTGCTGTGGGTGTCCTCTTGCAACTTCCTGTTGGGAAGGAGAATATCCCACAAGTAATGGATGAACCCGTGGACTGGATACACCACAAGAGAAAGAAATTTATCAGGTAAGCATAAATTTTGTTTTTGTATCAGATAAGTTTGTATAATGTAATTATGTATTCTTTTCTAAGTATCCATTTTAGTATTGAGTGATATATGAAGTTGTAATTTATATAATTGTTTTTAATTGTTGATTGTAAATATATATTTCTTAGCATAAAATTGGAGCACCTTTTGATATGAAATGTCTGTAAAATTTCTTGTCCACTATAAGGTATTACATTTTCATATATATTGTTATATACACTACAAGAACTGTTCACAAAATAAAAGCCTTTTTTTAACACTAGGTGGCGCATTAGAAATGTCAATGTACATTGTTTGGTGCTTGTATGGCTATTTAAACACTTAGGTAAATATACACTACAATTATTGTTCACAAAATAAAAAAAAAATTGACCACTAGGTGGCGCACTAGAGATGTTAATATGCATTGTTTGGCGCCAGTATGGCTATTTAAACACCTATATAATCACTTGATATTTAGCTTGACAAAGGGCATATTGTTTGCCTGAAACGTTGCTGTTATTGTTGGAACCCTGTATGCACAAATAAAGGTAAATTTTCACTACTAGCTGGAGAACTTCTTGCATTGTGATTTGGTTGGGTCTGGTTAACCCTCTCCGTGCTCAGTATTACCTGGTGGGTGCTGTAATTCATTTACTTGTTGAAATCTGCATCAACATTCTGGAATTTAGAGCCATCTTCAATGCTCTGATGGCGTGGTCTCAACTTTGTTCAGTCCGGTGTATCAGATTTCAGTCAGACAATATAACTTTGGTGGTTTATATCGATCATCATGGAGGAACAAGGAGTTCCCTAGCCATTAAAGAGGTCTCTTGCATCCTTCAGTGGGCAGAATTTAACAATTGCCACATTTCGGTCATTCATATTCCAGGAGTGGAAAATTGGGAAGTGGATTATCTGAGCAGACAGACATTCCACCCAGGGGAGTGGGCCCTCCATCTGGAGATGTTCTCCGACATAATCCTCAGGTAAGGGTTCCGGAGATGGTGTTGGTGGACTTGTTAGTGGTTCCTTGGAAGTTCAAACTTATTTATCTGTTTCCTCAGTTTGCTCTCCTCCCCCAAGTAATTGCCAGCATCAAACAGGAATGGGCATCAGTGATTCAAATTGCTCCTGCGTGGCCTTGCAAGACATGGTTCGCAGACCTAGTGGAGATTTTATCCTCTCCTCCGTGGAGGTTACCTCAGAGTGGACCTTCTACATGAAGTTGCATTTCTCAACCAAAATCTAGATTCTCTGAGGCTGACTGCATGGAGATTGAACGCCTAGTTCTGTCGAAGAGAGGTTTTTCTGACAGTCATTGATACTCTGATTCAGGCTCGTAAGCCAGTGACTCGCCGGATGTACTACAAGGTGCGGCGTACCTACCTCACCTGCTGTGTGGATCGAGGTTTCCCTTGGCATAAGGTGAGAGTGCCTCAGATTCTTTTGTTTCTCCAAGAAGGTTTGGAGAAGGGTTTGTCTTCTAGTTCTCTCAAGGTACAGATTTCTACCCTTTCTGAGTTGTTACTCAAGTAGTTAGCTAATCTTCCAGACGTTCAGTCCATTGTTCAAGCCCTGGTAAGAATCAGGCCTGTATTTAAACCTGTTGCTATTCCTTGGAGGCTTAATCTTGATGTTCATGTTCAACAGGCTCCGTTTGAGTTTATGCTTTTAGTTTATATTAAACTTTTATCTTGGAAAGTTTTGTTTTTGTTGGCGATTTCTTCTGCTTGTAGAGTTTCAGAATTATCTGTCCTACAGTGTTATTCCCCCTTATCTTATTTTTCATGCAGATAAGGCTGTTCTAAGTACCAGGTAGTTCCTTCCTTTTGTCCTAATCCTTCTTCTCAGAAGGAACGCTTATTGCACAATCTGGATGTGGTACGTGCTTTGAAATTCTATCTTCATGCTAGCAAGGAATTTTAGCTATCCTCTTCCTTGTTTGTGGTAAACGCAAGTGTCAAAAAGCTACTGCAACTACTTTCCCTTTGGCTAAGGAGTGTTATTAGTCAACAGCCTACTGAGAGGATAACGGCTCACTCTACTCATGCTGTTTCCTCTTCTTGTGCTTTTAAAAATAAAGCCTCTATGGAACAAATCTGTAAGGTGGCTACCTGGTCCTCCTTGCATACCTTTTCTAAATTTTACAAGTTTGATGGTTTTTGCCTCAGCTGAGGCCTTTTTTGGGAGAAAAGTGTTTAAAGTGGTGGTGCTTTCTGATTAGGTTCAGCTGCCTTATTTTCCCTCCCATTTCATTCTGTGTCCTCTCTAGCTTGGGTATTGGATTCCTAACAGTAATGAATGAATTTGGTGGACTCTCCATGCCATTGGAAAGAAAACAAAATTTATGCTTAACTGATGATAAATTATTTTCTTTCTTGTTAGAGTCCACAAACTCACCCTGTTCTCTTCTTTTTTTCGTGGGTATTTTTTCCTAAATTTTCAGGCATCTCTTTATCCCCTGTGTTTCTCCTATTTTTCCGTTTCCTTGGCTGAATTACTCGGGGAGTATGGAAAGTAGGAGGGATCTTAAGGCTTTGACTGGGGTGTTTATGCCTCCTCCTGGTGACCAGAAGTGAATTCCCAACAGTAATGAATTAATTTGTGGACTTTCCATGCCAGGAAAGAAAATAATTTATCAGGGAAGCATACATTGTGTTATCTAGGTAGGCTCAGGAGCTGCTGATTGGTTGATGCACATATATGCTTCATGTTATAGGCTCATCCAGTGCCTTAAACTCCCAGTAGGGTATTTCTCCTTCAGCAAAGTATACTAACAGAATTAAATTGGAAAGTTGTTTAAGACTGTATTCTCTGTCTGAATCATGAAATCAACTTTTTGGGTTTCATGTCCCTTTGAGAAACTTCCAAAAGCATGTCTGCTCCTTCTCCATAACCAAGAAAATACAAACAGAAAAGAAGGCGCCCAGTAGTGTAGTAGAAATCTATACATAGATAATTGGAAATCAAAGGAGTTTCACTCACAATTACAAAGCACCTGATGTGTGTGTGTACTAGATGTTCTGGGTAAATTGACTATTTTGCAGTTAGCTGATTTTCCTGGCAGATGCTCCTCAGTGCTCCAATATGAATCCTCAGCTGTTAGTGCAAACATCTAAACCTTAGAAGCACTATAAATTTGTACATAGTCTTCTTCACTTGTAATAAATGATTGAAACATACATTGTTGTAGTAAAGATATATATATAAAAAGCAATGCAACATGTTTCTCATGCATGTTTTCTTATTTAAATAACACTAGTAAAACTTGTACTTGTGTGTTCAAAACCTTTTGGAAATAAGAGCAGTCACCTTGGCACTTAGACATATCTGGTGCAGCAGAGAAGTATAATCTGTAAAAGTACTTTATCTTAAATGCACAGCAAAGTAACAAAAGTGTAAAGAGGCTGCTTGTTTCCTCTGGACAGGAGTTGTATCATTGAAGTCCTGTGCTTGATTAATTAATTATGAATAAATGTGTTGCACCATTTTGTCTCTTAAACCCAAAATATCAAGATTATGGCTTTCTGTCCTTCTATCTTGATAGCAGTGATCTCATTTGGTAAGTACAGGCATGGATTTTGACTACGAAAATGGATGCCACAAGGATTTCAGTTCACGAACAGCCTTTCCAGTTTCTACACCCTCTTCAGCCTCCCCAATGTCTCACATTTCTGTGTTGTTGGGTTTTTTTTTGTTTTTTTTTGTAGAGCCTGCACCTCTCTTTTTCTTTTACAAGATACGATGAGTCCACGGATTTCATCCTTACTTGTGGGATATCGCCTCCTGGTCAGCAGGAGGAGGCAAAGAGCACCACAGCAGAGCTGTGTATATATATATATATATATATATATATATATATATATATATATATATATATATATATATATATATATATATATATATATATATATATAGCTCCTCCCCTCCCACTCCAGTCATTCTCTTTGCCTGTGTTAGTGATAGGAAGAGGTAACGGGAGGTGTTAGTTTAGATTCTTCAATCAAGAGTTTATTATTTTTAAAATGGTACCAAATTGTGCTATTTTACTATAGGGTGTAGCCGTATTCCTTGTCAGCCTCTAGAGTAGAGCTACAGGTGGCTTTAAAGCAATGGGAACTGGTGGGGTTTTAGCCTCACTGCGCCTCCCATACTTGTGCTGCCCTTATGTTGATGGTCTTCGAGAATATTAACTAAGGCCCTTCTGTGTTCACAGAGCTGAAGAAGGGAGCAAAGGACCTCTTGACACTGTGAGACTCGTCATGCTGTCACTCAGCATTGAGGTAAGTGCAGTCTTTCATTTCTGGGGCTTTTAGGCATATCTCAGAATTGGCTGTACACCTTTCATCTCTTGAAAACTAAGGGCTCCTAGTAAGGGCTTCCCTATTTACAGAGTGTGTGGGTTTTCATGGGGTCTATGTTAACCAACATGGCTATATATGTGTTCAGAGGGTGCTAGCCGTTATCAATGCAATTGAGACACTGTTAGCATTTAACTATACTCTTTATTGGCATTAGACAGAGACTCCTTTGGAGCGGTTGTTAGATGCAGTGTTTTGGGCTGACGCTGGGAATATGTTGCCAGACTCTGATTAATGGACTCCGGTTTTGCGACTTGTTTCACTTTTTCTTCTGTTATGTGTGATCAGTCCACGGGTCATCATTACTTCTGGGATATAACTCCTCCCCAACAGGAAATGCAAGAGGATTCACCCAGCAGAGCTGCATATAGCTCCTCCCCTCTACGTCACTCCCAGTCATTCTCTTGCACCCAACGACTAGATAGGATGTGTGAGAGGACTATGGTGATTATACTTAGTTTTTATAACTTCAATCAAAAGTTTGTTATTTTACAATAGCACCGGAGCGTGTTATTGCCTCTCTGGCAGAGTTTGAAGAAGAATCTACCAGAGTTTTTACTATGATTTTAACCGGAGTAGTTAAGATCATATTGCTGTTTCTCGGCCATCTGAGGGAGGTAAAAGCTTCAGATCAGGGGACAGCGGGAAGATGAATCTGCATTGAGGTATGTAGCAGTTTTTATTTTCTGAATGGAATTGATGAGAAAATCCTGCCATACCGTTATAATGACATGTATGTATACTCTACACTTCAGTATTCTGGGGATGGTACTTCACTGGAATTACTCTGTAAAAAGTACATTAAACCTTTTAATAGGTATTTATTATGTTAAACGTTTTTGCTGGAATGTAGAATCGTTTGCATTTTCTGAGGTACTGAGTGAATAAATGTTTGGGCATTATTTTTCCACTTGGCAGTTGCTTGTTTTAATTGTGACAGTTTCGTTTCTCTCTCACTGCTGTGTGTGAGGGGGAGGGGCCGTTTTTGGCGCTCTTTGCTACGCATCAAAAATTTCCAGTCAGTTACTCTTGTATTTCCTGCATGATCCGGTTCATCTCTAACAGAACTCAGGGGTCTTCAAACTTCTTTGAAGGGAGGTAGATTCTCTCAGCAGAGCTGTGAGACTTATATATTGACTGTGATTAAAAACGTTGCTCTGTAATTTTTACGTTTCAAATTTAATTATTGTTACTTTACTAATGGGAACAAACCTTTGCTAAAGTTGTGTTGTTTTCAAGGATTGATGCTATAACAGTTTTTCAGTTCATTATTTCAACTGTCATTTGTAACCAAGTTGCAAGTTTATTTGCTAGTGTGTTAAACATGTCTGATTCAGAGGAAGATACCTGTGTCATTTGTTCCAATGCCAAGGTGGAGCCCAATAGAAATTTATGTACTAACTGTATTGATGCTACTTTAAATAAAAGCCAATCTGTACAAATTGAACAAATTTCACCAAACAGCGAGGGGAGAGTTATGCCGACTAACTCGCCTCACGTGTCAGTACCTGCATCTCCCGCCCGGGAGGTGCGTGATATTGTGACGCCTAGTACATCTGGGCGGCCATTACAGATAACATTACAAGATATGGCTACTGTTATGACTGAAGTTTTGGCTAAATTACCAGAACTAAGGGGCAAGCGTGATCACTCTGGGGTGAGAACAGAGTGCGCTGATAATACTAGAGCCATGTCTGATACTGCGTCACAGCTTGCAGAGCATGAGGACGGAGAGCTTCATTCTGTGGGTGACGGTTCTGATCCAAACAGATTGGATTCAGATATTTCAAATTTTAAATTTAAATTGGAGAACCTCCGTGTATTACTAGGGGAGGTTTTAGCGGCTCTTAATGATTGTAACACTGTTGCAATACCAGAGAAATTGTGTAGGTTGGATAAATACTTTGCGGTACCGGCGAGTACTGACGTTTTTCCTATACCTAAGAGACTAACTGAAATTGTTACTAAGGAGTGGGATAGACCCGGTGTGCCGTTCTCACCCCCTCCAATATTTAGAAAGATGTTTCCAATAGACGCCACCACACGGGACTTATGGCAAACGGTCCCTAAGGTGGAGGGAGCAGTTTCTACTTTAGCTAAGCGTACCACTATCCCGGTGGAGGATAGCTGTGCTTTTTCAGATCCAATGGATAAAAAATTAGAGGGTTACCTTAAGAAAATGTTTGTTCAACAAGGTTTTATATTGCAACCCCTTGCATGCATCGCGCCGATTACGGCTGCGGCAGCATTTTGGATGGAGTCTCTGGAAGAGAACCTTAGTTCAGCTACGCTGGACGACATTACGGACAGGCTTAGAGTCCTTAAACTAGCTAATTCATTCATTTCGGAGGCCGTAGTACATTTAACCAAACTTACGGCTAAGAACTCAGGATTCGCCATTCAGGCACGTAGGGCGCTGTGGCTAAAATCCTGGTCAGCTGATGTAACTTCTAAGTCCAAATTACTTAATATACCTTTCAAAGGGCAAACTTTATTTGGGCCCGGTTTGAAAGAAATTATCGCTGACATTACAGGAGGTAAGGGCCACGCCCTGCCTCAAGACAAAGCCAAAGCTAAGGCTAGACAGTCTAATTTTCGTCCCTTTCGGAATTTCAAAGCAGGAGCAGCACCAACTTCCACTGCACCAAAACAGGAAGGAGCCGTTGCTCGTTACAGACAAGGTTGGAAACCTAACCAGTCCTGGAACAAGGGCAAGCAGGCCAGGAAACCTGCTGCTGCCCCTAAGACAGCATGAATCGAGGGCCCCCGATCCGGGACCGGATCTAGTGGGGGGCAGACTCTCTCTCTTCGCCCAGGCTTGGGCAAGAGATGTTCAGGATCCCTGGGCGCTAGAGATCATATCTCAGGGATACCTTCTAGACTTCAAATTCTCTCCCCCAAGAGGGAGATTTCATCTGTCAAGGTTGTCAACAAACCAGATAAAGAAAGAAGCGTTTCTACGCTGTGTACAAGATCTGTTATTAATGGGAGTGATCCATCCGGTTCCGCGGTCGGAACAAGGACAAGGGTTTTACTCAAACCTGTTTGTGGTTCCCAAAAAAGAGGGAACTTTCAGGCCAATCTTGGATTTAAAGATCCTAAACAAATTCCTAAGAGTTCCATCGTTCAAAATGGAAACTATTCGGACAATCTTACCCATGATCCAAAAGGGTCAGTACATGACCACAGTGGATTTAAAGGATGCTTACCTTCACATACCGATTCACAAAGATCATTACCGGTATCTAAGGTTTGCCTTCTTAGACAGGCATTACCAGTTTGTAGCTCTTCCATTCGGATTGGCTACGGCTCCAAGAATCTTCACAAAGGTTCTGGGTGCCCTTCTGGCGGTACTAAGACCGCGAGGAATTTCGGTAGCTCCGTACCTAGACGACATTCTGATACAAGCTTCAAGCTTTCAAACTGCCAAGTCTCATACAGAGTTAGTTCTGGCATTTCTAAGGTCACATGGATGGAAAGTGAACGAAAAGAAGAGTTCTCTCTTTCCTCTCACAAGAGTTCCATTCTTGGGGACTCTTATAGATTCTGTAGAAATGAAGATTTATCTGACAGAAGACAGATTAACAAAGCTTCTAAATGCATGCCGTGTCCTTCATTCCATTCAACTCCCGTCAGTAGCTCAATGCATGGAGGTGATCGGCTTAATGGTAGCAGCAATGGACATAGTACCCTTTGCGCGTCTACATCTCAGACCGCTGCAATTGTGCATGCTGAGTCAGTGGAATGGGGATTACTCAGACTTGTCCCCTACTCTGAATCTGGATCAAGAGACCAGAAACTCTCTTCTATGGTGGCTTTCTCGGCCACATCTGTCCAGGGGGATGCCATTCAGCAGGCCGGACTGGACAATTGTAACAACAGACGCCAGCCTACTAGGTTGGGGCGCTGTCTGGAATTCCCTGAAGGCTCAGGGACAATGGAATCAGGAGGAAAGTCTCCTACCAATAAACATTCTGGAATTGAGAGCAGTTCTCAATGCCCTTCTGGCTTGGCCCCAGTTAAAAACTCGGGGGTTCATCAGGTTTCAGTCGGACAACATCACGACTGTAGCTTACATCAACCATCAAGGAGGGACAAGAAGCTCCCTAGCAATGATGGAAGTATCAAAGATAATTCGCTGGGCAGAGTCTCACTCTTGCCACCTGTCAGCAATCCACATCCCGGGAGTGGAGAACTGGGAGGCGGATTTCTTGAGTCGCCAGACTTTTCATCCGGGGGAGTGGGAACTTCATCCGGAAGTCTTTGCCCAAATACTTCGACGTTGGGGCAAACCAGAGATAGATCTCATGGCGTCTCGCCAGAACGCCAAACTTCCTCGCTACGGGTCCAGATCCAGGGATCCGGGAGCGGTTCTGATAGATGCTTTGACAGCACCTTGGAACTTCGGGATGGCTTATGTGTTTCCACCCTTCCCGCTGCTTCCTCGATTGATTGCCAAAATCAAACAGGAGAGAGCATCAGTGGTTCTAATAGCGCCTGCATGGCCACGCAGGACTTGGTATGCAGATCTAGTGGACATGTCATCCTGTCCGCCTTGGTCTCTACCTCTAAGACAGGACCTTCTGATACAGGGTCCATTCAAACATCAAAATCTAACTTCTCTGAAGCTGACTGCTTGGAAATTGAACGCTTGATTTTATCAAAACGTGGTTTTTCTGAGTCGGTTATTGATACCCTGATACAGGCTAGGAAGCCTGTTACCAGAAGGATTTACCATAAGATATGGCGTAAATACCTATACTGGTGCGAATCCAAAGGTTACTCCTGGAGTAAGGTTAGGATTCCTAGGATATTGTCCTTTCTACAAGAAGGTTTAGAAAAGGGTTTATCGGCTAGTTCATTAAAGGGACAGATCTCAGCTCTGTCCATCTTGTTGCACAGGCGTCTGTCAGAAAATCCAGACGTCCAGGCCTTTTGTCAGGCTTTAGCTAGAATCAAGCCTGTGTTTAAAACTGTTGCTCCGCCATGGAGTTTAAACCTTGTTCTTAACGTTCTACAAGGAGTTCCGTTTGAACCCCTTCATTCCATTGATATAAAGTTGTTATCTTGGAAAGTGTTATTTTTTATGGCTATTTCTTCGGCTCGGAGAGTCTCTGAGTTATCAGCTTTACATTGTGATTCTCCTTATTTGATTTTTCATTCAGATAAGGTAGTTCTGCGTACTAAACCTGGGTTCTTACCTAAGGTAGTCACTAACAGGAACATCAATCAAGAGATCGTGGTTCCTTCCCTGTGCCTGAATCCCTCTTCAAAGAAGGAACGTCTTCTACACAATCTGGATGTAGTTCGTGCCCTCAAGTTCTACTTGCAGGCAACTAAGGATTTTCGACAAACGTCTTCCCTGTTTGTCGTGTACTCTGGTCAGAGGAGAGGTCATAAGGCTTCGGCTACCTCTCTCTCCTTCTGGCTTCGTAGCATAATTCGTTTAGCCTATGAGACTGCTGGACAGCAGCCTCCTGAAAGAATTACAGCTCATTCTACTAGAGCTGTGGCTTCCACTTGGGCCTTTAAGAATGAGGCCTCTGTTGAACAGATTTGCAAGGCTGCAACTTGGTCTTCGCTTCATACTTTTTCCAAATTTTACAAATTTTACACTTTTGCTTCTTCGGAGGCTATTTTTGGGAGAAAGGTTCTTCAGGCAGTGGTTCCTTCTGTATAGTGAGCCTGCCTATCCCTCCCGTCATCCGTGTACTTTTGCTTTGGTATTGGTATCCCAGAAGTAATGATGACCCGTGGACTGATCACACATAACAGAAGAAAACATAATTTATGCTTACCTGATAAATTCCTTTCTTCTGTTGTGTGATCAGTCCACGGCCCGCCCTGTTTTTTAAGGCAGGTAAATATTTTTTAAATTATACTCCAGTCACCACTTCACCCTTGGTTTCTCCTTTCTCGTTGATTCTTGGTCGAATGACTGGGAGTGACGTAGAGGGGAGGAGCTATATGCAGCTCTGCTGGGTGAATCCTCTTGCATTTCCTGTTGGGGAGGAGTTATATCCCAGAAGTAATGATGACCCGTGGACTGATCACACAACAGAAGAAAGGAATTTATCAGGTAAGCATAAATTATGTTTTTTTTGCGATGGCTCGTGCTGGAGTGTGACGATGCCCACGATGAGCAGAGTTGTGCTTGGCGCGCTTTACTAGTAATTGCAGCGCAGTACTCTCTTCTTCCGGAAGTCACCGGCTGTTAGTGAAGCATCGCAAGTGACGCCTCGACCGCATGGTTTGTAGTTAAAGCAAACGGTTTTAGGCTCAGCTCCGGATTGTTCCTAGGAGTGGTCGGAGGACCGTGGGGGCAGGTTCCCTCTTCCGCTAAACAGGAAGGGGATTATTCACAAACCAAGTCCACTTGGAGACCCAACCAGTCTTGGAACAAGGGTAAGCAATCCAAGAAGCCGGCTGCCACTACCAAGTCGGCATGAAGGGTCGGCCCCCGATCCGGGACCGGATCTAGTAGGGGCAGACTTTCTCTCTTTGTCCAGGCTTGGATAAGAGACGTTCAGGATCCCTGGACACTAGAAATTGTGTCTCAGGGGTATCAGTTGGAGTTCAAAAATTCCTTCCCCAGAGGAAGGTTTCTTCTTTCATGATTATCTGTAGACCAGATAAAGAGAGGCGTTCTTACGCTGTGTAAGAGATCTCTCCTCCATGGGAGTAATATGTCCCGTTCCAATACAGGGACAGGGGTTTTATTCAAATCTCTTTGTAGTTCCCAAAAAAAGAGGGAACGTTCCAACCTATTTTAGACCTCAAAAGTCTAAACAAGTTTCTCAGAGTTCCATCCTTCTAGATGGAAACTATTCGTACCATTCTTCCATTGATCCAGGAGGGTCAATTTATGACTGCCGTGGATCTAAAGAATGCATATCTTCATGTTCCTATCCACAGAGATCATCACAAGTTCCTGAGGTTTGCCTTTCTGGACAAACATTTTCAGTTTGTGGCTCTTCCTTTCGGTCTGGCCACGGCACCCAGGATTTTCACAAAGGTTCTGGGGTCTCTGCTGGCGGTTCTAAGACCGCGGGGCATTGCAGTGGCGCCTTATCTGGATGATATTCTGATCCAAGCATCTTATCAGCTAGCAAAGTCTCATACCGACATTGTTCTATTCTTCCTGAGGACTCATGGGTGGAAGGTAAATCTGGAAAAGAGTTCACTAGTTCCACAGACAAGGGTTCCTTTCTTGGGAACTCTAATCGACTCTATCCATGAAAATCTTTTTGACGGAGGTCAGAAAATTAAAGATTCAGCGCACATGCCGAGCCCTTCGGACCAATCCTCAGCCGTCAGTGGCTCAGTGCATGGAGGTAATTGGATTGATGGTAGCGGCAATGGACATCATTCAGTTTGCTCGTTTTCATCTCAGACCTCTGCAACTGAGCATGCTCAGTCAGTGGAATGGAGATTATACAAATTTGTCTCCTCAAATAACTCTAGATCAGGAGACGAGGGACTCTCTTCTATGGTGGTTGTCGCTGGATAATCTATTCCAGGGGACATGCTTCCGTAGGCCCTCATGGGTGATAGTGACAACGGATGCCAGCCTGTTAGGATGGGGAGCAGTCTGGAACTCCCTAAGGGCTCAGGGTGTATGGACTCAGGCGGAGTCTCTCCTTCCCATCAATATCCTAGAGTTGAGAGCAATATTCAATGCGCTTCGGGCTTGGCCTCAGTTGGCTTCGTCCCAATTCATCAGATTCTAATCGGACAACATAACAACGGTGGTTACATCAATCATCAAGGAGGAACAAGAAGTTCTTTAGCGATGACAGAAGTAGCCAGGATAATACAGTGGGCGGAGTCTCACTCTTGCCATCTGTCTGCGATCCACATCCCAGGGGTGGAAAACTGGGAGGCGGATTTTCTGAGCAGACAGACATTTCATCCGGGAGAGTGGGAACTCCATCCAGAGGTATTTTCCAGCTTGATTCTCAGATGGGGCAGGCCGGAGTTAGATCTCATGGCATCTCGTCAGAATGCCAAGCTTCCGAAGTACGGGTCCAGGTCCAGGGATCCCCAGGCCAAGCTGATAGATGCCTTGGCAGTGCCTTGGTCTTTCAGCCTAGCTTATGTGTTCCCCCCATTTGCTCTCCTTCCCTGGGTGATTGCTCGAGTCAAACAGGAGAGGACATCGGTGATCCTCATCGCTCCTGCGTGGCCTCGCAGGACTTGGTATGCCGATCTGGTGGACATGTCATGTCTGCCACCGTGGAAGCTTCCATTGAGGAAAGACCTTCTCATTCAGGGACCCTTCCATCATCCGAATCTAGTTTCTCTGCAGCTGCTTGGAGATTGAACGCCTAATTTTATCTAAGCGAGGGTTTTCTGATTCGGTCATAGATACCTTGATTCAGGCACGTAAGCCTGTTAATAGAAAAATTTACCATAAGATATGGAGTAAATATCTTTTATTGGTACAAATCCAAGGGCTACTCATGGAGTAGGGTTAGGATTCCTAGGATTTTGTCTTTTCTCCAAGACGGATTAGAGAGAGGGTTGTCGGCAAGTTCCTTAAAGGGACAGATTTCTGCCTTATCTATTTTATTACACAAGCGTCTGGCAGATGTTCAATCTTTTTGTCAGGCCCTGACTAGAATCAGGCCTGTGTTTCGGCCTATTGCTCCTCCTTGGAGTCTGAATTTAGTTCTTAAAGTTCTTCAAGGGGTTCCGTTTGAACCTATGCATTCCATAGATATTAAGTTGTTATCTTGGAAAGTTTTATTTTTGGTTGCTATTTCTTCTGCTCGCAGAGTTTCTGAGCTTTCAGCATTACAATGTGATTCTCCTTATCTTATTTTTCATTCTGATAAGGTTGGTGTTACGTACCAAACCTGGTTTTCTTCCTAAGGTTGTTTCAAATAAAAATATTAATCAGGAAATTGTTGTTCCTTCCTTGTGTCCTAATCCTTCTTCTAAGAAGGAGCGTCTGTTACATAATTTGGACGTGGTCCGTGCCTTGAAGTTCTACTTACAGGCGACTAAGGATTTTCGTCAATCGTCTTCCTTGTTTGTCGTTTTTTCAGGGGAACTTAGGGGTCAGAAAGCTACGGCTACCTCTCTTTCTTTTTGGCTGAACAGTATCATCCGTTTTGCATATGAGACTGCTGGACAGCAGCCTCCTGAACGAATTACGGTTCATTCCACTAGGGCTGTGGCTTCCTCATGGGCATTCAAAAATTATGCTTCTGTTGAACAGATTTGCAAAGCTGCAACTTGGTCGTCTCTTCACACTTTTTGCAAATTCTACAAATTTGATACTTTTGTCTCGTCTGAGGCTGTTTTTGGGAGGAAAGTTCTTCAAGCAGTGGTGCCTTCTGTTTAGGTTCCCTGTCTTGTCCCTCCCGTTTCATCCGTGTACTATAGCTTTGGTATTGTATCCCACAAGTAAGGATGAAATCCGTGGACTCATCGTATCTTGTAAAAGAAAAGGAAATTTATTCTTACCTGATTTGTTTCTTTTACGATACGATGAGTCCACGGCCAACCCTAATTTTTCTGAGACAGTCTATCATTTTGTTAAACTTCAGTCACCTCTGCACCTTGGCTTTTCCTTTCTCTTCCTAACTTCGGTCGAATGACTGAAGTGGGAGGGAAGGGAGGAGCTATATATACAGCTCTGCTGTGGTGCTCTTTGCCTCCTCTTGCTGACCAGGAGGCGATATCCCACAAGTAAGGATGAAATCCGTGGACTCATCGTATCGTAAAAGAAACAAATTTATCAGGAAATATTACATTTCCTTTTTCTTTAGCATATGGGTTCTGTAGATTAACACAGAAATGTCTCAGGCTGGAGTTGTTTCTATGGGGTACATTTATCAAAGGCCGATCAGACAAGGGCAGACTTCTCCACCCCTGTCCGCCTGGACAGACAAGTCCTGAGGGATTGGGAAATGCCAGTTAAGTGTTTGTGTACAGGTTAACAAGCAGGGGTCTGATGAAGGAACTAACAAACAGTAATGCAGTATAATAAGCAGGTGTGGAAACATTTCACTATAGTTGACTAGTAAAGGGTTAAAAGTTCACTCTATAATAAAGATATAGGGAAAAGTCACATTTGTTTACTCCTCTGCTGCAATTTCTTACTCGTCCTGTACTTATGAACTTGTGAAAGTTTTAACCCTGATAATCAGATATATTATGTAATCCCCTTAGGGCAAGAATTCTGTCATACTGGTTTATTGACTTGTTTTTGTTTTTTTCTCATATTTCCTATAGATTCAGATCTTCTTAAAGAGAAATGCAGCAGCTGCAGGAGGTTTTGCTGGTGGTTTTCTGATTGGAATGGCATCATAAACCTTTTAATTCAAATACTTTTTTTGTGTATTTGCCTCTTAAATATATCTTGCACTATTTACATTTTTCTGGTATATAACAATTTATTGCAGGAAAACTACTGCTCAGTACACACAGTACAGGGATATACCTTGGAAAATACACAATTCTGTGCACTTATTACAGGGATGTATACTTGTATATACACTGACTGCAGAAATATACCCTCTGAAGAGATCCTTGAATCCTGTAGTCACTCTTCTTTATCTACAGTACATTAGTAGATTATATGATATCAATGAAGGAATTGATCTAGGAACAAACACATTGACTGAAAGAATATACTGTATGTTGTATATATGCACAGTGGCTGCAGTAATATATGCTGCTGTGTGCACATAGTACTTGAATACATCCTGGTATATAAATACAGTAGCCACTAGAATATATTAGTAACTTTCTCTAATATAGAAATAAGTTGATTGTATGGCAGTTGTAGGCCTTACAACTATTAGGAACATCAAAAACCTAGTAATGTCTATTATCTGATTTCAAAAGTAGATATTTTTGCTGCCACTTGTGTTTCAACTGATCTATAATTATGACTAGAGGAATATAGCCCGGTTACGGTAGGTTTGTTTAGTACAGAATTGACCCTGGCTCAAATACAATGACTTCAAGACTGCCCTAAGAATATACTCTTGTAAACACAATGACTGTGATCCTATCCCATTTTTAAACTTTTCTACCTGGTGGTTAAAAGTTGGCTTTAAGGCTAGATTAAAATTGGGGCATCTAAAGGACTGATAAATATACAAAAATAAATGTTTTGATAGAGGTTTTCCAGTGTTATTAAATTTTATTTTGTGTTTATTTTTTTAACTAGCTTTTGCTATTTTTGCAGTGATTCAAAGGGACAGTTTGCAACCAAAATTTTTATTGTTTAAAAAGATAGATAATTTATTACACATTCCTCAGTTTTGCATTACCAACACAGTTATAATACACTTTTTATTTCTGTAATTACCTTGTATCTAAGCATCTACAGACTGCCCCCTTATTTCAGTTCTTTTGACAGTCCTGCATTTTAGCCAATCAGTGCTGACCACTAGGTAACTCCATGGGTGTGAGCACAATGCTATCTATATGGCACACATTAACTAATGCCCTCTAGTTTTGAAAAAAATGTCAAAATGCATTCAGATAACTGGTGGTCTTCAAGGGCTAAGAAATTAGCATATGAGCCTACCTAGGTTTAGCTTTCAACTACAAACAGGGGTGAAACTACAGGGGATGCAGTGGTCGCAATTGCGAGGGTGGGGGCCCAGCTTAAAAAAAAATAAAAAAAATGTAACAATAAAAAACGTTGACCTGCCAATGCCTGCACTGATATCGAGTGTGACATGATGCTTCACTAGTGTCTCTGACTACAGGGGTTAGTGTTTCTGTTTTACCCATTGATGTTTATGTGTGTGTGTATGTTTGTGGAACCAGCAATTTACAGACCTTGTTACTACAGCATGGGGGGGGGGTAAACAGTGTCAGTCTATACAGTACCGCTATATACATTATGGGGGGGTTGGACCATGTCACAGACTACTGTGGTCACTTTATAAAGTACTGGGGCGGGTAGGGTCAGGCCAGCCATCTCACCGGCAGATTACAGACTGTGTCTTTGACTCACTATATACAGTACTGGTGGGTTAAACAGTGTCACTATATACAGTAATGGGGGTCAGACCATCTCACAGACTGTGGGCACCGGGTACCTCCTTTTGTAGACATGTAATCGGGGGCGCGATCCGATATAGATCGTAGTTTGCGGCGCAAGTGAGGGAACCCTCGCCGCCCGTAGTTTCAGCTCGCAACTCGAGCTATCCAATATACCCCGCCGGCAATTGCTAAAGTGCCGTAAGTCGGATAAACCAGCGATGTCCAGAAATCTGCGTAAGTATAAATTACTGGAGTCGCCAGGCACTTACGGCACTTTAGAAACTGCCGGCTCCTACAAAACCTGACTAAGTTATTAAATCTCCCGTACTGTCTAACACGCCTCCCAAGCATAGCCAGACACGTATACCCCTCTAACTGCAACCCCCCCTCACTCTCCTAATAATAAAAATGTATTAACCCCTAAACCGCCGCTCCCGGACCCCGCTATTTGTAGGGTTAGACCTAAGTCTAACCCTACAAATAGCCCTGAAAAGGGCTTTTTGCGTGGCATTACCCCAAAGTAAACAGCTCTATTGCCAGCCCTTAAAAGGGCTATTTGCGGGGTTTTGCCCCAAAGTAATCAGCTCTTTTACCAGCCCTTAAAAGGGCTTTTTGCGGGGCATTGTCACAAAGTAATCAGCTCTTTTGCCTATAATCTAAATCCCCTTTTCTCCAACATAGGTGTGTCCGGTCCACGGCGTCATCCTTACTTGTGGGATATTCTCTTCCCCAACAGGAAATGGCAAAGAGCCCAGCAAAGCTGGTCACATGATCCCTCCTAGGCTCCGCCTACCCCAGTCATTCTCTTTGCCGTTGTACAGGCAACATCTCCACGGAGATGGCTTAGAGTTTTTTAGTGTTTAACTGTAGTTTTTATTATTCAATCAAGAGTTTGTTATTTTAAAATAGTGCTGGTATGTACTATTTACTCAGAAACAGAAAAGAGATGAAGATTTCTGTTTGTATGAGGAAAATGATTTTAGCACCGTAACTAAAATCCATGGCTGTTCCACACAGGACTGTTGAGAGCAATTAACTTCAGTTGGGGGAACAGGGTGCAGTCTCTTACTGCTTGAGGTATGACACATTCTAACAAGACGATGTAATGCTGGAAGCTGTCATTTTCCCTATGGGATCCGGTAAGCCATGTTTATTAAGATAGTAAATAAGGGCTTCACAAGGGCTTATTAAGACTGTAGACTTTTTCTGGGCTAAATCGATTCATTATTAACACATATTTAGCCTTGAGGAATCATTTAATCTGGGTATTTTGATAAGATTATATCGGCAGGCACTGTTTTAGACACCTTATTCTTTAGGGACTTTCCCTAATCATTGTCAGAGCCTCATTTTCGCGCCGGTATGGCGCACTTGTTTTTGAGAACAATGGCATGCAGCTGCATGTGTGTGGAGCTCTGATACATAGAAAAGTCTTTCTGAAGGCATCATTTGGTATCGTATTCCCCTTTGGGCTTGGTTGGGTCTCAGCAAAGCAGATTCCAGGGACTGTAAAGGGGTTAAATATAAAAACGGCTCCGGTTCCGTTATTTTAAGGGTTAAAGCTTCCAAATTTGGTGTGCAATACTTTTCAGGCTTTAAGACACTGTGGTGAAATTTTGGTGAATTTTGAACAATTCCTTCATACTTTTTCGCAATTGCAGTAATAAAGTGTGTTTAGTTTAAAATTTAAAGTGACAGTAACGGTTTTATTTTAAAACGTTTTTTTGTGCTTTGTTATCAAGTTTATGCCTGTTTAACATGTCTGAACTACCAGATAGATTGTGTTCTGACTGTGGGGAAACCAAGGTTCCTTCTCATTTAACTATATGTATTTTATGTCATAAAAAAATTTAGTAAAAATGATGCCCAAGATGATTCCTCAAGTGAGGGGAGTAAGCATGGTACTGCATCATCCCCTCCTTCGTCTACACCAGTCTTGCCCATACAGGAGGCCCCTAGTACATCTAGTGCGCCAATACTCCTTACTATGCAACATTTAACGGCTGTAATGGATAATTCTATCAAAAACATTTTAGCCAATATGCCCACTTATCAGCGAAAGCGCGACTGCTCTGTTTTAGAAAATTCTGTAGAGCATGAGAACGCTGATGATATGGTTTCTGAAGGGCCCCTACACCAGTCTGAGGGGGCCAGGGAGGTTTTGTCTGAGGGAGAAATTTCAGATTCAGGAAACATTTCTCAACAAGCTGAACCTGATGTGATTACTTTTAAATTTAAGTTGGAACATCTCCGCGCTCTGCTTAAGGAGGTGTTATCCAATTTGGATGATTGTGATTATCTGGTCATTCCAGAACCACTATGTAAAATGGAAAAGTTCTTAGAGGCCCCGGGGCCCCCCGAAGCTTTTCCTATATCCAAGCGGGTGGCGTACATTGTTAGTAAAGAATGGGACAGGCCCGGTATACCTTTAGTACCTCCCCCCATATTTATAAAATTGTTTTCCTATAGTCGACCCCAGAAAGGACTGATGGCAGACAGTCCCCAAGGTCGAGGGGGCGGTTTCTACTCTACACAAGCGCGCCACTATACCCATAGAAGATAGTTGTGCTTTCCAAGATCCTATGGATAAAAAATTAGAAGGTCTGCTAAAGATGTTTGTTCAGCAAGGTTCCCTTCTACAACCAATTGCATGCATTGTCCCTGTCACTGCAGCCGCGTGTTTCTAGTTTGATGAGCTAGGAAAGGCGATTATTAGTAATTCTTCTTCTTATGAGGAGATTATGGACAGAATTCGTGCTCTTAAATTGGCTAATTCTTTCACCCTAGACGCCACCTTGCAATTGGCTAGGTTAGCGGCGAAAAAATTCTGGGTTTGCTATTGTGGCGCAGAGCGCTTTGGTTAAAATCTTGGGCAGCGGATGCGTCTTCCAAGAACAAATTGCTTGACATTCCTTTCAAGGGGAAAACACTCTTTGGCCCTGACTTGAAAGAGATTATCTCTGATATCACTGGGGGCAAGGGCCACGCCCTTCCTCAGGATAGGTCTTTTCAAGACCAAAAATAAACCTAAGTTTCGTCCCTTTCGCAGAAACGGATCAGCCCCAAGGGCTACGTCCTCTAAGCAGGAAGGTAATACTTCTCAAGCCAATCCAGCCTGGAGACCTATGCAAGGCTGGAACAAAGGAAAGCAGGCCAGGAAACCTGCCACTGCTACCAAGACAGCATGAAATGCGGGCCCCCGATCCGGGACCGGATCTGGTGGGGGGCAGACTCTCTCTCTTCGCTCAGGCTGGGGCAAGAGATGTTCTGGATCCTTGGGCGCTAGAAATAGTCTCCCAAGGTTATTCTCTGGAGTTCAAGGGGCTTCCTCCAAGGGGGAGGTTCCACAGGTCTCAGTTGTCTTCAGACCACATAAGAAGACAGGCATTCTTACATTGGGTAGAAGACCTGCTAAAAATGGGAGTGATTCATCCTGTTCCATTAGGAGAACAAGGGATGGGGTTCTACTCCAATCTGTTCATAGTTCCCAAAAAAGAGGGAACGTTCAGACCAATCTTAGATCTCAAGATCTTGAACAAGTTTCTCAAGGTTCCATCGTTCAAGATGGAAACCATTCGAACACTTCTTCCTTCCATCCAGGAAGGTCAATTCATGACCAAGGTGGATTTCAAGGATGCGTATCTACATATTCCTATCCACAAGGAACATCATCGGTTCCTAAGGTTTGCATTCCTGGACAAGCATTTCCAGTTCGTGGCGTTTTCTTTCGGATTAGCCACTGCTCCTAGGATTTTCTCATAGGTACTAGGGTCCCTTCTGGCGGTGCTAAGACCAAGGGGCATTGCTGTAGTACCTTACTTGGACGACATTCTGATTCGAGCGTCGTCCCTTCCTCAAGTAAAGGCTCACACGGACATTGTCCTGGCCTTTCTCAGATCTCACGGATGGAAAGTGAACGTGGAAAAGAGTTCTCTATCTCCGTCAACGAGGGTTCCCTTCTTGGGAACTATAATAGACTCCTTAGAAATGAGGATTTTTCTGACAGAAGCCAGAAAAACAAAACTTCTAGACTCTTGTCGGATACTTCATTCCGTTCCTCTTCCTTCCATAGCGCAGTGCATGGAAGTGATAGGTTTGATGGTAGCGGCAATGGACATAGTTCCTTTTGTGCGCATTCATCTAAGACCATTACAACTGTTCATGCTCAGTCAGTGGAATGGGGACTATTCAGACTTGTCTCCGAAGATACAAGTAAATCAGAGGACCAGAGACTCATTCCGTTGGTGGCTGTCCCTGGACAACCTGTCACAAGGGATGACCTTCCGCAGACCAGAGTGGGTCATTGTCACGACCGACGCCAGTCTGATGGGCTGGGGCGCGGTCTGGGGATCCCTGAAAGCTCAGGGTCTTTGGTCTCGGGTAGAATCTCTTCTACCGATAAATATTCTGGAACTGAGAGCGATATTCAATGCTCTCAAAGCTTGGCCTCAGCTAGCGAGGGCCAAGTTCATACATCAACCATCAGGGGGGAACAAGGAGTTCCCTAGCGATGGAAGAAGTGACCAAAATCATTCTATGGGCGGAGTCTCACTCCTGCCACCTGTCTGCTATCCACATCCCAGGAGTGGAAAATTGGGAAGCGGATTTTCTGAGTCGTCAGACATTGCATCCGGGGGAGTGGGAACTCCATCCGGAAATCTTTGCCCAAGTCACTCAACCGTGGGGCATTCCAGACATGGATCTGATGGCCTCTCGTCAGAACTTCAGAGTTCCTTACTACGGGTACAGATCCAGGGATCCCAAGGCGGCTCTAGTGGATGCACTAGTAGCACCTTGGACCTTCAAACTAGCTTATGTGTTCCCGCCGTTTCCTCTCATCCCCAGGCTGGTAGCCAGGATCAATCAGGAGAGGGCGTCTGTGATTTTGATAGCTCCTGCGTGGCCACGCAGGACTTGGTATGCAGATCTGGTGAATATGTCATCGGCTCCACCATGGAAGCTACCTTTGAGACGAGACCTTCTTGTTCTAGGTCCGTTCGACCCACTCCAGCTGACTGCTTGGAGATTGAACGCTTGATCTTATCAAAGCGAGGGTTCTCAGATTCTGTTATTAATACTCTTGTTCAGGCCTGAAAGCCTGTAACCAGAAAAATTACCACATAATTTGGTATATCTGTTGGTGTGAATCTGCAGGATTCCCTTGGGACAAGGTTAAGATTCCTAAGAGTCTATCCTTCCTTCGAGAAGGATTGGAAAAAGGATTATCTGCAAGTTCCTTGATGGGACAGATTTCTGCCTTGTCTGTGTTACTTCACAAAAAGCTGGCAGCTGTGCCAGATGTTCTAGCCTTTGTTCAGGCTCTGGTTAGAATCAAGCCTGTTTACAAAATTTTGACTCCTCCTTGGAGTCTCAACCTAGTTCTTTCAGTTCTTCAGGGGGTTCCGTTTGAACCCTTACATTCCGTTGATATTAAGTTATTATCTTGGAAAGTTTTGTTTTTGGTTGCAATTTCTTCTGCTAGAAGAGTTTCAGAATTATCTGCTCTGCAGTGTTCTTCTCCTTATCTGGTGTTCCATGCAGATAAGGTGGTTTTGCGTACTAAACCTGGTTTTCTTCCAAAAGTTGTTTCTAACAAAAACATTAACCAGGAGATAGTTGTGCCTTCTTTGTGTCCTAATCCAGTTTCAAAGAAGGAACGTTTGTTGCACAACTTGGATGTAGTTCGTGCTCTCAAATTTTACTTAGCAGCTACTAAGGATTTCAGACAAACTTTGTCTTTGTTTGTTGTTTATTCTGGTAAACGGAGAGGTCAAAAAGCAACTTCTACCTCTCTCTCCTTCTGGATTAAAAGCATTATCCGATTGGCTTATGAGACTGCCGGACGGCAGCCTCCTGAAAGAATCACAGCTCACTCCACTAGGGCTGTGGCTTCCACATGGGCCTTCAAGAACGAGGCTTCTGTTGATCAGATATGTAAGGCAGCGACTTGGTCTTCACTGCACACTTTTTCTAAATTTTACAAATTTGATACTTTTGCTTCTTCTGAGGCTATTTTTGGGAGAAAGGTTTTGCAAGCCGTGGTGCCTTCCATTTAGGTGACCTGATTTGCTCCCTCCCTTCATCCGTGTCCTAAAGCTTTGGTATTGGTTCCCACAAGTAAGGATGACGCCGTGGACCGGACACACCTATGTTGGAGAAAACAGAATTTATGTTTAACAGATAAATTACTTTCTCCAACGGTGTGTCCGGTCCACGGCCCGCCCTGGTTTTTTTAATCAGGTCTGATAATTTATTTTCTTTAACTACAGTCACCACGGTAACATATGGTTTCTCCTATGCAAATATTCCTCCTTAACGTCGGTCGAATGACTGGGGTAGGCGGAGCCTAGGAGGGATCATGTGACCAGCTTTGCTGGGCTCTTTGCCATTTCCTGTTGGGGAAGAGAATATCCCACAAGTAAGGATGACGCCGTGGACCGGACACACCGTTGGAGAAAGTAATTTATCAGGTAAACATAAATTCTGTTTTTTCAGACACAGCAGACATATATCTAAACTATTGAAAGGGTAGACTGAGGTCACAGGTGTGTGAGCACAGTCCAAAAAAGGTATGCTTCTATGCACTGTTAGGACATTTTGAATAATCTTATTGGATCATCACAGTAGACAAAAAGAAAAATAAGAGAAAGCTATTAAAATTTAACTTTTATTGTGTCAATCTAAAAATGACAGCTAGATTTCACTGACATCTGCTGCCTACACATAAGGTTAAAAACACATCTCCTTAATGTTGATTGTCCCTTATGTTTACAGGGTGGTATGGGGAGAAAACAATTTTGTAAAATTAAGGTTTATCACAATGGCGTTAAAAAATTCTCATAGCCTTCATAATGGCTTGCTTAGAATAACAACTTTTTTGCTGGGGGCACGTTTTTAATAACTTCACATCTTTCACATTATTTTATTCAGAAGTACATATATTCCCTTATAACACTTTAATTTATTCTTTAAATTACCCTAACAATCAGGGTAACTAATAATATCTTTTATATAGGCTATCACATCCCCCTAATTTCCACAACCTTTAACACAATTCATCACTCTCAAATAGCACATTCAATCCCAGCACGTAGGTTCCTTGGGTAGAGTGTTATTATTGTTTCTTTTTCTTTTTGCTCAATTTTTATGGAACACCAACATCATGATATGCGATACATAGAGTCAATTCAGTTAAACGTACTCAACTTCTCTAAGCAATACAATATCATTTTTTTATTATGGATATGCAATGCATGCATTAATGACACATTTGACACAATATAGTCAATATCTGTGGTTCTCTTATTCGTTTCTTTCCCCTCCCCTGTGTTTTTGTATACAAACAAAAAAGGTTTTTTTTTTCTAATTCTGCTATAGCATAGCAGTGAAAACAAAAGCGCTTCAGATGGCAGACAGTACTTGCTAAACTATAAGATAATATCAACACAATGCAGTATATAAAAATTTCAAAATTTACTTTATTCTGCTACTGAACACTATGCGCAAGACAAAAGGTTATTTATTAACAAAACCAAGATGTAATCTGGGGATAACGTCATTTACAAGTCCATATAATCAATCAGATACATATTATACTCTTTTGTATCTTGTAACATACCTAAGGGCTAATGCATACTATCGAGAGCACTGCATTACAAATCATGATTGACATGTAGCTGATCCAATAATCCCGCAAACACTCTTACCCAATAAAAAAGGTGGGTGTGTTCAGACAGGCAATTTAAACTTATTCGTTGGCCGCCTCGCGTAACCCCCTCTGAGGAAGCGTATGGGAAACGCGGCGTCAGGGGTTCCTTATTTTTAAACTGCTCTCCTATAATGTTAAAATAGAAAACTTAGGATGTTATAGCTTAAGGTGGTTAATAGTTCATTAATTGGAAACGGATGATAATCCAAGCTACCGAAGGTGCAAATTCAGACCTATACAAGTATCTATAGTCACCGTTAAGACAAATATCAGTAAGACAGTAGTGGTAATTTTAAGGCAACTAGTACTACGTTTGTAATAGTTTGCCAAGATAAGTAGCATACTTACAGCTATCATAGCAGTAGTAATATGGGCATGTCTGCAAAACAGCAGTAATTTAAAGTTAACGAGTACTTCGTAACTAACATCTTACCAAGACAAGTAGCTCATTTAAATACAGCAGTATCGATAGAGTTCATCTCTGCCAATATTAAGAAATCCGTACCCAGAAAAGCACAAACTAAAGATCTAACTTAGTATGATAACTTATTTTCAAAACCCTACGGTATTAATAGGTAATCTACCCTCTGTGTATATAACAGATGATACCTCAATACACTTATACCTAACAGGTATCAATTGGTACTATTTGTAACAGTAACACTGTAAGTAATGTTGACACAACAGTAGCTATAGCGGATATTTCTGCAAAATTTTAAGACACCTGTATCCAGCCTAGCTCAAACAATAGATTTGACTCAGGGTGGTATCATTTTTTAAAACCCTACGGTATTAAAAGGTAATCCACTCTCGGTGGACAAAATAGAGGTTACCACTATATAGTTATACACAACGGGTAATAATTGGTATTATTTACACAGTAATACTGTAAGTAATTTCTTGTAGATTAGTGGAAACAAGGGACAACAAGGACACCGCTATATATTCAGTCACCTGGTTCTCATATAAGTACTGACAAACAACTTAACTCAGTGTGGTAACGCCTTATACAATCTTAAGGTATTAACAGGAAATGTACCCTCTGGTTATTAACAGAGGACACGAGAGTATACTTAGATTCATACGGATACCAAGGGGTACTTCCTGTAAATGAACTATACAGTTATTTTATAGTAGATTTTCGTAGTAACCAGAGGTAAAAGGGATACTACTACATAAATAAATATAATTAGCCAATAAAATCTTAAGAAGTACTGATAATACCAGATAACTAAATAGCCCATTTATACTGCTAATCCATAAATATATTGCCAATAATAGGTAACATCACGAGGCAAAAATTCTGAAGTAGTACTGTTAAGAATAAACACATACATACTGTCTAAACGGACAATTGATAGATACTGACGAAAAAAGATACTAAAAAGGCAGCTTTGATAATAAAAGGTAAACACCATCTAACCATTACAATTGGGTAACACTTATGGAATTACCAGTGTTTACTCAATACAAAGGTACATAATACACATATCCAAGCACCTATACTCTGAGTTGAAGGTATAATCCCCTTCAGGTTGCACGGAATAGTCCTTAGCAGGATGTCATCCTGAGTATACAGATATACCTAAATCTGGGTAAAGCAAACCTAATGGTTAAAATAAATACATAAAGGTCAAACAAAGTTGTTATTCTAAGCAAGCCATTATGAAGGCTATGATAATTTTTTAACGACATTGTGATAAACCTTAATTTTACAAAATTGTTTGCTCCCCATACCACCCTGTAAACATAAGGGACAATCAACATTAAGGAGCTGTGTTTTTAACCTTATGTGTAGGCAGCAGATGTCAGTGAAATCTAGCTGTCATTTTTAGATTGACACAATAAAAGTTAAATTTTAATAGCTTTCTCTTATTTTTCTTTTTGTCTACTGTGATGATTCAATAAGATTATTCAAAATTTCCTAACCGTGCATAGAAGCTTACTTTTTTGGACTGTGCTCACACACTTGTGACCTCAGTCTATCCTTTGAATTGTTACATTTGATGCTTACGCACTGCTCCTAAATGAAGACCCATTGATCTGAGAAATATTAAAAATCAAGGTCTGTTAGGAGAATCCTTTGTTATACACTAAACCACAGTAAAAAATTAACGTGATTTTGGATATATAGTTTCTATACCTTTTCTAATATATCTAAACTAAAATACAATTAAATACACTAAACTAAATTACAAAAACAAACACTAAATTAGAAAAAATAAAAAAAAGATTACAAGAATTTTAAGCTAATTACACCTATTCTAAGCCCCCTAATAAAATAATAAAGCCCCCCAAAATAAAAAAATGTCCTACCCAATTCTAAATTAAAAATTAACCAGCTCTTTTACCAGCCCTTAAAAGGGCTTTTTGCGGGGCATGCCCCAAAGTAATCAGCTCTTTTGCCTGTAAAACCCCCCCAATACCACCCCCAACATTAAAACCCACATACCCCTACTCTAAACCCACCCAAACCCCCCTTAAAAAAACCTAACACTAAGCCCCAGAAAATCTCCCTACCTTGAGTCGTCTTCACCCAGCCTGGCCGAACTCTTCATCCAATCCGGGCGATGTCTTCATCCAAGCGGCAAAGAAGTCTTCCATCCGGCGATGTCTTCATCCAAGCGGCAAAGAAGAAGTCTTCCATCCCGGCGATGTCTTCATCCAAGCGTCAAAGAAGAGGTCCTCCATCAGGGCGAAGTTTTCCTCCAAGCGGCATCTTCAATCTTCTTTCTTTGGACCTCCGACGCGGAACATCCAGCTGGCCCAACGACTGAAAGACGAATGAAGTTTCCTTTAAATGACGTCATCCAAGATGGCGTCCGTCGAATTCCGATTGGCTGATAAGGTAAGAAAATCTGATTGGCTGATTCAATCAGCCAATCAGATTCAAGTTCAATCAGATTGGCTGATCCAATCAGATTGAGCTTGCATTCTATTGGCTGATCGGAACAGGTAAGTATTTAGCTTTAAATAGGATTAATTTATTTAATAAGATTTATTTTATTTCGTTAGATTTAAATTATATTTAAAGGGACAGTCAACCATAGAATTGTTATTGTTTTAAAAGATAGATAATCCCTTTATTACTCATTCCCCAGTTTTGCATAACCAACACAGTTATATTAATATATGTTTTACCTATGTGATTACCTTGTATCTAGGAACCTTCTTCCAGCCCCCTGATCACAGGACTGTGACTGTTTATTATCTATTGTCTTAAATTTAGCATTGTATTGTGCTAGATCTTAAATAACTTTCTGTGCCTGAACACAGGGCTATCTATATGGCCCACGTGTACTTTCTGTCTCTTTGTGTTGAGAAGAGATTTAAAAAGCATGTGATAAGAGGCAGCCCTCAAAGGCTTAGAAATTAGCATATGAGCCTACCTATGTTTAGTTTAAACTAAGAATACCAAGAGAAAAAAGCAAATTTGATGATAAAAGTAAATTGGAAAGTCAATTAAAATTAAAAGTCCTATCTGAATAATGAAAGTTTAATTTATACTTGACTGTCCCTTTAACTTAGGGGGGTGTTAGGGTTAGACTTAGCTTTAGGGGTTAATACATTTATTATAGTAGCAGTGAGGTCTGGTCGGCAGATTAGGGGTTAATACTTGAAGTTAGGTGTCGGCGATGTTAGGGAGGGCAGATTAGGGGTTAATACTATTTATTATAGGGTTTTTGAGGCGGGAGTGAGGCAGTTTAGGGGTTAATACATTTATTATAGTGGCGGCGAGGTCCGGACGGCAGATTAGGGGTTAATAAGTGTAGGTAAGGTAGCAGCGACGTGGGGGGGGGGGCAGATTAGGGGTTAATAAATATTATGTAGGTGTCGGCGATGTTAGGGGCAGCAGATTAGGGGTACATAGGGATAATGTAGGTTGCGGCGGTGTGCGGTCGGCAGATTAGGGGTTAAAATTTTTTAATTATAGTGGCGGCGATGTGGGGGGACCTCGGTTTAGGGGTACATAGGTAGTTTATGGGTGTTAGTGTACTTTAGAGCACAGTAGTTAAGAGATTTATGAACTGGCGTTAGCCCATAAAGCTCTTAACTCCTGGCTTTTTTCTGCGGCTGGAGTCTTGTCGTTAGAGTTCTAACGCTCACTTCAGCCAAGACTCTAAATACCGGCGTTAGAAAGATCCCATTGAAAAGATAGGATACGCAATTGACGTAAGGGGATCTGCAGTATGGAAAAGTCGCGGCTGGAAAGAGCGTTAGACCCTTTCCTGACTGACTCTAAATACAAGCGGGCGGCCAAAACCAGCGTTAGGACCCCCTAACGCTGGTTTGGACGGCTAACGCAAAACTCTAAATCTAGGCGATAATCTCCTCATGGAAATCTAAAAAAAAAAAAGTTTTTACACAATTGTTAAATACTATCAAAGCAAAAACATAATTTATGCTTACCTGATAAATTCCTTTCTCCTGTAGTGTAGTCAGTCCACGGGTCATCATTACTTATGGGATATTAACTCCTCCCCAACAGGAAGTGCAAGAGGATCACCCAAGCAGAGCTGCTATATAGCTCCTCCCCTCTACGTCACACCCAGTCATTCGACCAAGAACCGAACGAGAAAGGAGAAACTATAGGGTGCAGTGGTGACTGGAGCATAATTTAAAAATTTAGACCTGCCTTAAAAAACAGGGCGGGCCGTGGACTGACTACACTACAGGAGAAAGGAATTTATCAGGTAAGCATAAATTATGTTTTCTCCTGTTAAGTGTAGTCAGTCCACGTGTCATCATTACTTATGGGATACCAATACCAAAGCTAAGTACACGGATGACGGGAGGGACAGGCAGGATCTCTATACGGAAGGAACCACTGCCTGAAGAACCTTTCTCCCAAAAACAGCCTCCGAAGAAGCAAAAGTGTCAAATTTGGAAAATTTGGAAAAAGTATGAAGAGAAGACCAAGTTGCAGCCTTGCAAATCTGTTCAACAGAGGCCTCGTTCTTAAATGCCCAAGTGGAAGCCACAGCTCTAATAGAATGAGCTGTAGTCCTTTCAGGAGGTTGCTGTCCAGCAGTCTCATAAGCTAAACGTATTATGCTACGAAGCCAAAAGGATAGAGAGGTAGCAGATGCTTTTTGACCTCTCCTCTGTCCAGAATAAACGACAAACAGGGAAGAAGTTTGTCGAAAATCTTTAGTTGCCTGTAAATAAAATTTCAGGGCACGGACTACATCTAGATTGTGCAGAAGTCGTTCCTTCTTTGAAGAAGGGTTAGGACACAATGATGGAACAACAATCTCTTGATTGATATTCTTGTTAGTGACTACCTTAGGTAAGAACCCAGGTTTAGTATGCAGAACTACCTTATCTGAATGAAAAATCAGATACGGAGAATCACAATGTAAGGCTGATAATTCAGAGACTCTACGAGCCGAGGAAATAGCCATTAAAAACAGAACTTTCCAAGATAACAGCTTGATATCAATGGAATGAAGGGGTTCAAACGGAACACCCTGTAAAACGTTAAGAACTAAGTTTAAGCTCCACGGCGGAGCAACAGATTTAAACACAGGCTTAATCCTGGCCAAAGCCTGACAAAAAGCCTGAACATCTGGAACTTCTGACAGACGCTTGTGTAAAAGGATGGACAGAGCTGAGATCTGTCCCTTTAACGAACTAGCAGATAAACCCTTTTCTAAACCTTCTTGTAGAAAAGACAATATCCTAGGAATCCTAACCTTACTCCATGAGTAACCCTTGGATTCGCACCAGTGTAAGTATTTACGCCATATCTTATGGTAAATTTTCCTGGTAACAGGTTTCCTAGCCTGTATTAAGGTATCAATTACTGGCTCTGAAAATCCACACTTTGATAAAATTAAGCGTTCAATTTCCATGCAGTCAGCTTCAGAGAAATTAGATTTTGATGTTTGAAAGGACCCTGAATTAGAAGGTCCTGTCTCAGAGGCAGAGACCAAGGTGGACAGGATGACATGTCCACTAGATCTGCATACCAGGTCCTGCGTGGCCACGCAGGCGCTATTAGAATCACTGATGCTTTCTCCTGTTTGATCCTTGCAATCAAACGAGGAAGCATCGGGAAGGGTGGAAACACATAAGCCATCCTGAAGGTCCAAGGTGCTGTCAAGGCATCTATCAGGACCGCTCCCGGGTCCCTGGACCTGGACCCGTAACGAGGAAGCTTGGCGTTCCGGCGAGACGCCATGAGATCTATCTCTGGTTTGCCCCAACGTCGAAGTATTTGGGCAAAGACCTCCGGATGAAGTTCCCACTCCCCCGGATGAAAAGTCTGGCGACTTAGGAAATCCGCCTCCCAGTTGTCCACTCCTGGGATGTGGATCGCTGACAGGTGGCAAGAGTGAGACTCTGCCCAGCGAATTATCTTTGATACTTCCATCATCGCTAGGGAACTTCTTGTCCCTCCCTGATGGTTGATGTAAGCCACAGTCGTGATGTTGTCCGACTGAAACCTGATAAACCTCAGAGTTGCTAACTGAGGCCAAGCCAGTAGGGCATTGAGAACTGCTCTCAATTCCAGAATGTTTATTGGAAGGAGACTCTCCTCTTGAGTCCATGATCCCTGAGCCTTCAGGGAATTCCAGACAGCGCCCCAACCTAGAAGGCTGGCGTCTGTAGTTACAATTGTCCAGTCTGGCCTGCTGAAGGGCATCCCCCTGGACAGATGTGGCCGAGAAAGCCACCATAGAAGAGAATCTCTGGTCTCCTGATCCAGATTCAGCGTAGGGGACAAATCTGAGTAATCCCCATTCCACTGACTTAGCATGCACAATTGCAGCGGTCTGAGGTGCAGGCGTGCAAAAGGAACTATGTCCATTGCCGTTACCATTAAGCCGATTACCTCCATGCATTGAGCCACTGACGGGTGTTGAATGGAATGGAGGGCACGGCAAGCATTTAGAAGCTTTGTTAACCTGTCCTCTGTCAGGTAAATTTTCATTTCTACAGAATCTATAAAAAGGGAACTCTTGTGAGTGGTAAGAGAGAACTCTTCTCCTCGTTTACTTTCCACCCATGTGATCTCAGAAATGCCAGTACTAACTCTGTATGAGACTTGGCAGTTTGAAAGCTTGACGCTTGTATCAGAATGTCGTCTAGGTACGGAGCTACCGAAATTCCTCGCGGTCTTAGTACCGCCAGAAGAGAGCCCAGAACCTTTGTAAAGATTCTTGGAGCTGTAGCCAACCCGAAGGGAAGAGCTACAAACTGGTAATGTTTGTCTAGGAAGGCAAACCTTAGATACCGGTAATGTTCTCTGAGAATCGGTATGTGAAGGTAAGCATCCTTTAAATCCACTGTGGTCATGTACTGACCTCTTTGGATCATGGGTAAGATTGTCCGAATAGTTTCCATCTTGAATGATGGAACTCTTAGGAATTTGTTTAGGATCTTTAAATCCAATATTGGTCTGAAGGTTCCCTCTTTTTTGGGAACCACAAACAGGTTTGAGTAAAACCCTTGTCCGTGTTCCGACCGCGGAACTGGATGGATCACTCCCATTAGTAAAAGGTACACAGCGTAGAAACGCCTCTTTCTTTATCTGGTTTGTTGACAACCTTGAAAGGTGAAATCTCCCTTGTGGAGGAGAAGCTTTGAAGTCCAGAAGATATCCCTGAGATATGATCTCCAACGCCCAGGGATCCTGGACATCTCTTGCCCAAGCCTGGGCGAAGAGAGAGAGTCTGCCCCCCACTAGATCAGTTACCGGATCGGGGGCCCTCACTTCATGCTGTCTTAGGGGCAGCAGCAGGCTTTCTGGCCTGCTTGCCCTTGTTCCAGGCCTGGTTAGGTTTCCAGCCTTGTCTGTAGCGAGCAACAGCTCCTTCCTGTTTTGGAGCAGAGGAAGTTGAAGCTGCTCCTGCCTTGAAATTACGAAAATTAGACTGTCTAGCCCTGGGTGTGGCTCTGTCTTGAGGCAGGGCATGGCCTTTACCTCCCGTAATATCAGCGATAATTTCTTTCAAACCGGGCCCGAATAAAGTCTGCCCCTTGAAAGGTATGTTAAGTAGTTTCGATTTAGAAGTTACATCAGCTGACCAGGATTTTAGCCACAGCGCTCTGCGTGCCTGAATGGCGAATCCAGAATTCTTAGCCGTAAGTTTAGTTAAATGTACTACGGCATCAGAAATAAATGAATTAGCTAGCTTAAGGGTTTTAAGCTTAAGTGAAATCTCATCTAATGTCGCTGAGTCAAGGGTGTCTTCCAGAGACTCAAACCAAAATGCTGCCACAGCCGTGACAGGCGCAATGCATGCAAGGGGTTGTAATATAAAACCTTGTTGAACAAACATTTTCTTAAGGTAACCCTCTAACTTTTTATCCATTGGATCTGAAAAAGCACAGCTATCCTCCACCGGGATAGTGGTACGCTTAGCTAAAGTAGAAACTGCTCCCTCCACCTTAGGGACCGTTTGCCATAAGTCCCGTGTGGTGGCGTCTATTGGAAACATTTTTCTAAATATAGGAGGGGGTGAGAAAGGCACACCGGGTCTGTCCCACTCCTTAGTAATAATTTCAGTAAGTCTCTTAGGTATAGGAAAAACGTCAGTACTCGTCGGTACCGCAAAATATTTATCCAACCTACACATTTTCTCTGGGATTGTTACAATCATTCAGAGCCGCTAACACCTCCCCTAGCAATACACGGAGGTTTTCCAGCTTAAACTTAAAATTTGAAATATCTGAATCCAATTTATTTGGATCAGATCCGTCACCCGCAGAATGAAGCTCTCCGTCCTCATGCTCTGCATATTGTGACGCAGTATCAGACATGGCCCTAGCATTATCAGTATACTCTGTTCTCATCCCAGAGTGATCCTGTTTACCTCTAAGTTCTGGCAATTTAGACAAAACCTCAGTCATAACATTAGCCATGTCTTGTAAAGTGATTTGTAATGGCCGCCCTGATGTACTTGGCGTTACAATATCACGCACCTCCTGAGCGGGAGATGCAGGTACTGACACATGAGGCAAGTTAGTCGGCATAACTTCCCCCTCGTTGTCTGGTGAATGTTGCTTAACATGTACGGATTGACTTTTATTTAAAGTAGCATCAATGCAATTAGTACATAAATTTCTATTGGGCTCCACCTTGGCTTTTGAACATATTGCACAAAGAGTTTCCTCTGTGTCAGACATGTTTAAACAAACTAGCAATTAGACTAGCAAGCTTGGAAATACTTTTCAACTAAATTTACAAGCAATATGTAAAAACGTTACTGTGCCTTTAAGAAGCACACAAAAACTGTCACAGTTGAATAACAATGAACCGGATTAGTTATATAAACCAAATTTAGCAAAGGATTGCACACATTAGCAATGGATGATTAACCCTTAATGTCAGAAAAAAAAAAAAAAAAAAACGTATAACAATTGACAATATAAGCGTTTTTATCACAGTCAAGCACAGTCTCACAGGTCTGCTGTGAGTGATTACCTCCCTCAAAACTATTTTTGAAGACCCCTGAGCTCTGTGGAGACGTCCTGGATCATGCAGGGAGAAAAAGACAGACTGTGACTGAATTTCTGATGCGTAGTAAAAGTGCCAAAATAGGCCCCTCCCACTCACACTACAACAGTGAGGGAAGCTCAGTAAACTGTTTTAATTTAAAACAACGACAGCCATGTGGAAAATAAAGCCCAAAACAATTTTCACCAAGTACCTCAGATAATTAAACGATTTAACATGCCAGTAAACGTTTAAAGTCTAATATATGAAATGTCATTAAAAAGCCTGCTGCTAGTCGCTCACACTGCAAGTTAGGCTAAAAGTTATATGCATACAGTATTTTCCCAGTGAAGTGCCATTCCCCAGAAATACTTAAGTGTTAACATATATACATGTCAGCCTGATACCAGTTGCTACTACTGCATTTAAGGCTGTACTTACATTATATCGGTATTAGCAGTATTTTCAAAGTCAATTCCATTCCTTAGAAAATAATATACTGCAACATACCTCTTTGCAGGTGAACCTGCCCGCTGTCCCCTGATCTGAAGTTACCTTACTCCTCAGAATGGCCGAGAACAGCAAACGGATCTTAGCTACGTCCGCTAAGATCATATACAAAAAACTCAGGTAGATTCTTCTTCAAATTCTGCCTGAGAAGGAAACAACACACTCCGGTGTCGTTTAAAATAAACTTTTGATTGAAGATATAAAAAACTAAGTTTAATCACCACAGTCCTCTCACACATCCTATCTATTAGTTGGGTGCAAGAGAATGACTGGGTGTGAAGTAGAGGGGAGGAGCTATATAGCAGCTCTGCTTGGGTGATCCTCTTGCACTTCCTGTTGGGGAGGAGTTAATATCCCATAAGTAATCATGACCCGTGGACTGACTACACTTAACAGGAGAAATGTATTTAGAACATTTGGATTATATGTTAAATGCAGAACTAGATATTAAGAATTTTTTTTAGAAGTGGGGTTGCTATATAAATACTATGCCTGTAAATGTACAAAAACAATATATATATCCATTTGTTAATACTTTATATGTACAAAATGCTATGTTAAGGGGGGATTTTATACAGATGTAAGTAGTTTTTTTCTTTCCAATATACCCCCTTCACCCCCTTTTATATAGTTCAATAGTTGGGAGGAGCATGGATAATAGATCTGATCTAATATGCACAACTTTTTAAGGTATACAGCTTTTCAGGGATGCAAAGTATCCTCTTTCTGTTTATCAGTTACCAAATGGTATCTTTTATAGGATATTTGATATTCTTAGGAGAGCTTGTGGGAATAATATCTTTAAAGTAAGATTAAGGTAACTTTCAACAATGTAAATTAAATTTTCACTGTAGGATATACCTCTGCTGGTTTATAAGGAGGAAAAATTAAAAAAGGGAAGGAAGGGACAAATAGTTAAAGAAAAACAAAGAAGAAGAATAAAATCTCTTTTCATATTAATTGGAGCCTAAGGAGAAGTGTTGTTTTGTTCCTAGCTGAGAGCAATTAGTTAGGGGGTAAGTTATATCTGAGCTGTGTCTCGGAAATTAAAATGGGCTGCGTTCCCAAAACTTGTGTTTTTTCTTTGTTTCTGTTTGTTTCTTTAATGTTTGTGATTGTGTTTTTGTCCGCTTCTTTCTAACAATAAAAAGATTTGTTAAAAAAAAAACTAACATATTGCAAGCTACTGCTAGCTTTATGTAACATAATATTGCTGAACGGGTCTGGTTTTCCCTCTGAGCGCATCTGAGCAACTGTCTAGTCACAGCCCGGTCGATCACACCATTATACTCAATGCAGCGCTCCTTCTCTGTCTGATAGCGGGAGCGAGCTGCATTGAGTGTAATGGCGCGATCGGGCCAGGCTGTGACTAGACAGCTGCTCAGATGCGCTCAGAGGGAAAACCAGACCCGGTCAGTAGAGCACAGAGGGTGGGTCTGAAAAACCCTATTTTTTAATAAAAATTTCCCCCTCAATATTATGTTGCATAAAGCTAGCACTAATATAATGTTATATAATTCTGCACTATGTGCAGAATTATATAACATTATTTTCTAGGTTTACTGGCCCTTTGAGGCAAATATACACACTAACAAATGTAACCACTTGGTGTCACTGTTGTCAAAAACCTACTACAAAAGGATACACTACACAGTAGCAATATTTAATGTTTTACTCAACAAAAAAAAAAGAATAATAAATACAATAAAGGAAATGCATACATATGGATGTGATATAGACTAGGGGGTAAATTATTAAGATGCATTTGCAGCTTTATAGGCAACACCGACTAGGCTCTCCTAAGCGAGCAAGCAGCCACAAATTTAAAGGGACATAAAACTCAAAATGTATCTTTCACGATTCAGATTGAGCATAAAAATTTTAACAACTTTCCAATTTACGTCTATTATAAAATGTTCTTTTTGTGTCTGCAGCACTATATGGCAGCAGTTTGTAACAATATTATACATTAGCAAAAGCTAGATGGCAGCACTATTTCCTGTCATGTAGTGCTCTAGACATGTGCACACTGCCTATCTAGATATCTCTTCAACAAAGAATAACAAGAGAACGAAGCAAATTTGCCCATAGAAGTTAAATGAACACTAATTTTAAATTGTATTCTCTATCTAAATCATTAAAGAAAAATGTTGTGTTTCATGTCCCTTTAAGAAGCAGAAACTGTTTCTTTTGCCTGTCTACCACCTCAGGTGTGTGAAATCAATCACCCAGACACCCTCAATCATTCAGGATGATTGACACGACCTGCTCTCCTGGAATTGGTTGTGGGTGGACAGTAAATTTAAGTTTAAAGCGATAGTTTAGTCAAAATTTATCTTTCATGATTCAGATAGAGCATGCAATTTTAAACAACTTTCTAATTTACTCCTATTATCAATTTATTTGTTCTCTTTGTATCCTTATATGAAAAAGCAAGAATGTAAGCTTAGGAGCCAGCCCATTTTTGGTTCAGCACCTGGGTAGAATTTGCTGATTGGTGGCTACATTTAGACACCAATCAGCAAGCACTACCCAGGTGCTGTACCAAAAATCGGCTGGCTCCAAAGCTTATTTTTTTTCCAATGGCATGGAGAGTCCACAAAACCATTCAAATTACTAGTGGGAATTCAACTCCTGGCCAGCAGGAGGAGGCAAAGAGCACCCCAGCAGAGCTGTTAAAGGGACACTGTACCCAAAAAAATTCTTTCGTGATTCAGATTGAGCATGAAATTTTAAGCAACTTTCTAATTTACTCCTATTATCAAATTTTCTTCATTCTCTTGGTATATTTATTTGAAATGCAAGAATGTAAGCTTAGATGCCGGCCCATTTTTGGTGAACAACCTGGGTTGTCCTTGCTGATTGGTGGATAAATTCATCCACCAATAAAAAAGTGCTGTCCAGAGTACTGAAACCAAAAAAAAGCTTAGATGCCTTCTTTTTCAAATAATGATAGCAAGAGAACGAAGAAAAATTGATAATAGGAGTAAATTAGAAAGTTGCTTAAAATTGCATGCTCTATCTGAATTACAAAAGAAAAAATTTGGGTACAGTGTCCCTTTAAGTATCACTCCCCTTCCAATAAGCCCCCAGTCATTCTTTGCTTTTATCATCGGGGCTAAATCTCACACAGACACTCTGTTATCTATTCTTCGTACTCACGGGTGGAAAGTAAATCTGGAAAAGAGTTCCCTGGTGTCAGACACCAGGGTATGCTTTTTGGGAACGATCATAGACTGTCTATGAAGATTTTTCTGACAGAGGTCAGAAAAAAAATCCAATATTCTTGATTCCTGTCTTTCACTTCAGTCCTCTATCCGTCCATCAGTGACTCAGTGTATGGAAGTAATTAGTCTAATGGTTGCTTCCATGGACATTATTCCTTTTGCTCGTTTCCCTCTGAGACCTCTACAGTTATGCATGCTCAGACAATGGAATGTAGACCACTCGGATCTCTCTCAGAAGATAGTCTTAGACTCAATAATGAGAGACTCTCTATCTTGGTGGATTTCTCAGGATCATCTGTCTCAGGGAACATGCTTTCTGAGATCATCTAGAGATATTGTGACCACAGATGCCACCCTGTCGGGCTGGGGAGCAATTGGGGGTTCTTTAAAGACTCAGGGTCTTTGGACCTGAGAGGTGTCTTCTCTCCCAATAAACATTTTAGAACTGAGAGCAATCTTCAATGCTCCAACAGCTTGGCCTCAACTAGGTTCGGTCTGATTTATCAGATTCCAGTCGGACAACATCACCTCAGTGGTGTATATCAACCACCAGGGAGGAACTCGTAGTTTCTTAGCTATGAAGAAGGTGACTCACATTCTCCAGTGGGCAGAGTCTCACGATTGTCTCCTCTCTTTCATCCACATCCCAGCGGTGGACAACTGGGAAGTGGATTTTCTGAGCAGGCAGACCTTTCATCCAGGGGAGTGGGCTCTCCATCTGGAAGTATTCACAAGGATAACCCTCGGGGGGGGTTCCGGAGTTGGATCTGATGGCTTCTCCAAGGTACGAGTTAAGATCAAGAGATCATCAAGCAACTAAAGATTTTAAGCAATCTACTGCCTTGTTTGTTGTTTTCGCTGGTAAGCCTAAGGGTCAGAAGGCCACTTCTACTCTCTCTATGGTTGAGAAGTGCTATCCGATTGGCTTACGAGACAGCTGGACAACAACCTCATGAGAGAATTTTGGCTCATTCCACTACGGCTGTCTCTTCTTCCTGGGCTTTCAAAAATAAAGCTTCTGTGCAGCAAATCTGCAAGGCGGCTACTTAGTCTTCATTGCATACCTTTTCCAAATTCTACAAATTTGATACTTTTGCCTCGGCTGAGGCTTCCTTTGGGAGGAAAGTTCTTCAAGCAGTGTTTCCTTCTGTTTAGGTCTGCCTGTCTTGCTCTCCCGCCCTCCATTCTGTGTCCCCTAGCTTGGGTATTGGTTCCCACTAGTAATAGGAATGTATTTGTGGACTCTCCATGCCATTGGAAAGAAAACAAAATTTATGCTTACCTGATAAATTTCTTTCCTGGCATAGAGAGTCCAGACTCGCCCTTAATTTGATTTAATACAGCTTTTTTTTTTAAAAACCTCAGGCACCTTTATACCCTTGTGTCATCTTCTCTTTCCATATTCATTTGGCTGAATGACTGGGGGCTTATGGGAACGGGAGTGATACTTCACAGCTCTGCTGGGGTGCTCTTTGCATCCTCCTGCTGGTCAGGAGTTTAATTCCCACTAGTAATTGGAATAGATTCGTGGACTCTCCATGCCAGGAAAGGAATACATTTATCAGGTAAGCATACATTTTGTTATTCTTGCTATTTCAAATAAAGATTCCAAGAGAACAAGGAAAAATTTGTTGAGGAGTAAATTAGAAAGTTGCTTAAAATTGCATGCTCTATCTGAATCATGAAAAATTAATTTTGACTACTATCCCTTTAAATGTATCTGATAGATCATGAAGTTTTAAACAACTTTTCACTTTACTTCTATTATCAATTTTGCTTAGTTCTGGTAATCCTAGGGGAGCTTAGGAGCATGCACATTTCTTTATTCATTTGCCAGCAGTATTTGCAATAATGTTTATAGCAATGTTATACATAGTTGCAAGCACTGATGACACAGACTGCTAAAGACGCATGCATGCTCCTGAGCTCCTATCAGCCTACCTAGATGTACTCTTTAACAATGGATACCAAGAGAATAAAGCAAATTTGATAATAGAAGTAAATTGGAAAGTTGTTTGAAATTGAATTTTGGAAGTATAATGTTGACTTTACTATCCCTTTAAATGTAATCTCGTGATGCAGCATTGCATCATATATAAAGTAGAATTTTATTCTATCCAGCTGGTTACATCTTGTTTTCAAAATTTGCTGGATTATTGATTCTTTGTCTTGTTTTCATTGTTTTTCAATGAAGCAAAGACCTGTCTGTTGTTAATATTTCTAACCAGCAGCATCAACATAGTCATTAAAGGAACACTAAAGTCTAAATTGAACTTTCATTATTGCAGAGCATGCAATATTAAGAGACTTCCTAATTTATGTCTATTATCAAATTTTGCACATTATTTTTATATACACACTTTTTGAGGCATCGGCTCCTACTGAGCATGTGCACAAGTTCGTAAGGTATACGTATACTAGTCTATGGCCTATGATTGGCTGATGGCTGTCATACGGTACAGAAGGCCAACAAATAGGGACAATAATACATTTGTCAGAAACAAATTCTAAGTGCTATTGTATTGTTTTTATTATTATGCACTTGTTAATGATCAAATTCCACTGTATTTATTGGTCCTTTAAAGCTTATGTAGAAATGTTGTTATTGCTGGGAAGAAAACTGTACAGCTGCAGCAGAATATAAACCATCCATACTGATAGAAAAAAAGACTTAATAGTAAAGTCTACCTCTTATTATATTTCAATAAAAGATGAACAATCATTATTCCCCAAGCTATGTAACATTTTGATGCTTTATTTGCCCATATCTCTTCCATTAGAAGATATCCTATAAATCTGCCACCTATCTTATTTTTTAAGTGTCCATGAATCTTCCTGTTCGCATGTGTGAAGTAGTCTTACAGTCTCTTTGTTGAATTCTCATTTGTTTCAGTGATGAATTTGGCAGTTGTAAATCTTCATTGGATTTATATTTTCAAGATGACACTGGTTCATTTATTTCTTTATTAAAATATTTGAATTCTTATTTTACTTAAATATTTCTATAATTTCTAAATTGTATTTCCTTCTTACCTGATGGGAGTCCATAGCTTCATAACATGTTGGATATATTCCAGCCTATAAAGAGGAGTTCAAGAACCCTCACAGAGCTTTAGTCCCTCCCACTTCCTCTCCCTCTCAAAATTTGTTCTTGGCCTCTAAGGAGAAAGGTTGAAGATTTCAGAGGGAGATCAAGAGTTTATTTTATTTTTTTCATATAATTTGTGAGCTCAGACCTGGCTTAGGACCCAGTACCCCTAGGCAACGTCACTCCAAAAAGATTTAAGAAGACTCTGAGTCAAACAGGAATAAGTATTACCTGTGTTATGGGCTTTCTATTACCCTAGTGGTTAATCTTACAGCCATAACTGCCCTAAGGCGTCACGGTTACTCCGTCCCCTAGCCTCCACCTGAGGGTGTACTGGTATATCTGCAGTATCCTCTATAGTATAGTTACTTGTACTGATTGGGCTCTCTGCCTGTGAGGGAGAAAGGTCTCGGCATGCTGGTAAGACAGAGAGGAGAGGTGCTTCAGTCCATGTAAGTCATTCAGGCACTACACAACTCAGGAGCTATCCAATAGTACTCTTCTTACAGTTACTACATAGCTGGAGGTCACAGCCTTACAACTTAGGAGCTTTACCTATGTGTTTATTATAGGAATTTGGAGGAATGAAGCACAGGATAATTATTATCTAGCATCCTTATGACTTCTTAACAGCTCAATTTACATTTTATAACTCAAAAACCTTATTTTGGCATTTTTCTAAGAATTGGGTACTTTCTCTTTAAGAGAGTCAGTAACTTGTGCGAGTCTCAAAAATCCCAGTGCAGTTGGGCAGGAGTACACAGAGGCCTTAGGAGAGGTGTTTTTTTTTCCATAATTTTAAATTTTGACTTTCAGAGCTACTGTAGTTCTCAGTTAAACCTGTATAGGTTGTATAAAAAAAAAATATTCTACTGGGCAGTCAATCAGTGATCACTGTGAAGACCTCACTGCGCAGTCCATAAGGTGAAGGATGCCATGACATCCAACTGAGACCTGGCAGCTGTGTGAAGCCTGGGTGCTAGCTCCCATCAGATAGCCCATAGGCAATAGTATGAGCGTACTGGACTTCAGAAGACGCTGTGTATACTGTGCGCCGATCCGCATCCATCCAGGCACACAAAATCAAACACGCGGTCTATTGCGGCACTCGGACAGGACTTGGGCCTCATAGCAACAGACATACATCAATGCCACTGAAGAGGTGTCTTAGAGCTACCTGCTAAGGCGGGCCCACAAACACGCCATACAACTCCACACAAAATGGTGCGGCATGAGTAACAATACCCATAATAGAATTCTACAAGATGCAGACTCTTTATAAAGCAATAGCACAAACATGGTGATGCACTAGAGACATCATTGTTGGGGCTTATTACAGTACACTGGGGTACCTTTTGAGCTCTCTGTGACACCCAAACAAGAATATAAAATATATGTCAACAGCAGCACTACTCTATAGGGGATCATAATATTTATCAGCCAGCTCTGAAATTCTGTGATTCATAGTTGAAAAAAGTAATTGTAAAATTCATGGAGAGTGAAACATATGTATACAATATATTCTGGCTTCAATGGAAACATAAATTAATACTGTGACATAGTTAATAGGAGTAGCTGCAGGATTCATGAGCGGAAAAATATAGCAATGTAAGATGTTCAGGCTTCAGCGTAAACTGGTAGAAGATTGACTCATAGATGCAAACTAAGGCTTGTTTCAGGTTCACAGTACATAATATTATATAGAGCTGTATGTCAGAAATAAGCAGAGCAGCACAGGTGATAGACAAGTTGCAAGTTTAAGGCATTTAACACTGTTTGTGCATATATTGGAGAATCACAGGAAAGCTGTTTAACTGAACACATAGATGCAGAGTTCTGAATATATTAAAGGGACAGTCAAGTAAAAAAAAATAACTTTCTCCTGTTAAGTGTGGTCAGTCCACGGGTCATCATTACTTCTGGGATATTATCTCCTCCCCTACAGGAAGTGCAAGAGGATTCACCCAGCAGAGCTGCTATATAGCTCCTCCCCTCTACGTCACCTCCAGTCATTCTCTTGCACCCAACGAATAGATAGGATGTGTGAGAGGACTGTGGTGATTTTAATTAGTTTATTACCTTCAATCAAAAGTTTGTTATTTTATAATAGCACCGGAGTGTGTTATTCATTCTCTGGTAGAATTTGAAGAAGAATCTACCTGAGTTTTTTCTATGATTTTAGCCGGAGTAGTTAAGATCATATTGCTGTTTCTCGGCCATCTGAGGAGAGGTAAACTTCAGATCAGGGGACAGCGGGCAGATTAATCTGCAAAGAGGTATGTAGCAGTTTATTATTTTCTGACATGGAATTGATGAGAAAATCCTGCCATACCGTTATAATGTAAACTCAGCCTTAAATGCAGTAGATGTAGCTGGTATCAGGCTGTCATGTATGTATATTTTACACTTCAGTATTCTGGGGAATGGTACTTCACTGGATTTATACTGTATGCATAAACTTAACCTAATTTGCAGGGACTTGCAATAGGTTTTAAATAACAATTAATTTATTGAGGTTAAACGTTTTTTTGCTGGCATGTAAAATCGTTTATTTCTCTGAGGTACTGGGTGAAAAAAAATGTTTTGGGCACTGTTTTTTCCACTTGGCAATAGTTTTGTTTAAATTAAAGCAGTTTACTGATCTCTCTCACTGTTATGTGTGAGGGGGAGGGGCCATTTTTGGCGCTTTTACTACGCATCAAAAAACTCAGAAGTTCATTTTCTTCCTGCATGATCCGGTTCATCTCTACAGAACTCAGGGATCTCCAAAGCTTGTTTTGAGGGAGGTAATCATTCACAGCAGAGCTGTGAAGATTGTAGTTGACTGTGATAAAAAACGTTTATTTGTGTATTTTTTCTGCTGTCAGGGTTAGTTATCCTTTGCTAATGGGAACAATCCTTGATGCTATAACTTATTTATTTTCAACTGTCATAATTTTTTCTGTGCTTCTTATAGGCACAGTTCGTTTTCATATTATTGTAAATTACTTGAAAAGCATTTCCAAGTTGCTAGTTTATTGCTAGTGTGTTAAACATGTCTGATTCAGAGGAAGATACATGTGCTATATGTGCTAATGCCAAAGTGGAGCCCAATAGAAATTTATGTACTAATTGTATTGATGTTACTTTAAATAAAAGTCAATCTGTACAAAATGAACATATTTCACCTAACAACGAGGGGAGAGTTATGCCGACTAACTCGCCTCACGTGTCAGTACCTGCATCTCCCGCTCGGGAGGTGCGTGATATTGTAGCGCCGAGTACATCTGGGCGGCCATTTCAAATCACATTACAGGATATGGCTACTGTTATGACTGAAGTTTTGGCTAAATTACCAGAACTTAGAGGCAAGCGTGATCACTCTGGGGTGAGAACAGAGTGCGCTGATAATATTAGGGCCATGTCAGACACTGCGTCACAGGTGGCAGAACATGAGGACGGAGAACTTCATTCTGTGGGTGACGGTTCCGATCCAAACAGACTGGATTCAGATATTTCAAATTTTAAATTTAAGCTGGAAAACCTCCGTGTATTACTAGGGGAGGTGTTAGCGGCTCTGAATGATTGTAACACAGTTGCAATACCAGAGAAAATGTGTAACTTGGATAAATATTTTGCGGTACCGGCGAGTACTGATGTTTTTCCTATACCTAAGAGACTTACTGAAATTGTTACTAAGGAGTGGGATAGGCCCGGTGTGCCGTTCTCACCTCCTCCGATATTTAGAAAAATGTTTCCAATAGACGCCACCACACAGGACTTATGGCAAACGGTCCCTAAGGTGGAGGGAGCAGTTTCTACTTTAGCTAAGCGTACCACTATCCCGGTGGAGGATAGCTGTGCTTTTTCAGATCCAATGGATAAAAAATTAGAGGGTTACCTTAAGAAAATGTTTGTTCAACAAGGTTTTATATTGCAACCTCTTGCATGTATTGCGCCTGTCACGGCTGCAGCTGCATTTTGGTTTGAGTCTCTGGAAGAGACACTTCAATCATCTACACTAGATGAGATTACACACAAACTTAAAGCCCTTAAGTTATTTATTTCAGATGCCGTAGTACATTTAACTAAACTTACGGCTAAGAATTCCGGATTTGCCATTCAGACACGCAGAGCACTGTGGCTAAAATCCTGGTCAGCTGATGTTACTTCTAAATCTAAATTGCTTAATATACCTTTCAAAGGGCAGACCTTATTTGGGCCCGGGTTGAAAGAGATTATCGCTGACATTACAGGAGGTAAAGGCCATGCCCTGCCTCAGGACAAAGCCAAACCTAGGGCTAGACAGTCTAATTTTCGTTCCTTTCGTAATTTCAAAGCAGGAACAGCATCAACTTCCTCTGCACCAAAACAGGAAGGAGCTGTTGCTCGCTACAGACAAGGCTGGAAACCTAACCAGTCCTGGAACAAGGGCAAGCAGGCCAGGAAACCTGCTGCTGCCCCTAAGACAGCATGAATTGAGGGCCCCCGATCCGGGACCGGATCTAGTAGGGGGCAGACTTTCTCTCTTCGTCCAGGCTTGGGCAAGAGATGTTCAGGATCCCTGGGCGTTAGAGATCATATCTCAGGGATACCTTCTGGACTTCAAATCCTCTCCCCCAAGAGGGAGATTTCATCTGTCAAGGTTGTCAACAAACCAAATAAAGAAAGAAGCGTTCCTACGCTGCGTACAAGATCTTTTATTAATGGGAGTGATCCATCCAGTTCCGCGGTCGGAACAAGGACAAGGGTTTTACTCAAATCTGTTTGTAGTTCCCAAAAAAGAGGGAACTTTCAGGCCAATCTTGGATTTAAAGATCCTAAACAAATTCCTAAGAGTTCCATCGTTCAAAATGGAAACTATTCGAACAATTTTGCCCATGATCCAAGAGGGTCAGTACATGACCACAGTGGATTTAAAGGATGCTTACCTTCACATACCGATTCACAGAAATCATTACCGGTATCTAAGGTTTGCCTTTCTAGACAGGCATTACCAGTTTGTAGCTCTTCCATTCGGATTGGCTACGGCTCCAAGAATCTTCACAAAGGTTCTGGGTACTCTTCTGGCGGTACTAAGACCGCGAGGAATTTCGGTAGCTCCGTACCTAGACGACATTCTGATACAAGCTTCAAGCTTTCAAACTGCCAAGTCTCATACAGAGTTAGTACTGGCATTTCTAAGGTCGCATGGATGGAAGGTGAACGAAAAGAAGAGTTCTCTCTTTCCACTCACAAGAGTTCCCTTCTTGGGGACTCTGATAGATTCTGTAGAAATGAAGATTTACCTGACAGAAGACAGGTTAACAAAGCTTCAAAATGCATGCCGTGTCCTTCATTCCATTCAACACCCGTCAGTAGCTCAATGCATGGAGGTGATCGGCTTAATGGTAGCGGCAATGGACATAGTACCTTTTGCACGCCTACATCTCAGACCGCTGCAATTGTGCATGCTAAGTCAGTGGAATGGGGATTACTCAGATTTGTCCCCCACTCTGAATCTGAATCAAGAGACCAGAAATTCTCTTCTATGGTGGCTTTATCGGCCACACCTGTCCAGGGGGATGCCATTCAGCAGACCAGACTGGACAATTGTAACAGACGCCAGCCTACTAGGTTGGGACGCTGTCTGGAATTCTCTGAAGGCTCAGGGACTATGGAATCAGGAGGAGAGTCTCCTTCCAATAAACATTCTGGAATTGAGAGCAGTTCTCAATGCCCTTCTGACTTGGCCCCAGTTAACAACTCGGGGGTTCATCAGGTTTCAGTCGGACAACATCACGACTGTAGCTTACATCAACCATCAGGGAGGGACAAGAAGCTCCCTAGCAATGATGGAAGTATCAAAGATAATTCGCTGGGCAGAGTCTCACTCTTGCCACCTGTCTGCAATCCACATCCCGGGAGTGGAGAACTGGGAGGCGGATTTCTTAAGTCGTCAGACTTTTCATCCGGGGGAGTGGGAACTTCATCCGGAGGTCTTTGCCCAGATACTTCGACGTTGGGGCAAACCAGAGATAGATCTCATGGCGTCTCGTCAGAACGCCAAGCTTCCTCGCTACGGGTCCAGATCCAGGGATCCGGGAGCGGTTCTGATAGATGCTTTGACAGCACCTTGGACCTTCGGGATGGCTTATGTGTTTCCACCCTTCCCGATGCTTCCTCGACTGATTGCCAGAATCAAACAGGAGAGAGCATCAGTGATTCTAATAGCACCTGCATGGCCACGCAGGACTTGGTATGCAGATCTAGTGGACATGTCATCCTGTCCGCCTTGGTCTCTACCTCTGAAACAGGACCTTCTGATCCAGGGTCCATTCAAACATCAAAATCTAACTTCTCTGAAGCTGACTGCTTGGAAATTGAACGCTTGATTTTATCAAAACGTGGGTTTTCTGAGCCAGTTATTGATACCTTAATACAGGCTAGGAAGCCTGTTACCAGAAGGATTTACCATAAAATATGGCGTAAATACTTATATTGGTGCGAATCCAAGAGTTACTCATGGAGTAAGGTTAGGATTCCAAGGATATTGTCTTTTCTACAAGAAGGTTTAGAAAAGGGGTTATCCGCTAGTTCTTTAAAGGGACAGATTTCAGCTCTGTCCATTCTTTTACACAAACGTCTGTCAGAAGTTCCGGACGTTCAAGCTTTTTGTCAGGCTTTAGCTAGGATCAAGCCTGTGTTTAAAACTGTTGCTCCGCCATGGAGTTTGAACTTAGTTCTTAATGTTTTACAGGGTGTTCCGTTTGAACCCCTTCATTCCATTGATATCAAGTTGTTATCTTGGAAAGTTCTGTTTTTAATGGCTATTTCCTCGGCTCGAAGAGTCTCTGAGTTATCTGCCTTACATTGTGATTCTCCTTATCTGATTTTTCATTCAGACAAGGTAGTTCTGCGTACTAAACCTGGGTTCCTACCTAAGGTGGTCACTAACAGGAATATCAATCAAGAGATTGTTGTTCCATCTTTGTGTCCTAATCCTTCCTCGAAGAAGGAACGTCTGCTACACAATCTAGATGTAGTCCGTGCCCTGAAATTTTATCTACAGGCAACTAAGGATTTTCGTCAAACGTCTTCCCTGTTTGTCGTTTATTCTGGTCAGAGGAGAGGTCAAAAAGCCTCGGCTACCTCTCTCTCTTTTTGGCTTCGTAGCATAATATGATTAGCCTATGAGACTGCTGGACAGCAGCCTCCTGAAAGAATTACAGCTCATTCTACTAGAGCTGTGGCTTCCACTTGGGCCTTTAAGAATGAGGCTTCTGTTGAACAGATTTGCAAGGCTGCAACTTGGTCTTCTCTTCATACTCTTTCCAAATTTTACAAATTTGACACTTTTGCTTCTTCGGAGGCTGTTTTTGGGAGAAAGGTTCTTCAGGCAGTGGTTCCTTCCGTATAAAGAGCCTGCCTGTCCCTCCCGTCATCCGTGTACTTTTGCTTTGGTATTGGTATCCCAGAAGTAATGATGACCCGTGGACTGACCACACTTAACAGGAGAAAACAAAATTTATGCTTACCTGATAAATTCATTTCTCCTGTAGTGTGGTCAGTCCACGGCCCGCCCTGTTTTTTATGGCAGGCTAAAAAAATTTTTGGATTATACTCCAGTCACCACTACACCCTTGGGCTTCTCCTTTCTCGTTGGTCCTTTGGTCGAATGACTGGAGGTGACGTAGAGGGGAGGAGCTATATAGCAGCTCTGCTGGGTGAATCCTCTTGCACTTCCTGTAGGGGAGGAGATAATATCCCAGAAGTAATGATGACCCGTGGACTGACCACACTACAGGAGAAATGAATTTATCAGGTAAGCATAAATTTTGTTTTTATTATTTAAATAGGGCATGTAATTTTAAACAACTTTCCAATTTACTTTTATTACCAATTTTGCTTTGTTCTCTTGGTATTCTTAGTTGAAGGCTAAACCTAGGAGGTTCATATGCTTATTTCTTAGACCTTGAAGGCCGCCTCTAATCCGAAAGCATTTTGACAGTTTTTCACCACTAGAGGGCGTTAGTTCATGTGTTTCATAAAGATAACATTTAGTTCAGGCATGTGACGCTCCTAGGAGTCAGCACTGATTGGCTAAAAATGTGATTCTGTCAAAAGAACTGAAATAAGGGGGCAGTTTGCAGAGGCATAGATACAAGGCAATAACAGAGGTAAAAAGTATATTATTATAACTGTGTTGGCTATGCAAAACTTGGGAATAGGAAATAAAGGGATTATCTACCTTTTTAAACAACAACAATTCTGGTTTTACTGTCCCTTTAACATAGTTGAAGGAGGATATTTCAGCTATGACAACTTGTAGCAGAGAATAGTTATAAAGTTCTGAGTAAGATGCTGTTGTAGTAATTAGAGAGTGATTATAACCAAATGGCTACTTGTAATTTAGAATAAGTTCAGAGTTTGTTAAGTAGCAGTGTCCAGGAAACAAAATGGAATTATATGGAATACTTGCGATTAGATGATTTTAAGCATAGCTAAAAGGAAAGGCTGTAGTTTGAATATGCTGGTAAAATCCATGCAGGAACAGTCACAGACCTCTGTTGTTCTGCAACAAAACTTTAAAGCTAATGCAATGCACATTAGGGCTGAGATGGTTTAAAAAGAGGCTGAGGGAATCGGGTGCATGAATGATTAATTCATTAGACAGGTAAATTGAATGCAGATATTCCCTAAACAGTATGATTGTCAGTAGCAGGGAAGGCAGTCTTAAAGGGACAGTGATATCAGGCAGGCATATGTTACACAAGTCCTCCATGAATATATTTTTCAAACCCTCTAAACATAACAAACAAATGGAGCAGACCGAAATGGAGAATGAAGATGATCTAGATTCAGATTCAGGAACTACCAGCTTAGAAACAGATCAGACACCTGTTACTAAAGATGATAATCCCTGAATCCATCACCAACGAAGAATTATCTTCCTACCTGCAACAACTGTTGAAAACTATAACTGGAGACCATGGACACTCTGACTTCAACATGGAAAGAGCTCATAGGGCTCTGAAGGTGAAACCTAAAGGAGAGGCTCCACCAAGGGATGTGATAGTGAGAATGTCCCTATACCAGAGAAAATAACTAATACTCGCAGTAGCTAGGACCAATCCCACTTTTAAATTTCAAGGCACAATGATACAGTTCTTCCAAGACCTGAGCCTAAGGACCCTCCAAAGACGGAGTTCGCTTAAGCCCATAATACAACTCCTAAGAAAGCATCAAATCTAATATAAATGAGGATTCCCCTTCGCACTCCACATCCTTAAAAACAACAAATCTGTCACCATCAGAGGAGTGGAAGACTTTAAGGACGCGTGCCATTTCCTAGATATAGAAACCCCACAGATGCCTATATCCACAACTACCTCCTCAACTCAAGAATGACAAACAATACCAAAATCAGCAACACTCCTTAGATGGAAACTAGTGAATAGGAAGAGACAAAAAAACAAATGAGATCTGGGGACTTAAACAAAGGAGAATCCGGCTATCCCCATAGTGACTGATAGGAGTTTGATGTGACGATGGACATTCCATACTCTTTTCCTATATAAGATCATATCACTGTTAGATCACTGTTTGGGTTTTATCTGAATGATACAGATCAAGACCTAAATTATGTCGGGGAAATACCCCATGCTTTTATCACCTTTGTTGTTCATGGGGTTTTTTTCATTACAGACCTTACCCTCTCAAGGGGTCACTATCTTTATAGTAATGATATTGTTAGAAATCATAGTAATAGCATCACACACCATACAGTGATTCAGAGGTATATTCCGACCATGCTCCCTTTCATGGGGGAATGTTTCTCTGAGTTTTTGTTTATTATTTAAAAAATGATTATCTGGTTTTTGATTTATTGTTTAACTTACACTGTCGAGTCATACACATTTCCTTTAATATTAGATGGGAATATCTAATTTAAGTACAAACATGATCCACACCAAGATCTACGTGATACCATCCTTTTTAAAACTACAATTTATACTCCTTTACTTCATACCATACTCCCATGATGTTTTCAAAAGTTAATCTAATCTCTCAAAACATGAGGGGACTAAAGTCAGACGTTAAACGCTATGTGGCCATATCCAAATATAGAAACTTACACGTGAATATTCTCTTTCTACAAGAGACTCATTTTCTCAAAAACCAAATCCCCAAATATTGGTTAAAACACTTCTCGCAACACTATCATGCTAGAGCCCCATCTAAAAATAGAGGAGTGTCTATACTTATCCATTCCTCATTACGATTCACTCATGACACCACTATCACAGATGATGAAGGTAGATATCTGATAGTTAGAGGACGGATTAATAATACAGAAGTTACTCTCTGTATACCTCTATGCCCCAAATGAGAAACAAGATACATTTTTTAGAAACATATCTTACCTCCTAACACAATGGTTCTAGAGTAAAATTATATTTGCAGGAGATTTTAATATAACCATGTCTCCAACCACACCATTCCAACAAGGATCTTTATCTAACAAAGGTAAACGCTACAACCGCATTGTTAAACTAATATGGGAATACCTAACACCTCACTCACTTATCGACATCTGGCAAACTATCGTCCAGATAACGAGTTTTGCATTAGAGGCTATGCGGTGCTAACGAGCAGTTTTCTCTCACCGCTCACTTACCTGCAGCGCTGGTGTTACGGGTTTTTACAAACCCAGCATTAAAAGGCAAGAAGTGTGGTTGAGCAAAATTGTGCTCCTTACCGCACTCCAATACCAGCGCTGCTTAAGTCAGCGGTGAGCTAGTCGTACGTGCTTGTGAACAATTTCCCCATAGGAATCAACGGGGAGAGCCGACTGAGAAAAAGTCTAACACCTGCAAAAAAGCAACGTAAAACTCAGTAACGCAGCCCCATTGATTCCTATGGGGAAATAAAATTTAAATTTACACCTAACACCCTAACATGAACCCCGAGTCTAAACACCCCTAATCTTACACTTATTAACCCTTAATCTGCCGCCCCCGACATCGCCGACACCTACATCATTCTTATTAACCCCTAATCTGCCGCTCCGGACACCACCGCCACCTACATTATACTTATTAACCCCTAATCTGCCGCCCCCGACATCGCCGAGACCTACATTATACTTCTTAACCCCTAATCTGCTGCTCTGGACACCCCCTGCCACCTACATTATACTTTTGAACCTCTAATCTGCTGCCGCCACCTACATTATATTTATTAACCCCTAATCTGCTGCCCCCAATGTCACCGCAACCTACCTATTCTTATTAACCCCTAATCAGCCGCCCCCAATGTCGCCACCACTATAATAAACATATTAACCCCTAAACCGCCGCACTCCCGCCTCACAAACATTAGTTAAATATTATTAACCCCTAATCTGCCGTCCCTAACATCGCCGCCACCTACCTACATTTATTAACCCCTAATCTGCCACCCCAACGTCGCAGCCACTATACTAAATGTATTAACCCCTAAACCTAAGTCTAAACCTAACCCTAACACCCCCTAACTTAAATATAATTACAATAAATCTAAATAAAAATTAATATTATTACCTAAATAATTCCTATTTTAAACTAAATACTTACCTATAAAATAAACCCTAAGCTGGAGGCGGAGCTTGGCCGCACTGGGTAATGGCCGCAAACTAGATAAGCTCCCGGGCCCTCTTTCCCTAGAAAGGCAATAAAAAATAAAATTGTGGGGGACCAAAATATTCTAAAAGCGGCTGATGGAAAGCAGACTACTTTCAAGTAATCAACCGGCAACAACCTGATAAGATAGCGGCGGTAAGCACTGACAAAGAGCAAGGGAACCCTGTGGCCTGCTACAGCGGCGTGGCGGCGGTCCCCGGACACACAGTAAAACATCCAGAGTGCCTGTGAGACCGGACCGCAAGTGAAGAAAGAGGTACGCATCGACTAATAAGAGCGGCGGGTCCCGCTTGTGTACCGCTGAAGGAACAGCCCTGCTGGGATGTAAGGTGAACAAGGGAAAATTACCAGGTCACCACGCGGGCCACGTAGCTCCATCTTAGAAACACAGTGCACGAACGGGGCCCATAGCACACAAGAGGAAAGTAAGATTGGACACCAACCTGAGAAGGGGGAACTCATTTGGAGCCTCACAGAAGGTAACGGATAGAGGGGAAAAAGAGATCCTGCCAAAAAGGGGACTTTAGCAAACTAATATCTGATTACACGCAAGCAGGGACTGAAGGGAAAACTTTTAATGTACAGCCCACGTGGAGAAGCATAACTCAAAATAAACATTTATTCCACACTCAAACATAAATCCTATAACTCAGAGAAAAGTGGGTTTAATTGGATATACCCCCAACACTGAAAGACACTAATCACTACAAAAGAGTTGATAAATCAGCCAAGTCAGTAAAGCCCATTACACTGGGTGAAACACAGGCAGCACTCTTTTTGCATTAGACACTCTGCTGTCTCAAGGGACACACGTAATAGATACAATCCCCAAACACCACAACTGACTAATAATCACTGGTTATGCCAGCAAAAAAACAACCTAAGCTTGACACACCTGCCAAAGCTAAAAAGATAAATCAATATCTAAAACCTATTGAAAATACCACAATCCAGACACCAGACACACCTGAGATGACCCATAAAATGGCACAAGAAATGGACATACAAACAGAAAGTGCCGCATCTGAAATCACTAAAGCTGACTTACAACATCTAGCAACAAAGGATGATATTAAGTCTGCTATGTCAGATATGAAGGAAATGTTCCATGAAATGAAAAAAGACATAAAGAAAGTGGAGCGTAAACTTTCGACGTTAGAAGAGGGTCACAATATAGCGACACAGGACATTCAACACTTGTCCCAGCTTTCATATGATCAAAATGAAATTATACACAACCTCATGGAGAAAGTAGAGGACCTGGATAACAGGGGTCGTCGTAATAATCTAAGGATAAGAGGGGTCCCAGAAAGTATCCACCCCCCAGCTGTACCGGGCTACTTGCAGGACCTCTTTAGGACAGTAAAAGGCACAAACACAGCACCAGATATCACTCTAGAACAAGCTCACAGGGCGTTGAGAGCCAAACCCCCAGCTAAAGCCCCACCGAGGGATATAATTGTAAAATTTCTTAATTATGCTGAAAAAGAGGAGATACTCAGACACTCACGACAGAAGAACCAAATAACGCATGCTGGCATTTCCATACAAATTTTCACAGACCTAAGCCCGGTCACACTACAGAAGCGCAGGGAATTGCAGTATGTGACAACGGTGCTGAGAGCTCAGAAGATCCCCTACAGATGGGGTTTCCCAGTGAGTATCACGGCTACAAGAGGAGATAAATCGGCTACACTCCGAACAATGGAAGATGTCCCATCTTTTTGTGAAGAACTGCAAATAAAGATCCCGACACCTACAGATCCTCCTCAATCACAAAGGGGCAGGAGACCTATCACACAAAACTTTAGAGACACTTTGAAACCAATCGCCCCCATCTCTATGGAACCCCAGAACAAGGAAACATAGACATTGTATGTTTGGCCTTCTGTTTTATCTACCTCTTTCCTTATCTCTCTTTGCAGAGCGAACATTATTGTTACTATCCCTGAAACGGACGGTAAATGCCACTACAACTACAGGACAGATGAGTATATAGCTCTTAAATATGTTTATGCTATGGTTCATGTTGATACTGTTTATTGTTATTAGTGTTTATTAAGAGTTTATAAGTTTATTGGTTATGTTAAACACTAGACATGAAGGCAATTATACCACTCTAGTCAGAAAGGGCAAAATAATACACCCAGCGTATACACGACCCACAGCAAAGGACAGTTTCCAGGGTTAGCATGAGCTCCTTTTGCAAAAGGTAAAAACACACCCTTAATATCACGAGTGAGCACGAAGGAGTGAGCTGAAACATGAACACTAGACATCTCAACTTAGGAATACAGACCAGATTCCCTTAACACTCAAAACCTACTATATGTATACCCCCCCCCCCCACATGACAAGAACATACGCTAACTTAATGGAATCAAAAACTATGAAAGATGTAGGGGAAGAGGGCCCCTACCCTCAACGACCGAATCAGGGTACTAGAGTATTGACAAATTGAACGGATTGGAGCATAGTGGCCCTGGTGTTGTTAGGCTATCCTCTATTGAAATTTACATCTCTAGCAGACATACTTGAACTTTCCTCCCCTTTGACCCTTACTCCTCCCTTACCCACAGAACAACTCCACAGATTCACAAGACTAGTAGCAACAACTACCCAGCAGTCACTGAGGTTAGCGGAGTTGGTCTGATTGCTGAACCTGGTAGCTGTGACACAAACAAGAAGTAGCACATAAACTAAAGATGAACACACCCTCCAAAAAACACGACATAAATATTATCTCGGTTAATGTCAAGGGATTTAACATCCCTCAGAAAAGATCCATAATATCACATGACTTAAACAGACTGAAAGGGGATATTGTCTTGATACAAGAGACGCACTTCAAGAAAGGAACAGAACCGAAGTGGCACAATCACACATACCCCACTGCATATTTCTCCTCAGGGCCGACGAAGAAAAATGGTGTGGGAATACTAGTTAGACAAAATATCCCCCTAAAAGTCATAAACGTAGAAAAAGACACAGAGGGTAGAGTGCTTATCCTGACTGGCCTACTATATGGGCGCCCAATTACAATAATTAATGTATATTTCCCAAATAGGGCACAAGCAACATTCATGCGCACACTTTCAGGGAAAATTTTAGACAACTCAAAGGGGGTAGTGTTTATGGGTGGTGATCTCAATGTCCCACTCAACCCAGAGCTGGATACATCGGGTGGTAAAACATGCATATCAAAAAAAGACATTAAGCATATAAATAATCAAATAGATACGCTAGCTCTGCACGACGTGTGGCGCACATTCCACCCTTCAGTCAGGGATTATACTTTTTTTTCCAGCCCACATAGGAGCTACTCGAGACTTGATTATATCCTTACTGACACCATAGGTCTCACACTTGTCAGACATTCCTCAATTCACCCCATCACTTGGTCAGATCACGCACCGGTGAGGTGTCAGATAGAGTGGCCAGAGTCCCCGGTCACACCATATATATGGAGGCAGGATGACAACCTGTTAGACCACCCCTTAATGTGTCCAGAGGTAGAAAAATCCCTGTTAGAATACTTCCAGCTCAACGATACCCCCGACATGACATGGTCCACAATATGGGAGGCACACAAGTGTGTCCTGAGGGGTGTGTTTCTGAAACTAAAGGCAAACCTAATCAAACAACAAAGAAATAAACATGACACAACACTACACAACCTCAGACAACTAGAGCAAGATCACAAAAAAGACCCTAAAAATGTAGAACTCAAAGATCGTTTAGGAAAGACTAGAGCAGAGTTCAATATATACTTACAACAAGAGCAACAAAAAAAAAAACTCAGACTGCGTCAAAGATATTATGACCAAGGTGATAAGGCAGGGAAATTATTGGCTAGGACTCTAAAACGTAGACAGTTAAAAATGCATATACATCATATGAAAAATAAAGCCAACCAGACTAAATATGATAGCGCATCGATCGCTGAGGCCTTCCGCTCCTATTTCTCAACACTCTATAACTTAAACGCAACAGCAAATACAACAGCCCCCACACCCACCAAAAAATTAATTATAGATGAATACATAAAGGAAGTTAATTTACCCAAACTAGACAAAAATCAAGCAGAAAAGCTAGACCTTCCATTTAACATTAAAGAAATACAGGATGCAATTAAGGCCCTCCCAAACGGGAAAAGCCCGGGCCCAGACGGATTCGGCATAAAGTATTACAAAAAATTTACCCATATACTCGCCCCTAAACTATTGCAACTTTTCAACTCCATTAGACACTCAGGTGGTTTCCCGGCATCAATGCTAGAAGCCCACATCATTATGATACCAAAGCCAGGCAAAACTCCTGATACTCCTGAAAATTTTAGACCAATATCCCTTCTAAACTCGGATATAAAGATTTACGCTAAGGTTTTGGCAAATAGATTGAGCCCCCTCCTTGTACACTTAATATCAACCGATCAAGTGGGTTTCATACCGGAAAGGGAAGCGAGAGACAACACTATTAAAGTGTTACAATTGATGGATCTGGCACGAGACACTGGGCAAGATCTGGTTCTGATATCCACGGATGCCGAAAAAGCCTTCGACAGGGTGGACTGGGATTTTCTCGAGGCCACTCTGCGAGGTATGAATGTAGGTAATGACTTTGTGGACAATATACTCTCCCTCTACACTAAACCAATAGCAAGAGTTAGGACCAACTCGGTCCTTTCAGAACCCTTTAGCATTAGTAATGGGACCAGACAGGGGTGCCCTCTGTCGCCACTGCTGTTCGCCGTGTCCGTTGAGGTTTTGGCGTGCAAGATTAGAGCACAAAAGGAGATAAGTGGTATCCAAATTAAAAACAAGGAATATAAGTTGGCAATGTATGCCGACGATATCTTACTGACGTTGACAAAAATAGACAGCTCCCTACCCCCCCTTCTTAAAACTTTTGAGGAGTATGGCAAGGTGTCAAATTTCCATTTAAATTTATCTAAATCCGAGCTGATTAACATTAACACCCCTAAATCAGTTATAGAAAACATCAGGCTCCGTTGCCCTATTAAAATACAGCACACTCAAATTAAATATCTGGGCATACATATTACACAGCAGTTTAATGATCTGTTTACAAAAAATTACATTCCCCTACTAAAGGAAATCACAAATGACCTCTCTAGATGGAAAAGCAAACCATTATCATGGCTGGGTAGGATCCACACGGTAAAAATGAATGTACTCCCCCGCATCCTATATGTCCCACAGGCCCTGCCCATCCCCCTGCCAAAAGATTACCTAAATCAATTACAGGGCAACATTGAAAAATTTATCTGGGGAGGTATCAAACCTAGAGTACCTAAGAAAACTTTATACCTGCCTAGAGAGAAGGGAGGATTGGGCTTGCCAAATCTTAGTGCCTACAGGAAGGCAGTGCTATTGCAGAGGGTGGTGAAGTGGAGCCATAACTCAGAGTCTAAACAATGGATCGAACTAGATAGGAGTATATTACAGGTTGAGAATGTGGGAGGGCTGGCATGGTTACAAATTAAACAGAGACTCACTACTATAAAGAAATACCCTCTGCTGGAAGAAGTGTTCCAGAGTTGGGATGCACTGATAAATACCAGCACACACATTACAACAAGACCGGGGCCGTTGACCCCGATAGTGGGGAACCCAGAACTCACTTTCACAATCAAACTCAAATCAACCCCGGGTAGCCCAACACGTTTGAGAGACCATATACTCCATACAGTCGTGAAAGAGGGAAGAGTGCTGTCACTGACAGAATATGTGAGGGCATTGGGGGAACACTCACTTGCCTGGTATACACATGCACAAATATCTCACTATGTAAATTCTCATAAATTACAAATACATCTGAGAAGGCAACTTACACATTTCGAAACCATATGCACATCAGCGCTCCCTCCCCGCCACCTCATATCTGCACTATACAAGATGCTCATGAACCCTGTGGGAGAGCAACTACCTTCATATTGTCACAAATGGGCCAGAGAACTAAATTTAGACATTCCATTTGGGGAGTGGATGCAAATCTTTCGCAACCATAAGAAAGCTTCGGTCTCGGCCAAAATACAAGAAACCAACTTTAAATTCATGTCTAGGTGGTACCTTACACCGGTAAGACTACAAAAAATATACAAACAGACTAACGGTAGATGTTGGAGAGGATGTGGGGAGGTAGCAGACATGCTCCATGTATGGTGGGGTTGTGAGAAACTAGAAACTTATTGGGGTGAGGTCATAGACCATATAAATAAAACATTGAACTCACACATAAACAGAAACCCAGGGGTCCTGTTGTTTCATGGTTTGCCGAACCTCAAAGATGACATAAAACAAAGTCTCCTATATATCATGCTTAATAGCGCCAAGTCACTGATACCACAAAGGTGGAAATCCACAGACATCCCAACCCTCACTTGGAAACTTCAAGTAGATAACCTGCTTCTCATGGAAAGATATCACTATCTGGGAATAGGCAAGCTGGACCAACATGAATACATGGTGATGCGATGGAACGCACACAAAGATGACTAACCGTTAGAAAGACACAATAGGGCTAGACAAGACTCTTACAACAACACCTGTGTATCGGGTGAACTCTGGATTAACTGACTGTACAAATAACACCTTGAGAATACAGCACACATATTTACACTGTGGAGTTGACACAGCTATCCCCCACCCTTTCTCTCCCCCTCCCTCCCCCTTGTCTACTCTTCATTTATCTTATACACTAACGACAATATTTAATGTGAAATTATAACTGTTACAACCAAGGAGGGCATGGAAAAAATGGGTTAGACCCTTGCCGATCAAATCTTTATATGTAAAGCTGAGTTACCAGCCCAAAAGTGGCTGATTGACTTAACTTCGAGGTTGACAGGGGTCATGCATCGAAGATATATTAGAGCTTTTAGAAATCACAAAACTTGATACCTTGCAATTGCAAAAGCCGTAGAAGATGTTGTATGATATTTATAATGTTTGTTATACCGGCTCACATTGTAACTAGAGCCAAGTTTGTAACTTTGATTAAGTGTTCAATAAAGCTCTTTGGAAAAAAAAATAATAATAAAAAAAAAAAAATGGTCCAACTCAGATAGAGACACAATAAGGAAAAAAAAAAAAATAATAAATAAACCCTAAGCTAGCTACAATATAACTAATAGTTACATTGTAGCTATCTTAGGGTTTATTTTTATTTTACAGGCAAGTTTGTATTTATTTTAACTAGGTACAATAGTTATTAAATAGTTATTAACTATTTAATAACTACCTAGCTAAAATAAATACAAAAGTACCTGTAAAATAAAACCTAACCTAAGTTACAATAACACCTAATACTACACTATAATTAAATAAATTTACTAAATTATAAACAATGAAATAAATTAAATTAGCTAAAGTACAAAAAAACAACAACACTAAATTACAGAAAATAATAAACAAACAAGATATTTAAACTAATTACACCTAATCTAATAGCCCTATCAAAATAAAAAAGCCCCCCCAAAATAAAAAAACCCTAGCCTAAACTAAACTATCAAAAAGGGCCTTTTGCGGGGCATGATCCCAAAGTAATCAGCTCTTTTACCTGTAAAATAAAATTACAAACACCCCCAACAGTAAAACCCACCACCTACACAACAAACCCCCCAAATAAAATACTATCTAAAAAACCTAAGCTCCCCATTGCCCTGAAAAGGGCATTGCCCTTGAAAGGGCAGTTAGCTCTTTTGCGGCCCAAACCCCTAATCTAAAAAGAAAATCCCACCCAATACACCCTTAAAAAAACCTAACACTAACCCCCTGAAGATCAACTTACAGTTCTGAAGACTGGACATCCAGCCTCAAGGAAGCGGCAGAAGTCTTCATCCAACCGGGCCGAAGTCCTCAACGAAGCCGAGAGAAGTGGTCCTCCAGACGGGCAGAAGTCTTCATCCAGAAGGCATCTTCTATCTTCATCCATCCGACACGGAGCGGCTCCATATTCAAGACATCTGACGCGGAGCATCCTCTTCTTCCGACGACTACCCGATGAATGAAGGTTTCTTTAAGTGACGTCATCCAAGATTGCATTCCTTAGATTCCGATTGGCTGATAGAATTCTATCAGCCAATTGGAATTAAGGTAGAAAAAATCCTATTGGCTGCTGCAATCAGCCAATAGGATTGAAGCTCAATCCTATTGGCTGCTGCAATCAGCCAATAGGATTGAGCTCACATTCTATTGGCTGTTCCAATCAGCCAATAGAATGCAAGCTCAATCCTATTGGCTGTTTGTATCAGCCAATATGATTTTTTCTACTTTAATTCCGATTGGCTGATAGAATTCTATCAGCCAATCGGAATCTAAGGGATGCCATCTTGGATTGTTTTTTTTAAGGGTGTATTGGGTGGGTTTTATTTTTAGATTAGGGGTTTGGGCCGCAAAAGAGCTAACTGCCCTTTCAGGGCAATGGGGAGCTTAGGTTATTTTAGTTATCTTTTTATTTGGGGGGGGGGTTGTTGTGTGGGTGGTGGGTTTTACTGTTGGGGGGTGTTTGGAATTTTATTTTACAGGTAAAAGAGCTGATTACTTTGGGGAAATGCCCCGCAAAAGGGCTATTGATAGTTTAGTTTAGGCTAGGGTTTTTTTATTTTTTGGGGGGGGCTTTTTTTTATTTTGATAGGGCTATTAGATTAGGTGTAATTAGTTTAAATATCTTGTAATTTGTTTATTATTTTCTGTAATTTAGTGTTTGTTTGTTTTTGTAAATTAGCTAATTTAATTTAATTTATTTTATTGTTTTTAATTTAGTTAATTTATTTAATTGTAGTGTAGTGTTAGGTGTTAGTGTAACTTAGGTTAGGTTTTATTTTACAGGTATTTTTGTATTTATTTTAGCTAGGTAGTTATTAAATAGTTAATAACTATTTAGTAACTATTCTACCTAGTTAAAATAAATACAAACTTGCCTCTAAAATAAAAATAAACCCTAAGCTTGCTACAATGTAACTATTAGCGTAGGGTTTATTTTACAGGTAAATATTTAGTTTCAAATAGGAATTAGTTAGGTAATGATAGTAATTTTATTTAGATTTATTTAAATTCTATTTAAGTTAGGGGGTGTTAGGGTTAGGGTTAGACTTAGGTTTAGGGGTTAATAAATTTAGAATAGTTTAATAAGTGTAGGTAGGTTGCGGCGACATTGGGGCCGGCAGATTAGGGGTTAATAAAAAATAATGTAGATGTTGGGGGCAGCAGATTAGGGGTTTATAAGTATAATGTAGGTGGCAGCGATGTCCGGAGCGGCAGATTAGGGGTTAATAAGTATAATGTAGTTGACGGCGATGTTAGGGATGGCAGATTAGGGGTTAATAATATTTAACTAGTGTTTGCGAGGCGGGAGTGCGGCGGTTTAGGGGTTAATATGTTTATTATAGTGGCGGCGATGTCCGGAGCGGCAGATTAGGGGTGAAAAATTTAATTTTAGTGTTTGCGATGCGGGAGGGCCTCGGTTTAGGGGTTAAACTAGTGACTTTAATATGCGTTAGGGATCTTGGAGGGTGTACCGCTCACGTTTTGGCCTCCCAGGACAGACTCGTAATATTAGCGCTATGGAAGTCCCATAGAAAAAAGACTTTACGAAGTTTACGTAAGTCATTTTGTGGTAAGGCCAAAGAAGTGTGCGGTGCCCCTAAACCTGCAAGACTCATAATAGCAGAGGTAGGAAAAAAGCAGCGTTAGGACGTGTTAACTCTGCTTTTTCAGCCTAACGCGCAACTCGTAATCTAGCCGTTTATATGGGAAAGTTCAGTTCCATGGGATATCAGCAACACTGTAGATATCAGTGCATGAGTGACAAGGGTTAACTGCGAATACCCCAAGTGTCAATAGAGAAATGACTAAGGGGTTAAGCCCTGAAACGTCGCTTTTTATGTATCTCCAATAAATGTTTTATAAGCTACTCATCAGTGCTTGTGACTATTTGTTTTCTCTATTGAAACTTTACAAAGGATAACCACTGACTTCCCTTTTTACTCTGCGCAGACAAGACATATACTATGTTAGACTACATATATATTAGGTTTTACAACCTTTACTGGTATCCTCAACAATACATACATGTGTCTGGTCGGACCATTCCATTATCTCTATCCTACTAGATGGGATCCAAGATAACAGGAGAGGCAGAACGTGGACTTATGACTCTAGTTATATCAAACATCCTTTAGCCAATAATCAAATACTGCATCATTTAATAGAATATTGGAACATAAACTTAGATACAACCTCCAACACAATAACCCCGTGGACAGCCTATAAAGCATAGTTGAGAGGTATGCTAATACAGGAGAAAAATACCCATATCAAAAAGAAAAAAATACAATTAGCTCAACTCCACCAAGAAATAGCTGACTTAGAGAAACAAAACAAACTGACACAAAAACACTCGATTTCAAAGGCTTTACAACACAAACGAACTATGCTAGCGAACCTAGTAAACGACACAGTGACCAAATCCATACAAAAACTGAAAGTTCAATACTAGATCCTGGCCAATAAACCAGATAAATACCTAACCCATAAAATACGGGAAAACAAAAAGCACTAGCTATCCCTGACATTCAACAATCAGATGGAAATATAACCTCTCCCACAGGTAATAGTGGACAAATTTGCTAAATACTATGGGACATTATATGATGGAAGAAAGGTACTTCCCTCCCCTGAGATAGAATCTATAACCTCTAAACTTCTTTCAGAAGCCCAACTACCCACAAAATCTAAAACTCTTAATACTCCTATTTCAACCTCAGAAGTTGTACAGGTCATTAAAGAACTAAAACTGGGCAAAGCAGCTGGTCTAGATGGTTTCCCTGGAAATATTTTAAAGTATTCAAGACAACCCTTATAACACATCTCACTAAATTCTGTAATTATATTCTGGAAGGTCATGAACTACCATCTGAATTTATGCTCCAACTACCGCCTGATATCACTTATTAATCAGGACCTTCTACTATCATTGGGATCATTATCAGGGAAGCCTCTGACCCTTTACAGCCCTCTGGTAACTATGGGGGTGTTTCTGGGGGCACTTTTATTATTTAGGTGTATGGCCCTTTAAGAAGACCGTCATTTGCTTATTGCAGTATGCGGTGTATATATATATATATATATATATATATATATATATATATATATATACATACAATATAGAGATCTGTGTAAGCGTTATAAAACCCCAATTCTAAAATACAAATAATCAACAAAACATAAAAACAATAAGCAAGAAGTAGGCGAAACAAATCCCCGAATGCTGCTATCAGTAAAATAGACTGAACCTTTAAGTTCACTGGGATAAAGGAAGTCTATGTGAAAGTCAATGTAAAGTGTAAATGTCAGACAGCACTCACAAGTATGTACGCTGGTAGCCAGAGGGTTAAAGAAAAGAGAGAGGAACAACAAAAAAGAAAAATAAACATCATAGTGTAATCTGATAATCAATCAGTATCAGAGTAATGTGAGTGGTTATGCTCACCTGGTCAACCCTCAAAAGTATGAGGTATATTATTTTCCATGCATGGGAAATATATCCCCACTTTGTTAAAGATGACAGCGGTCAATACATCAGGTGAATCCTAATTAACAGGAGGTCTGTTGTAGTATATTATATATACTGTGTCCCAGTGTGTAACCACAATGTTCAGCAGTTGGATGCTGGCAGTGTGTTTTCAAGAAGAACCAAACACCTGTTAGGTGAGGTACTGAGAGCGAAGGTTAAAAAGCTGATTTTAATATTTTAAATATTTTAAAAAACACACAAGCACAAACAGTGTTAACTGCCACATAAAACAAAAATCAAGATCACAGCAATGAGTCTTGTACTGATCAATCCCAAATCCACAATGCTCCTATATTCATTAGTAAAAGTTAGTATGCATTCAAATAATCCGAAAACGTAAAGTTCCATTCCAAAGTATACTATGCAATCTTGTATATTTATCAGTTTCTGAAGGGTATGGCGGTCTGGTATAGGCACACTCTTGAGAAAGGAGTTTAAGGCGATTCCGTTAAGATAACAAAAACAGCACCGGTATGGGTCTCTGTACTCCTGGACCGATAAACTGTATGTGATATCACTCGCTACGTAGCTTTGCCCTTACGGGTTTCGTGAAACTCACTTCACTTCATCAGAGGGCAATCTGGAACAATATTTTGACATTTTCAAGGGGTGATTATGCTTGGTGTATGTTTATTTATTAAAAATGAACCAAAAGTGTTTTTACTATGATATGTGAACACTTGCTTTTCTACTGGTGGTAGCCCCACTCCCTCAGTGTTCCCAGATGTTTTCAATCTGGGGCCTCAGCAACTGAATGTTTACTACTACAGTTTGGGACAGATTTTAAACTTAGAGGTGAGTACCCATACAGGAGCTGCCAGGGGGTACTTAAGGGCTATATAATATATATATATACAGGGAGTGCAGAATTATTAGGCAAGTTGTATTTTTGAGGATTAATCTTATTATTGAACAACAACCATGTTCTCAATGAACCCAAAAAACTAATTAATATCTAAGCTGAATAGTTTTGGAAGTAGTTTTTAGTTTGTTTTAGTTATAACTATTTTAGGGGGATATCTGTGTGTGCAGGTGACTATTACTGTGCATAATTATAAGGCAACTTAACAAAAAACAAATATATACCCATTTCAATTATTTATTTTTACCAGTGAAACCAATATAACATCTCAACATTCACAAATATACATTTCTGACATTCAAAAACAAAACAAAAACAAATCAGTGACCAATATAGCCACCTTTCTTTGCAAGGACACTCAAAAGCCTGCCATCCATGGATTCTGTCAGTGTTTTGATCTGTTCACCATCAACATTGCGTGCAGCAGCAACCACAGCCTCCCAGACACTGTTCAGAGAGGTGTACTGTTTACCCTCCTTGTAAATCTCACATTTGATGATGGACCACAGGTTCTCAATGGGGTTCAGATCAGGTGAACAAGGAGGCCATGTCATTAGATTTTCTTCTTTTATACCCTTTCTTGCCAGCCACGTTGTGGAGTACTTGAACGCGTGTGATGGAGCATTGTCCTGCATGAAAATCATGTTTTTCTTGAAGGATGCAGACTTCTTCCTGTACCACTGCTTGAAGAAGGTGTCTTCCAGAAACTGGCAGTAGGACTGGGAGTTGAGCTTGACTCCATCCTCAACCCGAAAAGGCCCCACAAGCTCATCTTTGATGATACCAGCCCAAACCAGTGCTCCACCTCCACCTTGCTGGCATCTGAGTCGGACTGGAGCTCTCTGCCCTTTACCAATCCAGCCACGGGCCCATCCATCTGGCCCATCAAGACTCACTCTCATTTCATCAGTCCATAAAACCTTAGAAAAATCAGTCTTGAGATATTTCTTGGCCCAGTCTTGACGTTTCAGCTTGTGTGTCTTGTTCAGTGGTGGTCGTCTTTCAGCCTTTCTTACCTTGGCCATGTCTCTGAGTATTGCACACCTTGTGCTTTTTGGCACTCCAGTGATGTTGCAGCTCTGAAATATGGCCAAACTGGTGGCAAGTGGCATCTTGGCAGCTGCACACTTGACTTTTCTCAGTTCATGGGCAGTTATTTTGCGCCTTGGTTTTTCCACACGCTTCTTGCGACCCTGTTGACTATTTTGAATGAAACGCTTGATTGTTCGATGATCACGCTTCAGAAGCTTTGCAATTTTAAGAGTGCTGCATCCCTCTGCAAGATATCTCACTATTTTTTACTTTTCTGAGCCTGTCAAGTCCTTCTTTTGACCCATTTTGCCAAAGGAAAGGAAGTTGCCTAATAATTATTCACACCTGATATAGGGTGTTGATGTCATTAGACCACACCCCTTCTCATTACAGAGATGCACATCACCTAATATGCTTAATTGGTAGTAGGCTTTCGAGCCTATACAGCTTGGAGTAAGACAACATGCATAAAGAGGATGATGTGGTCAAAATACTAATTTGCCTAATAATTCTGCACTCCCTGTATATGGGATGTAGTGGTTTCTATACTAAGAGATAATTGAAGTGTCTGAGGGAGTGTAAACAGTGTAGAGGATTAACTGTCCAAAGGGATTTACAGTCCTGGATTTAACATCTCTAACATGTTGGTCAGGGTTCCCACTTGTAATGGGAAAATTCCTCACTGTTTTTACTCTTCATCCAAAGTGTCAGTTTATGGTCAGTATAGACCTCTAGGATTCTTATCTGCACATCCCTATACACAGGGATTACTTTCAGTTCCTGAGCATTGTATATCTGCAAAACTCTGCCAGTTTGCCACTCTGTGTAGGACACAAAATTTATCAGAATCAGGATATTTCAGTTGCTCCTTATATGGCTGATATCTAGTGCAAGTTTATTTACTGTCAATAGCTATTGCTAATTCTCTCAAGCTCCTGTCTTCTTTCAAGACAAAAGTTGGAGTATCAATGTACCTAAAGCTCCTTATATCCTGCTATAAGGGTAGCAGTTACAAGAGTCATAATAGACTCAATCCTTATGCACCTAGTTCCTGACAGAACTTCGCAAACTGAAGATCAGAGGGTGTGTCTCTCCCTAGTAAGAGCTACATTCCATTAGTAGCTCAGTGCATGGAGGCAGTGGGTCTTATGTTAGCTGCTTCAGTCACAGTTTCTTTTGCCCCCTCTTCACTCAAGATGGCTTTGCTACCTCAGTGGTCAAAGATTTATCTACATTTGGCAAACTGATTTGGATTTTTATGTCATTCAATGCTTTCTTGAGGACACAAAGTCTGTTTTTGTCCCTTGGAACATCCTTCTTTCATCAGTCTTGTTCTATTGTGAAGATGAATGCCAGTCTCTCAGGCTGGGGGGTGATATGGGTTTCTCAAAGAGTGTAAGGAGTTTGGTATCCTCTAAAGGCAAGATTACCATTCAACATTCTGGAACTTTAAGCGATCTCAATTAGGACATTTTAGATCGCTCAGTGATCTAAATGTGCTTACAGGGCATAGATGTGATGGCCTCTCACTTAAAGGGTCAAAATACTAATATGCTAAATCACTTGAAACTGATGCAGTATAACTGTAAAAAGCTGCCAGAAAAATATCACCTGAGCATCTCTATGTACAAAAGGGAAGATATTTTACCTCACAATTTCCACAGCTCTCCAGATTAAGTCCTGTGTAAAAAGTTATACTTAAGCTGCAGCCAATCAGCATTAACAGTGCGGAAGTCATGAACTCTTTCACTGTGATCTCATGAGATTTGACTTAACTCTCATGAGATTTCATAGTAGACTTCCTTAAACTGAATAGGGAAATAACATGAGTGTGCATAAGGCTCACTCCCTTGCCTGTCCCGGGACTGACATACTGATTTGCTGCTTAAAGTCCTTTGCAATGGAGTTTGAATACTTAGGACATTTTGAGGTAAAATATCTTTCTTTTTTACATAAAGATGTTAAGGTGATATTTTCTACTCAGCTTTTTACAGCTATGCTGCATCACTTTCAAGTGTTTCAACATTTGGGTATCATGGTCCTTTAAATCTCACGCTTCTAAGCTATTGTGCAAGATCAAAAGAACTAAAGGCTCACATAATATTCACCTTGGTATGTTCATGGGACTTTCATCTAGCATACCTGTTTCCTTTGTTTGTTTTTATTCCAAGAGTCATTTCTTGGTGTAAACAGGAGTCAACGTCAGTAATATTAATTGCTCTAGCCTGGCGTCGCAGGACTTGGTATGCGGACATAGTGAAGATGTCCTCTTGTTTTCCATGGTTTCTTCCTCAGACAAGACCAGTTGTCTCAAGGTTCTCTTTCTATCAAGATCTTAAATCTCTAATTTAATGGGTAGACTTTGAACACCTAGTTTGGGAATATAGCAATTCATTTGATTCAGTCATTGAATCTTTAATGCAGGCCAGAAAGCCTGTAACACAGGAGATTTATCACAAGATTGGAAGACATATTTTAAGTGGTGTTCTTCCAGTGATTTTCTTGGTATTCAAGATGGCCTTTACAAGGGTTTGTCTGCTAATTTCTAAATGGTTGAATTTCTGCTTTATCTCTTTTCATAGGAAATTGGCTAAACTTCCTGAGGTTCAGACTTTTGTTCAGGCGTTAGTTAGATTTAGGTTATTAATAGAACCTATTTCTCAACCCTGGAATCTTAACTTTTCTCTGTATTACAACAAGGTTCTTCTCTTGAATCATTGCATTCCTTTGATATTGACTATTATTTTGGAAATACTCTTACTATTAGCAATCTCTTCAGCAAAAAGAGTTTCTGAATTGTCAACCTTGTCTTGTGATTCTACATTTCTCACTATTCACAAGGTGAAGACTATACTTTGTACTAAATATGATTTTCTTTCTAAGGAAAATACCACCACGAGATCTTTGTTCCTTCATTGTGTTCATCATGCTACTCTAGGTAGCAGATATTGCATATTTTAAATGTAGTAAACACTTTGCTGATTTCAGATAAACTTCTAGTTTGTTTTTTTACTACTGAGTCTAGTAAGGGGCAGAAAGTTACTAAGATAGTGTTGGCCTCTGACTCATAAAAAGGGATTCAAAATGGGAAGGCCACCCTCTAAGAGTACTACAGCTCTTTCTACAAGAGCAATTGCAACATTGTGGGTTTAAAACATGTTTTTTTAACTATGCATCTTTGGAACAGATTTACAAAGTTGCAACATGGTCTTCTCTGCATACTTTTTTTTCCAGATTTTATCGCTTTGAGGTTTTGCTTTTTTTGCAAGCAGCTTTTGGCAGGAAAGTCCTTCAGGCTGCAGTGTCGGCTAAATAGGAACTGACAGAAAGATTGTCCTAACCTTTCTGTAACATAGACCATCTGCTTGGGTATTAATCCTATATGTTATGGAGGACTATGGACCATCATCATTTTACGAAAGAAAACCAAATTTATGCTTGCCTGTTAAATTATTTTCTTTCAGAATGATGATGGTCCATAGACCCCATCCGTTAAATTTTTAGGCAACATTTCTAATGACACCTCTACAGACCCTGTTTTGTCTTTCCTACCTATATGTTTTCTAATCTCTACTCCTACTAGCTATACGTTAAACTAAGAGAGAGGTTGGAGGTGGGAGGGATTTGCTGTTATATGGGTTCTTGACCTCCTCCTAGTGGCAGGAAATATATCCCATATGTTATGGAGGACTGTAGACCATCATCATTTTAAAAGAAAATAATTTATCAGGTAAGCATAAATTTTGTTTTAGACCACAGACAGGTGTGGGCTAAATGATCAGTAGCATTTGGTGCAGTAGTCCATTTTTGCTGATATCTTTACTATCTGTTAATTGTAACTAGCCAGGGCCGGGCTGAAAGTTGCTGCACGGTAGTTTAGCCCCACCCACCTCGAGTCCGCGACCACATTATTTTTATTAATTTTTTGGTCCAAAAATGTTTTTGGTAAATAATTAATTATAATGATTATGTTACATAATCATAATCATTACTAAATAATTCCCCTCAAAAAGGTATTTATGTTTATTAACATTATTATTATAGGGGCGCCGGGGTTATGACCCATATAGTACCGTCCGTGACTGCAGATGAACAGGAATGTCCTGAGATATAATGAATTAGTTGTGAACATAGAGATAGTTCATAAGGGTTAAACTGCCATTACTTACATTCCCACCTTAGCTAAAATGAACACACAGACAACTATTTGGAAGAATAAGACTGTGAAACAAGATCAAATTTATTGAAATCAGGCAATACAATTTTGCTAAACTTTTAAGTGTAAACACTAGGTGGCGGCATCAGAGATCCTAAATATAATTAATTAAATAAATTGCAACAAACATCTAGAGATCAACTGCCCAGTTTGGATGGCTGCAAAGACCCTGCCGAGCTCTGCCTTTCAAATTGGCTGGCATCATCCGCTAGGGGTTTTCCCCCTCCTATTAGTTTGACCACCCCCATTTGGAATCCACAAAAATTATTTGGCTGTGACCCAGTGACTTTAGTAAGTAAACTACAACTAACCCCTTCAGCTGCAAACTTTAAGGGCCCTATCGGTGAAAGACGCTACAACAAGTACCGCCAAGGGAGAGCCAAAAATGACCACTTTGGGCTTACAAAAGCAAACCTTACTAGAAATGCTCAGGCAAAGCAACTAAACCCACATTAAAGGTTGCAGTTAACTCAGTGCTACCCCTTTCAGAACCTGTAAAACAAAAGACATTAACAACAAGGGAATGAAATGGAAAATGTTCTCTTCAGATGCTAGGAACAAAGGAAGTGGGGCTATCAGCACAAGCCTTTTATAAGGTAAGAAATCCCCACCCAACATTGGCAACAATGTTGCACACACACTCACATTCACATTGCAGTAAGGCAGGATAACCCTTAAGTCGTCCCATGCATAATCATCCTTTAAACTAGCATTCATGCATGGCCTTAGGACAAGTCGAGTGAGGCGGCAATCTAGCGCCCCGTGCTGACTAGGGCCCCGAGCTTGTGCCAATTTCATTTATTTTTAAAGCTTTTAAAAAAAAAATAATTTTGCTGCCATATTTTTTTAATTTTATTTTTGGTGCCATTTTTTTGCCCTGGAACTCAGGAGAGGGTGGTGAGGAGTGAGTCACATGACATGATGGTCCTTCTCCAGTCAGGGGGCCCCTGTTTGCCATGTGTAAAGCCAGCTGCTTACTGCCGCTTGCTGACCGCCACATCAGAAATTTAGTGCGGTGTGTGCCTGGGGCCTTTTTGGCTGCATCATGGCTGGGTGGGAACTACATGTTCCAGAATGCCATGCAGCAAGGGCCTGCCTGCAAATTGGAGGAGGAAGGAGGGGCTCCCGTCAAGAGTGGAGGGGGAAGGAAAAGCTACTGCTGTGCTGCACTGAATATACAGGAAAGGGTTCAGTGAAACATTGATTGGAAAGTAGCAATGGTACTAGCATTTTTACAGATATTATTTACTGTCCTTTGATTACTTTATGTATTTAGTAGAGTGCTGAAGGCTAATTTACAGATGTTGATTTTAAAATCACCTAAAGCTTCTCAACTTGTAAAAATGCAGCATTGAAGCTTTTGACCTACATTAGAGAGAGCTTACTATGTTCCTGGAGTAATCTTGTACCTTTCAGTTGTTAGTTATGCCTCTAACTCAGGGGTATCAAGCTCATTGTATCTGGGGGCCACTGGCCAGGCGTTCTTCTACTATGGGGGCGTGACATTTACTCAAATAGTAGTGCATGGTAGAAGCTCTAGTCCACAATAGATATATACGGTTGTGTATATTTATCTTGCGAGTGGAAAGTGAAGTGATCATTCTGGAACTGGACAAAAGGTGACATTTATCCAAGCAGTGCATAATGGGAGTCTATATTGGACAATGCATGCTGGTCTTTTATATTTATCTTGTGTGTGCCCATATAGAACATCAACTTGTTACACCTTTTAGAACTGTAAAAAACTGATGGGGCCAAATTAATAATTAACATAATAAACAAGGGAGGGCCAGATTAAAATATCTTGAGGGCCGCATATGGCCCCAGGGCCGGTACTTTGAGGCCACTTCTCTAAATCTATCCTGTATCCAAGATTTCCCATTTTAAAAACTACATATGCATCAATATAATATTGTATCCTGTGGAAAAAAAACACTATAAAACAGTATGAGTGTTTGCTTGTAAGGAAGGAATTACTGCAGTTCCCCTAAGTCCCATTACTCCTTTGTCTGAGGGAGACTTTTTTCCACCGGAGGTTTCAGCGTGTTTTTAACATGGCCATCTCTATGGCTTTAGTGAGTTTGCCTCTTCCTGCTACGTGCAAGCAAAGGGTTAATCCGTGCTCTCCTATACATGGGCCGCTGTGTAAAATGTCTATTGTGCCCGATCGGTCATCTGGGGGTGCAGTTCCCTCTGAGGCTTCAGAGGTAGAACCTCCGGGATCGGAGTCACCTGATTTGATTCCTCCGACTGAGGAGGATTTGGCATTTAGACTTAGAGCGGCACGACTGCGTTTACTTCTGAGAGAGATTTTGGCGATGTTAGAGGTTCCCAGTCCTGATCCGTCAGGTGGATCTCAGTCCTCTATATCAGATTACGATCTGAATTAGATGAGTGGAGAGGGTTGACTCTTCTTCTTTATCGTTTATATGTATATAGTTATAGAATCCCAGTCCTGTTATAAACAGTCAGGACCTGTTTGTTTTGCACACCCTTTTGAAGTCCCTTTTGTGCGTTTAACTATTTTCATTTCTAATCCGTTTCGGATAGTTTTTGTTTTAAGAGCTAGGGGTTCTTGTGGAAACTCTCTTTTGGAGTTTCGTCATTTGGGTTGTTCCTGGTTATATCGACTTTGATGGTCGTGAGGGATGGTGTCTTCCGATTGAAGCTTCTAGGTTTCTGTTCGGGGTGATGATTCCCTCAATTTTATAGAGATGAGAATTTAAGCCTCAGAGCTTATTTTCTTTATTTGTTAATTCTCAGTTCCTAGCACTGCTGGAACTTAAGATTTTGTTTATGTTTTTTATGACAGACGTGTCGTACCCTTGATGAGGGGCAGGACCTGTTTTGGGTAATAGTTAAGTCTGTTCTTCCCTTCTACTCTAGAGAAGGAGCTCTTTCTAGTTATTATGGTCCAGGCAGATCAGGTCCATTTATCTGGTGGTCAGACAGGACCTGTCATCTTAGGTTCTTCTGGATGGGCTCTTGATGATGGATCATATGGGTTTGGGGCTCCTAGAGGCCGAAGTTGAGTTTTTCATTCCGTCTTGCTGGACTAGGTGACTTTTAGAAGTCTTGTCCTGGTACTCTTTGCAATGTCATTACACTGTTGGTGACTGATCCAATAAGGGGAGGGGTTTCCCGTGCTTTTTAGGTCTGATGCCTTTAATCAGATCTTTGTTCAGAGAGAATACATGGTTCTCTCTACCTGGATTTAGGAAGAAGGATATCTTTCCTGTCTAAAACAGTCCAATGTACCCTGGTGGTTATCTCTGGGGCTTTGCAACTTGAGGGTTGATGGTTCGAATCCAGCTGCTGTCGCTGGATGTCCATTTACAACATCCTTGCAGGTCCGGTTCTTAGGGACCGTTTTCTTCTGGATCCACGCTTTGATTTTAAGTTTTGGGATCTAGGGTTTAATGTGGCAGTAACCTATTTCTAGGTGTTGCGATAGCTCCCAAGTTGTGGCAGTTCTGTTTTTTCCAGCATCTACTAGTAGACCATTTTGTAATTTGCTTCCTGCCGGTTCCATCATCAGAGCTGGACCTAGACCGAGTTCTGGTGTTGACATCAGGTTGGATCCTTTGGATACAGCTTGGTTTTTCAGACAGGAAGACTCTTTGCTTTACAGCTTACAAAGTTAGAATTACTTCATCGGGTTCTACCCTCCAATTCACCTTCAGGCCTTCGTGGGGATGTGGTGGGGTGATGGATTCAGCCCAGGCAGAGTCTTTGACATTGCTTTGGTTTTTTTACTCTTTCTTAGCAATCTTTTGGATTACCGGTTGGGGAATCGTTCTCCAGTGTTCGGTCCAGATCTCCCGGTGTTGGGGATTTTTCTTCTAGTTCCCCCAGGGAAGTTTTGGCTGGGTCTCTTCCCTGTCAGAGGGGAGAGAGCATTTTTCTGGGGTATGTGGATCAGGATTCCTCCCAATCTCCCTTGGGGTTCAATCAAGCATTTTTCTCTGAGGTCTGGTCTTCTGGGTCCATGCCAGTCGGGACCTCTTGCTGAGTGGATTATTTCTGAGTTAGTGATTTCCTCCTGCGTAGACGTGAGGGTCTTGAATTTGGTGGTGGGTGGAGGCCCACTACGGTTCTTGGCAGCAATCCATTCTCTGAGCGGGCTCTTCTGAAACGGATGGTCATTACGATCATCCGTTGATCTGACTATCCAGAGTTTTTTCGAATGTGTATCTGAAGGAAGCAGATCGAGTTTCTCAGCTGAAGTCCACAGGACTAATTGGCCGGGATTAGTTTCCCGGCCTAGCAAGCTGTAGGCTTGGAGTTTGAATCCTGTTGTGGCAATTTTCTTAAAATTCTGAGGAGTTCTGTTTTGACCTTCTTTTTTTTGGCCATGTCTCTCTCTTTTTCGAGGATAGCTCGACCCTATCTGGAGTGGGTGTCAGTGAGACTGTTGCTTCATTTTTGCCCACGAGTTCGTAGTCACAGTTTAGAGGCTTCACTACCGTGAGAGTTCCCTTGTTGCAGGGATCTACCGGGTCAGGGTCTCTTTGCATCTTGGGATCTTTTCTTCTGGGGCGATTTGCGAGGGGTCGCTTGGTCCTAGCCGAGAGGTTTTTTTCTGAAGGATTTCGTTACTTCCTTCAGCTCATACCTGGATTCCCTTCACCTACTTAGGTGTGGAGGGTTCCCTCTCTTTTTGTCGATAGCTTGTCCTGATTCTCTTCTGGATCCTGGAGTATTCTTCTTCCCCTCTAGAATGTGCTGGAGAAGGGCTTGTCTAGCTAGTTCTTGTTCGAAGGGGCAGCCAGCATAGATAGCCTGTTGGTTAGCTTAGCTGCCTAGCAAGCAGAAGGTTGCAGATGGATACCAGCTGTAGTTCCCTTCTCTGGTATGTGATTTTGCAAGCAGTTTTTGCTTTCTGTTTGTGTTTTGGTTCCAGAGGCTTATTGATCTTCCAGGTGTTTAGTTGTGTTTGCTAGGGCACTGCCTGGGGCAGGGCCGGCAAATCAATTCCTTGCTCCTTTTTGGGGTTAGATTTATCCTTCAGGAGTTGCATCTGGTTTCCTTTGTACCTGTACAGGAGGTGGTCTTTGAATTCTTATTCAAGGACCTATTTCATCTGTAGATTGTTTTTTCTACATGTCATAATTTCTGGGTTGCAGTTTGCAATACGTTCTTCCTTATTGTGGTCTTCCTTCTAATAAGGTTATTTCTGAGTTTTTTCTCCTTGTCCTTATGGGAAGAGGTTCTTCCTTTTTTGGGGGTATCTTTCCCTGAGGTTTCTGTCAGATTTCAACAGAATAGACAATTTTTTCCTCATGTTATTCATATCGGGGGAGTGCAAGGTTTTTGAAGCTGAGGACTTCCTCCTTGTTGGTGGAGGAGTGTTTTCGCTGGTTCTAGGAGTCTGCAGGACTTGAGCGTCCTCAGAGGTTTATGACTCAGTTTGAGTGCAGTGACATCTTTTTGGGTCTATGACATGAGATCCTATGGTTCTGATTGTTGGGTGGCTGCTTGGTCCTCCTAACGTTCTTGTTCTTTTTATTTTTTGCTTCTATCAGGGAGCCTTCGGGAGTTTGGTGCCCTCAGGTTGGGCCGTCTCTTCTTTGTACCCTCCCATTAGTATTCAGTGTCCTCTGTAGCTTGGGTATTAATTACTACAACAGTAAAGCAATCCAAGAGCACACCACTAAAATAGTCAGGCAGGCAGGGTTTGGCAACAGTAAAGCAATCCAAGGGCACACCACTAGAATGGTCATGCAGGCAGGGTTTGGCAACAGTAGAACAGTCCAGCAGAGTAAGGGTTAAGGCAGGTAGAGTAGTCAGTCAAGCAGGTTCAGCAACAGCAATTAATCCAGCAGTTTAAGGGTTAAGGCAGGTAGAGTAGTCAGGCAGAAAGAACGATCTGTCACACCCAGGAGCACACAAAGTAACACCTATACTTGGGCAGTGACAGATTGTTCTTCAAAGATTTAAATAGGCGCAGATTTGCACCACTGAAGTCCACCCCGCACACATTCGGAGCCAACACTGCCCCTGACATCGAGCAGGGAAGAAGACGCTGCTCCCCTAGGAACGGCTAGAGCGGCGCGGCATGACAATTTGATTTTAGGCAGTTTGACCTTACTGCTAAATAGAAAGATAATCAGAACTCCATATATATATATATTTTATAATTCTCCCTTTTTTGACAAAAAATGTAGTCTTACTCATTACTTGTCAGGTCAACGTAAACGAGAGCTGAAAGTCTGTGAGTGTGTGTGTTTTCTCTGGATGTCTGTTTGTGTATGTGTGTGTGTGTGGGCTGGCTGTGTGTGTATGGGTGTGTGTGTGTAGGCTGTGTGTGTGTGGGCTTTGTGTGTGGGCTGTGTGTGTGTGTGGGCTGTGTGTGTGGGGGCTGTGGATGTGTGTGGACTGTGTGTGTGTGGGGGGGGGCTGAGGGTGTGTCTGGGCAGTGTGTGTGTGCTGTGTGTTTGTGTGTGGACTGTGTGTTTGTGTGTGGGCTGTGTGTGTTCGTGTGGGCTGTCTTGGTGTGTGTATGTGTGTGTGTGTGGGCTGTCTGTGTGTGTGTGGGGGCTGTCTGTGTGTGTGTGTGTGTGGGCTGTCTCTGTGTGTGTGGGCTGTCTGTGTGTACACCTGTGTATGCATATATCTGTGTACCTGTGTATGTGTCTGAGTGTGGATGTATGTGTATATATGTATCTCTGTGTGTGTATTATATCTCTGTGGTACAGTGCATTGCCCCATTTCTTTAAGTATTTTTTGTTCTGTGTAGAGGCCACCGCGCTGTCATTCTGCCTAAGGACCTGCACTTGCTAGGGCCGGCCCTGGCATCTCAGTAATGTTCTTGTTATCATAAGAAAACACATAAAAATAAGGCCCAGTTCAACTCAACTGTCTCTAATTGTCTGCATAATTCTTCATTATATACATAAACAGTTGTTCCAATAGTACAAATGGTATATTGCAATATATACAATGTTATAGTGATCCACATTAGTGGATTTGTATGTTTGTTTGTTTTTTAATATATATATATATATATATATATATATATATATATATATATATATATATATATATATATATATATATATATATATACACAGTATATATATAAAATGTTCTGCATTACCTTAAATTATTTTTCTCCCATTGTTTCATTTTAAAAACTGTGGGGGCGGGGTTGGAGGCGGAGATGGGGCAGGATTGGAGTCATCCTGCCTTGGGCCCCGCAATGACTAGGGCCGGCCCTGTTAGCATTACCAGTATCACAGTTTAGTAGAGTTTGCAGATGTGGACCAAAGTTACTCAAGTCCTTCTATGCCTGAATCATGTATAGTGTTTTGGAACTGTCCATCTGCTATAGCTGTGTAAATGTCTTAGGAATCCTGAAACGGAGGGTATAAACAAATGAGAGAGCAGTAGTCTAGAACTGATGCAGATACCAGCTTTAAAAGTCAGCGAAAGGTTCCATTGTATTGAGGTCTCATTAAAGAATAGAAGTGATTTGCATTGCATTGCCTCATTATAAAATAGTAAGCAATAAGGCGAGTAAATATACTACCATGGGTAAACCAATCGTTCCTATTATCAATATATTATGATCTGATAAGAAAACAAATGGGCAGTACAAGAACCAACTGAATTTTTGATAGCAGAAACATCTATATAGTATTTTCATACTGATCAGTAGTAGTACAAGGAGTGAGTCAAGCTGTCTGGTGGTGAGAAATTAAAAATAAAGCATTGGGTTCTGCTGACCGCTCCAGTATGGCACAATGCCTTAAATGCATTACACATTCAGGGATAGGCAAGGTGTCCGTACATTGACACTGGTGTCCGTGACTAGCCCTTGCAGTGTCCGCCACAACCTTAGTATATGTTTGATTGAATAATAGGAATAAAAAAAATATGTAGTGTGAATAAAGTTAGTTGTTTGTCAAGAGACTGCTAGCGATATTGGGTTATAAGTTATGGAATAACTAAAGCCGGAGTGAAATACTGGATGTGTATCTGCATCTGTAAAATAACACCCAGCTCTATACAAAGACACAGTAGTGACACTGGCACATGCGTATAGCCAGACAAGGGTTGGTTATAGGGTCAGTGGTATCTGCATCAGTATAATAACACCCAGCGCTATATAATGACACAGTAGTGAAACTGGCACATGGGTATAGCCAGAGGAGGGCTGGTTATAGGATCAGTGGTATCTGCATCAGTATAATAACACCCAGCGCTATATAATGACACAGTAGTGACACTGGCACATGCGTATAGCCAGACAAGGGCTGGTTATAGGGTCAGTGGTATCTGCATCAGTATAATAACACCCAGCGCTATATAATGACACAGTAGTGACACTGGCACATGGGTATAGCCAGAGGAGGGCTGGTTATAGGATCAGTGGTATCTGCATCAGTATAATAACACCCAGCGCTATATAATGACACAGTAGTGACACTGGCACATGCGTATAGCCAGACAAGGGCTGGTTATAGGGTCAGTGGTATCTGCATCAGTATAATAACACCCAGCGCTATATAATGACACAGTAGTGACACTGGCACATGGGTACAGCCAGAGGAGGGCTGGTTATAGAATCAGTTGTATCTGCATCAGTATAATAACACCAAGCACTATAAAATAATGTTTTTAATTTCAAATGTACCTTGGTGTCCTTCATTAAGGTCTGTACTTTGGAAAATGTCCGCCACAGCCTTTGTCTGTGGCTATCCCTGTAGAACACATCTTGTATACGTTTTTTTTTTTTAATAAAGTTTTTTATTGAGGGTATAACAAAATTACAACAAAATACAGTTTGCCCAATTAAACACAAGAGGCATATTAGATGGTAACACAGATACCGTACATATACAGATACATAAAATCCTATTGACGAGTATATTTCTCATTATATCATTTTCATAGCGTTAATAAGTGAAACAAAAGTCATATAAAAGGCGATTGAGGAGAAAATCAAATAACACCCTCTTTTTCCTCATCAATAGCTGAGGCCACTTTAGAACCCCAACAAATATAAATTACTAATCAGAGGATTTTTGGGTAGTACAGGCCCCTTTAGGCCTACACTCAGCTTTCTCCTTCCATACCTTCCAAGGCTATGGGTAGGCCCGAAAAACTAAAAGTAAGAGTGCAAGGGTTACTTCCCAGATAAATCTGAGTGCCAATATATTTATAGGAATATAACTGTTCACCTTTTTAAGAGTAACACAAGGTCAGAGAAACTAAAAATAAAGATCACAGGACCACAGGATTAGTAGACTAGCTTGATATAGAAGGCAACCAGGATTATATGACTCTGAGATCGCCTGAGGGCAATTAAGTAAATATATCGTCCTAGATGGTAGTCACTATAAGAGTTGCTACAGCTAGCAGTTATTAATTTAATCTGAGATTATAAACCCTGGTAAGCCTGGTAAAAGCTTGTAGTTAAAGGGACAGTCTAGGCCAAAATAAACTTTCATGATTCAGATAGAGCATGTAATTTTAAACAATTTTCCAATTTACTTTTATCACCAATTTTGCTTTGTTCTCTTGGTATTCTTAGTTGAAAGCTTAACCTAGGAGGTTCATATGCTAATTTCTTAGACCTTGAAGCCCACCTCTTTCAGATTGCATTTTAACAGTTTTTCACCACTAGAGGGTGTTAGTTCACGTATTTCATATAGATAACACTGTGCTCGTGCACGAGAAGTTATCTGGGAGCAGGCACTGATTGGCTAGACTGCAAGTCTGTCAAAAGAACTGAAAAAAGGGGCAGTTTGCAGAGGCTTAGATACAAGATAATCACAGAGGTTAAAAGTATATTATTATAAATGTGTTAGTTATGCAAAACTGGGAAATGGGTAATTAAGGGATTATCTATCTTTTAAAACAATAAAAATTCTGGTGTAGACTGTCCCTTTAAGGAGCGAGTATGTCACCCAGGGCATTCATTTCTAATAAGATACCACATTGTCACCTATACCAACCAGGCCCATCAACAGGATTCAACTCCCAGAAGTACATATGAAACAAATATATTGACCACACCTATAACCCTTGAACCCCAAACATCATACCACAAAGTCAAACACATACCTCAGATATATATTGAGCTGACAGTTATATCTAGCCTATAGGGATGAACAAGCTGCAGACAGTGGGACACACAAGAATAGTCATGCTGAACCTTTCAGTATTAAGATCCGGAGAGCCTATTTCACTCTAAGACAGATACAAACGAAAACAAAGGTTCCACGAATAGGGCAGAGACTGCATAACTCTGCCAAAAAGAGAGTATGGGGGATAAGCTAACTATCCCTTACCTCACGGGGGGGGGGGGCGGATCAAAAAGCCAAAAGTACTCAAAATTCACTCAATAAAAACTCCAAGGATGCTGGGCTTAGTATCTATCTATTAATATGATATAATTAACTGAATTAACTCACTAATAGTATACAGATAGATCGCCTTACATTTATAAATTGTCAGAGCCAAGCATGAAAAGGGTCAGACACTCAAGTTAAGACTACTCAACACAGATTCACACATTAGCCAGTAAAAACAAATGTGAGAGAGATATTCCACACATGCAAAAACAGATAGTTTCCTATAATAGAAGGGATAATAAAGGGCAGAAACAAGTAATGATGCAATATAAAATACTAGGGCATATAATACACACAGAAACTCCTTTAGTTCTACACAAAAGGGAAACACAGAGGGGACCCAGTCATCAAAATCCACACATTATTAGATATTAATCTTCATTAATATAGATTTCTCAGCTTCAACTATTATACGGATACTCAATGGGTCCAGAAGCTATAGTAAATTTGGAGCATATACGACATTGCTTGGGTCCTAAAAAAAATATTACATTTTCACTGCAAGTAATCCTGGACCTCAAAATATAATGGTAAAGCGAAATAGACCTTGTAACATGTTAGGGAAATTGCATGAATGGTCCTACTCACCCCTCCAGAAGATCACTCAAAGACTCTCATTTCTGCGTGAGTGCTTAAACAACCTATACACACACTGTAAGTAAGAATAAACTAAAACAAACATTCTATCTTAAATATGCTTATAATTAAGTACTATATAAGACTGTGTTAGGGACTTCAAAGCCACGTATATATGGGGCAGTACAGATTAATCCCCTTGAGTCTCAGTAGTAAAGGTAGTCCCTCATACATTTGTCCCACATTAAGCCTCCTATGCCCAGTGCCGCTTAGATCAAGAAGTCCCACCGTGACCACACTTGCAGGCACTCTGGGACCAAGGGCTATGTGCACCAGTAGGAAAATTAAAAGGTCTCCCTAATAAAGTCTCAGGCCGCATTGCCGTCATGAAGCAGGAGAGATGGACAGTCAGCACAAGGGTTCCACAGTTCACTAGGGTGGCAATCTATAGCCATGTGGTGGGCAAGAGATATCCACCTACTCCAACTTTATTGCGATGGGTGATCTAATTGTGGATGCAAAGTCTACACAGCTTCAGGCATTAGTTTTCATGCGTGCAGAATCCTCAGATATAACAGTGGAGGTTCTCAGGTAAGTATCACTGTTCTGGACTCATTAAGGAGCGCATGCTAGGGTCAAAAGGAGATACTGGGCCTGAGCATTTGGCATCCCCTGTCGCGCCTGAAACATCACCCAACTCCAATTTTAACATGGGTGCCAGAAAGCCACGTGCCCTCGCCTTGCAAGATCATTGTGGCTATGTCCAGGAGTAGTAGCCCTGTGCAGCGCGACTCCGGGCCCCCAACCATGAAGAACTCCAAATCATACATAAGTAAAGCCCTTCAGGGGCAGGCATTGTCAGTTCCCACCATCACACATCTTTCAGTGGGAGCCTCACTGCTCACGTGAACGGTTCTTTCGGGTTCCTGTGAGTTGTAATCCAGCACAGCAGGGGAGTCGGATCTATCTCTCCCGGGCTTGGTCCGCCCGCACTCTCTCTTAGATAGGACAGGCATGAAGGGAGCATCTCCCGCCGCCAACTGCATGGCATCAAGCTCCACACGGCAAGCTGCCTCTCCCGTCTCACCAAGTTCATTGAGCTTATTTTTTGAGCTTACCGCTTCTATAACTGCAATTAGGCAGTCAAATCTGTTGAGTATTAGTTGCTCATATTCCAGAAGCAGAGCCTGTATCTCGATGTAGGTGCAGTCCTCCATAACAGAAGCGGTTTAATCCAAGCGGAAAGTTGTTCCAAACTTTTTTAATTACGCTCCCAATTGAAGTTCACAGTAGTATCTCACTTCAGACTACCATTATTTTTAGTGCTCAAGCATTATTCCTCAGAAAACCTAAATAAATGCAATGTAAAATCAGGAGCCTCTCCAAAACACGTCTTTAAAAACAAGTTTTTAATGCTAACAACCCTGGGTGTCCAGAAATGGACATACATTTTTGAAAAGCTTATAAGTATGATCTACTTGTGCACATGCTGAAAGGAAATTAGAACATGCATACATGGTGAACCCAATACTTTTTTACTTCAAGCCATAGATTTGATGCAGAAAATACTGGGGCAAATACTTATACATTTCTGTTAATTTTAGGTCTTATTATCACTGTTGGCAAATAGTTTTAGGATCTACTGGTTAGCACTCATTCTAATTGAAATAGATTTTTGTAGTGTAAGGATTAGTCACCATTGGTTACTGGTCAAGTAGAGTATGGTGATTGTAAGATCTCAGTCATATTATAGCTAAGTTATATTTTCCATTTACACACTTTTTTTGGTGTTCTTTATACCATGTAATATGTCCTCACCAAAGCCCAGGGGGAGCATGGAATTTAATCACAATACATATGAATTTCCTGGCTTTTGTGTTTCTACAAGAGCACATCAACTGCTGCATATCCTGGCTTTGTGTGTTTGAGTGAGAGCATAAATATTGTCTTTAAGAAGTTTTTTGTCATCAATTTCCCATTTTTTCAGATATAGCATGTATTAAAGGAACAGTAAAGTAAAAATGTAACTTTCATGATTGAGCATGCAATTTTAAACAGCTGTCCAATTTACTTATAGGGGGGTAGTTATCAAGCCGTCAACCTCAAATACGCTGCGTATTCCGCAGCGTATTTGTGGCGAGGCTGATACGCCTTAGTTATCAAAGGCTCGAGACCGGCAAAAGTAGAATTTTGTGACGTAAGCTTCGATCCGCCGGACTCAGTCCGACACAGATCGATTCTTACGTCACTCCAGATGTTCCGCACACAAGTGCGGCACATTCTCACTACTTTTGCTAGCTATCAAAAAACTAGCAGGTACGCTCGGCACTTTTACGGCCCAGCGTACCTGGTTTTCAAAGCGCCAGCCTGGAGGCGGCGGATCCCATAGGAATCAATGGGAGTCTGACCATAGCGAAAGTACAAGTTCGCTGCTGACAGACATCCCATTGATTTGTATGGGAGCTGTCTGCACCTAACACCCTAACATGTACCCCGAGTCTAAACACCACTAATCTGACCCCCCCTACACCGCCGCAAATAAATAAAGTTATTACCCCCTAAACCGCCGCTCCCGGAGCCCACCGCAAGCTACTCTATGCATATTAACCCCTAAACCGCCGCTCCCGGAGCCCACCGCAACTATAATAAATGTATTAACCCCTAAACCGCCGCTCCCGGAGCCCACCGCAACTATAATAAATGTATTAACCCCTAAACCGCCGCTCCCTCAACCCGCCGCAACCTATATTAAATGTATTAACCCCTATCCTGCCCCCCTACACCGTCGCCACCTATAATAAATTTATTAACCCCTATCCTGCCCCCCACTACGCCGCCGCCACTGTAATAAAATTATTAACCCCTAAACCTAACCCTAACCCTAACGCCCCCTAACTTAAATATTAATTAAATAAATCTAAATAAATTACCTCTTATTAACTAAATGAATCCTATTTAAAACTAAATACTTACCTTTAAAATAAACCCTAATATAGCTACAATATAAATAATAATTATATTCTAGCTATCTTAGGATTTATTTTTATTTTACAGGTACCTTTCAATTTATTTTAACCATGTACAATAACTATTAAATAGTTATTAACTATTTAATAGCTTACCTAGCTAAAATAAAGAGAAATGTACCTGTGAAATAAATCCTAACCTAAGTTACAATTACACCTAACACTACACTATACTTTAATAAATTATTACTATTTAAAAATAAATACTTACCTGTAAAATAAACCCTAAGATAGCTACAATGTAATTAATAATTACATTGTAGCTATTTTAGGATTTATATTTATTTTACAGGTAACTTTGTATTTATTTTAGCTAGTTAGAATAGTTATTAAATAGTTATTAACTATTTAATAACTACCTAGCTAAAAGAAATACAAAATTACCTGTAAAATAAATCCTAACTTAAGTTACAATTAAACCTAATACTACACTATCATTAAATTAACTAAATAAACTACCTACAAATAACTACAATGAAATACAATTACATAAACTAACTAAAGTACAAAAAATAAAAAAAGCTAAGTTACAAAAAATAAAAAATTAAGTTACAAACATGTTAAAAATATTACAACAATTTTAAGCTACTTACACCTAATCTAAGCCCCCTAATAAAATAACAAACCCCCCCAAAATAAAAAAAAACCCTACCCTATTCTAAATTACATAAATTTCAAAGCTCTTTTACCTTACCAGCCCTTAAAAGGGCCATTTGTGGGGGCATGCCCCAAAAAGTTCAGCTCTTTTGCCTGTAAAAGAAAAATACAACCCCCCCCCCAACATTAAAACCCACCACCCACATACCCCTAATCTAACCCAAACCCCCCTTACAAAAACCTAACACTAATCCCCTGAAGATCATCCTACCTAGAGTCGTCTTCACTCAGCCGAGCCACTGATGGAACTGAAGAGGACATCCGGAGCGGAAGAAGTTAATCCTCCAAGCGGCGCTGAAGAAATCTTCCATCCGATGAAGTCATCATCCAGGCGGCGCTGAAGAAGTCTTCGATCCGGCCGATGTCATCTTCAAAGAGGCGCTGAAGAGGTCTTCTATCTAGTCATCTTCCAAGCCGGGTCTTGAATCTTCCTTCCGCCGACGCGGAACCACCTTCTTCACCGACGGACTACGACGAATGACGGCTCCTTTAAGGGACGTCATCCAAGATGGCGTCCCCTCAATTCCGATTGGCTGATAGGATTCTATCAGCCAATCGGAATTAAGGTAGGAAAAATCTGATTGGCTGATGGAATCAGCCAATCAGATTGAGCTCGCATTCTATTGGCTGTTCCGATCAGCCAATAGAATGCGAGCTCAATCTGATTGGCTGATTGGATCAGCCAATCGGATTGAACTTGAATCTGATTGGCTGATTCCATCAGCCAATCAGATTTTCCTACCTTAATTCCGATTGGCTGATAGAATCCTATCAGCCAATCGGAATTGAGGGGACGCCATCTTGGATGACATCCCTTAAAGGAGCCGTCATTCGTCGTAGTCCGTCGGTGAAGAAGGTGGTTCCTCGTCGGCGGAAGGAAGATTCAAGACCCGGCTTGGAAGATGACTTCGCCCGGATAGAAGACCTCTTCAGCGCCTCTTTGAAGATGACATCGGCCGGATCGAAGACTTCTTCAGCGCCGCCTGGATGATGACTTCATCGGATGGAAGATTTCTTCAGCGCCGCTTGGAGGATTAACTTCTTCCGCTCCGGATGTCCTCTTCAGTTCCATCGGTGGCTCGGCTGAGTGAAGACAACTAAAGGTAGGATGATCTTCAGGGGATTAGTGTTAGGTTTTTGTAAGGGGGGTTTGGGTTAGATTAGGGGTATGTGGGTGGTGGGTTTTAATGTTGGGGGGGGGGTTGTATTTTTCTTTTACAGGCAAAAGAGCTGAACTTTTTGGGGCATGCCCCCACAAATGGCCCTTTTAAGGGCTGGTAAGGTAAAAGAGCTTTGAAATTTATGTAATTTAGAATAGGGTAGGGTTTTTTTTTATTTTGGGGGGGTTTGTTATTTTATTAGGGGGCTTAGATTAGGTGTAAGTAGCTTAAAATTGTTGTAATATTTTTAACATGTTTGTAACTTAATTTTTTATTTTTTGTAACTTAGCTTTTTTTATTTTTTGTACTTTAGTTAGTTTATGTAATTGTATTTCATTGTAGTTATTTGTAGGTAGTTTATTTAGTTAATTTAATGATAGTGTAGTATTAGGTTTAATTGTAACTTAAGTTAGGATTTATTTTACAGGTAATTTTGTATTTCTTTTAGCTAGGTAGTTATTAAATAGTTAATAACTATTTAATAACTATTCTAACTAGCTAAAATAAATACAAAGTTACCTGTAAAATAAATATAAATCCTAAAATAGCTACAATGTAATTATTAATTACATTGTAGCTATCTTAGGGTTTATTTTACAGGTAAGTATTTATTTTTAAATAGGAATAATTTATTAAAGTATAGTGTAGTGTTAGGTGTAATTGTAACTTAGGTTAGGATTTATTTCACAGGTAAATTTCTCTTTATTTTAGCTATGTAAGCTATTAAATAGTTAATAACTATTTAATAGTTATTGTACATGGTTAAAATAAATTGAAAGGTACCTGTAAAATAAATATAAATCCTAAGATAGCTAGAATATAATTATTATTTATACTGTAGCTATATTAGGGTTTATTTTATAGGTAAGTATTTAGTTTTAAATAGGATTCATTTAGTTAATAAGAGTTAATTTATTTAGATGTATTTAATTATTATTTAAGTTAGGGGGGCGTTATGGTTAGGGTTAGACTTAGGTTTAGGGGTTAATCATTTTATTACAGTGGCGGCGGCGTAGTGGGGGGCAGGATAGGGGTTAATAAATTTATTATAGGTTGCGGCGGGTTCATGGAGCGGCGATTTAGGGGTTAAACTATTTATTTAGTTGCGGAGAGGTGCGGGATCAGCAGGATAGGGGTTAATAATTTTACAATAGAGGGCGACGGTATAGGGGGGGCAGGATAGGGGTTACTAGGTATAATGTAGGTGGCAGCGGTGTCCGGGAGCGGCGGTTTAGGGGTTAATACATTTATAAGAGTTGCGGCGGGGTCTAGGAGCGGCGGTTTAGGGGTTAGTAACTTTATTTAGTTGCGGGGGCCTCCGGGGGCGCCGGTATAGGGGGTAGAACAGTGTAGTTTAGTGTGAGTGCTTAGTGACAGGCTAGCAATAAAGCTGGGAAAAAGCCGAAGGGCAGCGAGATCGGATGAGTGATAACTGTCACAGTCCGCTGCTCATCGCCCCGCGGCTTTTTGACAGCTTTATTTGATAACTTAGGCGAACGTATTCAAGGTCCGCGGCGGCGAAGGTAGGCGAGCTTAGGCGGACGTATTGGGCCGGCGAAGCCAGAAAAGTAGACGGCTTGATAACTAGCCCCCATAGTATCTACTTTGTTTTGTTCTCTTGGTATCCTTTGTTGTAACGCATACCTAGATAGGCTCAGGAGCAACAATGCACTACTGGGAACTAGCTGCTGAATGGTGGCTGCACATATACGCCTCTTGTATTGGCTCACCCAATGTGTTCACTTATTTATTTATTTATAAAATATTTTACCAGCAAGGATACATTGAGATTTCTCTCGTTTTCAAGTATGTCCTTAGCTCCGAGTAGTGCATTCCTGCTCCTTCAACAAAGGATACCAAGAGAATGAACCAATTTTAATAATAGAATTAAGTTTTTAAATGATATGTGTCTGAATAGAATCATGACAGAAAAACATTTGGTTTCATGTCCCTGTAAGTTAAAATCTAAATGTCCTATTCAAAAATAGATCAAATCAAGCATAGTGATCTACTTTAGTCATGTCAAAATTGTCTTACCCAGAATTTACATATTAGTCTGAAACTAGTTCTTAAAGGGACATGAAACCCAAATTTTTTCTTTCATGATATAGAAAGAGCATACAATTATAAACAGCTTTCTAATTTACTTCTATTATCTAATTTGCTTCATTCTCTTGATATTCTTTGCTGAAAAGCATATCTAGATATGCTTAGTAGCTGCTGATTGGTAGCTGCACATAGATGCTTCCTGTGATTGGTTCACTGTGTGCATTGCTATTTCTTCATTAAAGTATATCTAAAGAATGAAGCAAATTAGGTAATAGAAGTAAATTGGAATGTTGTTTAAAATTGTATTCTCTACCTTAATCATGAAAGAAAATGTTTGGGTATAGTGTCCCTTTAACAAGCATATATATATAAAACACACACGCACATATATATATACTGTGTAGCCACTTTATTAGGTACATGTAGCATGCCACCTTTAGCCTTCAAAACAGCCTGAATTATTCTAGGCATGGATTCAACAAGATGGTGAAAATGTGGAGATATTGTGTACCACGCAGACATGAGTGTGTCATGCAACTCCTGGAGATTCGACGGAGGTGTAGGCCTGCAGCAAGTAGCCCTTTCCAGTTCATCCCAAAGTTGTTTAACAGGATTGAGATCCGGGGACTGAGCGGGCAACTGCACAATGAAAAGTCATTGTCATGTTCCAGGAACCATCCCATAGTGATGCGGGCTTTGTGCACCGGTGCATTATCCTGCTGAAAGTAACCATCTGTCTGAGGATAAACTGTCAACATGAACGGATGCACTTGGTCAGCAACAATATTTACATAAGTTGTGGCATTCAGACATGAATCTAGAGGTATCAATGGGCCCAACGTGTGCCAGGAAAACATTCCCCACACCATAACACCGCCCGCACCACCTTGCACAGTTTTCATCAGACATGACGGGTCCATGGATTCATGGTGTTTTCACCATATTTGGAACCTGTCATCAACATCACGCACTAGGAACTTCGACTCTTCAGACCAAGCAACCTTTCTCTAGTCTTCGATGGTCCAGTGCTGTTGTTGTTGTGCCCACAGAAGGCGTACTCGCTTGCTTTTCTCTAATACAAACAGCAAGCGACGTGGCTGCCTGCTGTTGTAGCCCATCTGTGACAAGGTATGCTTAGTGGTGCGTTGTGATATTTTTTTTCTCCACACCAAGGTTAAATTCTGATGTGATTTGAAAAATTGCGGTCTGTCTGTTTGCTTGCACAAGTCTAGCCATCCTCCTCTTACCTCTCTCATCAACTGCCGCTGACTGGATGTTTTTTGTTCATTAGGCTATTCTCGATACACCCTTGAAACAGTGATACATGAAAAGTTCAGGAGTACTGCAGTTTCAGATACGCTTTGTCCAGCATGTCTTGCACCTACTATCATGTCACATATAAAATCCATTACATCACTGCTCTTCCCCACTCTCGCTGCAGTTTGTACACTTAACTGATAGTAGTAAGATTGTTCTGCTGTATTTATACCAAAACTGTGGCCACATGAAGTGCAACATAGTGGAACGAACCATTTGTGTGCACAGTGTGTATGTATATGTTTATATATATATATATGTATATATATATATATATATATATATATATATATATATATATATATACTTCGCAATAATAGCAAACAAACAAGTGAGTCAAATTTATTGAGTAAACCTCCCCTTCCTCAGAACATAAAGTGTACAATAACACACAAACTAAAGTAAGAAAACTAATACTCAGTAACCTCCTACTTCCTGTTCAAAATAGGCACCAAAATTACATTGTAATGTGCGATTCGATTCGGTCCGAATCAAAATTCGGATGAATTTGTCGAATTTGGAGATTCGGATTGATTCAAATTTCCGAATTGCGGTAGTACCGAATCTACCGAATAAATCCGAATCGATTCAACTTTATTCGGTAGATTCGGATGGATTCGGATGGCCGTGTATTACACTAGTATTGTACAGTATACTAGTGTAATACACAGCACATCCACTTAACACTCTAACCGAATCGAACCGAATTTTCCCCGAATCCGAATTAATCTGAAACGAATTCATTTGAATCGATCCGAATCGATCCGAACTGAACCAAATTTTTCGAAGCTGCACATGTGTATCTATAATCTACATGGTTATGTGTCAATATCCTTATTACATCTACATCACAGTATGAAAGATCAACTCGTGTAATCGTTACCACCTCCGTGACCGCTCCATGTTAGCATCATCGAACCGGAAATGGAAGTTGCATCAATTAAAACCCTTCCGGTGTAAAGATTAACCAATGTACATACAAACGGCTAGATTACAAGTTGTGCGTTAGAGGCTATGCGGTGCTAACAAGCAGTTTTCTCACACCGCTCACTTACCTGCAGCTCTGGTATTACGGGTTTTTTCAAACCCGGCGTTGAAAGACAAGAAGTGAGCGTTGAGCAAAATTTTGCTCCTTACCACACTCCAATACCAGCGCTGCTTAAGTCAGCAGTGAGCTGGTCGTACGTGCTCATGCACAATTTCCTCATACAAATCAACGGGGAGAGCCGGCTGAGAAAAAGTCTAATACCTGCCAAAAAGCAGCGTAAAACTCAGTAACGCAGCCCCATTGATTCCTATGGGGAAATAAAATTTATGTCTACACCTAACACCCTAACATGAACCCCGAGTCTAAACACCCATAATCTTACACTTATTAACCCCTAATCTGCCGCCCCCGACATCACCGCCACCTACATTATTCTTATTAACCCCTAATCTGCCGCTCCGGACACCGCCTCCACCTACATTATACTTATGAACCCCTAATCTGCTGCCCCCAACATCGCCGACACCTACATTATATTTATTAACCCCTAATCTGCCGTCACCAATGTCGCCGCAACCTACCTACACTTATTAACCCCTAATCTGCTGCCCCCAATGTCGCCGCCACTATAATATACATATTAACCCCTAAACCGCCGCACTCCCACCTTGCAAACATTAGTTAAATATTATTAACCCCTAATCTGCTGTCCCTAACATCGCCGCCACCTACCTACATTTATTAACCCCTAATCTGCCCCCCCCAACGTCGCCTCCACTATACTAAATGTATTAACCCCTAAACCTAAGTCTAACCCTAACACCCCCTAACTTAAATATAATTAAAATAAATCTAACTAAAAATTCATATCATTAACTAAATAATTCCTATTTAAAACTAAATACCTATAAAATAAACCCTAAGATAGCTACAATATAACTAATAGTTACATTGTAGCTAGCTTAGGGTTTATTTTTATTTTACAGGCAAGTTTGTATTTATTTTAACTAGGTAGAATAGTTATTAAATAGTTATTAACTATTTAATAACTACCTAGCTAATAAAAAATACAAAAGTACCTGTAAAATAAAATCTAACCTAAGTTACAATAACACCTACACTACACTATAATTAAATAAATTAACTAAATTAACAATTAAATAATTTAAATTAAATTAAATTAGCTAAAGTACAAAAAAACCCTCTAAATTACAGAAAATAATAAAAAAATTACAAGATATTTAAACTAATTACACCTAATCTAATAGCCCCCCAAAATAAAAAAAAAACCTAGCCTAAACTAAACTAAACTATCAATAGCCCTTAAAAGGGCCTTTTGCTGGGCATTGCCCCAAAGTAATCAGCTCTTTTACCTGTAAAAAAAATTCAAACAACCCCCCCAACAGTAAAACCCACCACCCACACAACCAACCCCCCAAATAAAAAGCTAACTATAAAAACCTAAGCTCCCCATTGCCCTGAACAGTTTGCTCTTTTGCGGCCCAAACCCCTAATCTAAAAATAAAACCCACCCAATACACCCTTAAAAAAACCTAACACTAACCCCCTGAAGATCGACTTACAGTTCTGAAGACCGGACATCAATCCTCAAGGAAGTGGCAGAAGTCTTCATCCAACTGGGCCGAAGTCCTCAACGAAGCCGTTAGAAGTCTTCATCCAAGCCGGGTGAACTGGTCCTCCAGACGGGCAGAAGTCTTCATCCAGATGGCATCTTCTATCTTCATCCATCCGACACGGAGCGGCTCCATCTTCAAGACATCCGACGCGGAGCATCCTCTTCAAACAAAGTCTTCTTACTGAATGACTGTTTCTTTAAAGGGACATGAAACCCAACTTTTTTCTTTCATGATTCAGATAGAACAAGCAATTATAAACAACTTTCTAATTTACTTCTATTATCTAATTTGTGTCGTTCTCTTGATATCCTTCGCTGAAAAGCATATCTAGATAGGCTTAGTAGCTGCTGATTCGTCGCTGCACATAGATCTGTCGTGTGATTGGCTCACCTTTGTGCATTGCTATTTCTTCAACAAAGGATATCTAAAGAATAAAGCAAATTTTATAATAGAAGTAAATTGGAATGTTGTTTCAATTTGCATTCCCTATCTGAATCATGAACGAAAAATTTGGGGTTTAATGTCCCTTTAAGTGACGTCATCCAAGATGGCGTCCCTTAGATTCCGACTGGCTGAATGATAGAATCAGCCAATCGGAATTAAGGTAGAAAAAATCCTATTGGCTGAAGCAATCAGCCAATAGGATTGAGCTTGCATTCTATTGGCTGTTCCGATCAGCCAATAGAATGCGAGCTCAATCTGATTGGCTGATTCAATCAGCCAATCAGATTTTTCCTACCTTAATTCCGATTGGCTGATAGAATCCTATCAGCCAATCGGAATTCGAGGGACGCCATCTTGGATGACGTCATTTAAAGGAACCTTCATTCGGACTTAGGATGTCGTTAGAAGAGGATGGATCCGCGTTGGCTGCTTCAAGATGGTCCCGCTCCGCACCGGATGGAAGAAGATAGAAGATGCCGCCTGGATGAAGATGTCTACCGGTTCGGATGCCCTCTTCTTGCCGAATAGGATGAAGACTTCGGACCCTCTTCTGGACCTCTTCTTGCCGGATAGGATGAAGACTTCGGACCCTCTTCTGGACGGATCGGTGATACCCGGAGTGGTGAAGATAAGGTAGGAAGATCTTCAGGGGCTTAGTGTTAGGTTTTTTAAGGGGGGTTTGGGTTAGATTAGGGGTATGTGGGTGGTGGGTTGTAATGTTGGTGGGGGGTATTGTATTTTTTTTTATAGGCAAAAGAGCTGTTTCCTTTAAGGGCTGGTAAGGTAAAAGAGCTGTACAATTTTTATTTTAGAATAGGGTAGGGCATTTTTTTATTTTGTGGGGCTTTGTTATTTTTTTAGAGTAGGTGTAATTAGTTTAAAATTCTTATAATCTTTTTTTATTTTTTGTAATTTAGTGTTTGTTTTTTTGTAATTTAGTATTTTTTTTTGTAATTTAGTTTAGTTGATTTAATTGTAGATAATTGTAGATAGTTTATTTAATTAATTTATTGATAGTGTAGTGTTAGGTTTAATTGTAACTTAGGTTAGGATTTATTTTACAGGTAATTTTGTAATTATTTTAACTAGGTAACTATTAAATATTAATTGTAGATAGTTTATTTAATTAATTTATTGATAGTGTAGTGTTAGGTTTAATTGTAACTTAGGTTAGGATTTATTTTACAGGTAATTTTGTAATTATTTTAACTAGGTAACTATTAAATAGTTATTAACTATTTAATAGCTATTGTATCTAGTTAAAATAAATACAAAGTTACCTGTAAAATAAATATTAATCCTAAAATAGCTACAATATAATTATTATTTATATTGTGGCTATATTAGGGTTTATTTTACAGGTAAGTATTTAGCTTTAAATAGGATTAATTTATTTAATAAGAGTTAATTTATTTCATTAGAATAAAATTATATTTAATTTAGGGGGGTGTTAGTGTTAGGGTTAGACTTAGCTTTAGGGGTTAATATATTTATTATAGTAGCGGCGAGGTCCGGTTAGCAGATTAGGGGTTAATACTTGAAGTTAGGTGTCGGCGATGTTAGGGAGGGCAGATTAGGGGTTAATACTTTTTATTATAGGGTTTTTGAGGCGGGAGTGAGGCGGATTAAGGGTTAATACATTTATTATAGTAGCGGTGAGGTCCGGTTGGCAGATTAGGGGTTAATAAATATAATATAGGGGTTGGCGGTGTTAGGGGCAGCAGATTAGGGGTACATAGGGATAACGTAGGTTGCGGCGGTGTACGAAGTGGCAGATTAGGGGTTAAAAATAATATGCAGGGGTCAGCAATAGCGGGGGTGGCAGATTAAGGGTTAATAAGTGTAAGGTTAGGGGTGTTTAGACTCGGGGTACATGTTAGGGTGTTAGGTGCAGACATAGGAAGTGTTTCCCCATAGGAAACAATGGGGCTGCGCTAGGAGCTGAACGCTGCTTTTTTGTAAGTGTTAGGTTTTTTTCCAGCTCAAACTGCCCCATTGTTTCCTATGGGGGAATCGTGCACGAGCACGTTTTTGAAGCTATGATGATGCTAACATGGAGTGGTCATGGAGGTGGTAACGATTACACAAGTTGATCTTTCATACTGTGATGTGGATGTAATAAGGATATTGACACATAACCATGTAGATTATAGAGATGAAAACATGTTATTGAAAGTAAATGAAGTAGAACACTGAGTATTTACATTGATTATTCTGTACACCGGAAGGGTTTGATGTGTGTACTTCCGGGTGACACTTTCGGAACTGGAAGTGATGTAATTTTGGCGCCTTTTTTGAACAGGAAGTAGGAGGTTACTGTGTATTAGTTTTCTTACTTAAGTTTGTGTGTTATTGTACACTTTATGTTCTGAGGAAGGGGAGGTTTACTCCCCGAAACGTCAATAAATTTGACTCACTTGAAGAAATCCTGTTTGCTTGCTGTTATTGCGAAGTCTTTATATTTACACAGAACATTCAGGTGGTTGACCTTTGGAGGGCGGATTCACATCAAGCATAACTATATATATGTATATATATATATATATATATATATATATATATATATATATATATATACATATGTATGTGTATATATATATTAATATATATAAACACTGAAATGGACCGCACTCTCAGACTGGACACGGTACCGATTCACCCCACAGCCCTGAATACTTACAGCTGTACAGTTCCTAGCATCTCAGGCATTTAATCCCTAAGCAGCCTGGGTTACATGCCCAAAGGACAATTTACAAAAATGATCAACACAACAAACAGAAAACCTGGCACTCACTAGCAGGCACACAGTAATATTTAAAGACACATGATATCCGAATGTTGGAGCACTAGCTGTAAAAAGCTGACTAGAAAATATCACCTAACATCTTTATGTATGAAAGGAAGATATTTTACCTCAACATTTCCTCAGTAGCCACATCCCATTGTAAAATTACTTTAAGCAGTCAATCAGGATGCTAGTCCCAGGACTTGCTAAAGAGTGTGCATCTGGCATGCACAGGCACAGTCATGTTATTTCTAGGGATGGGTGAATGTTTCTAAAAATTTGAAATTTAAAACAAATATGTATAACATTCTAACATTCTATTTTGTAATTTTCGTCTTTTTCTAGAAAATTCAAAAATATTCATTCGAATAATAGAATGTTTAGCTATGTATTCATTCAATTTCTAAATGTAATATTCAAATTTGAATGTGACATTCGAATTCAAATGTAAGATTCAAATTCAAAATAGTTTTTCTAGTCTACAACTGTGTTTAATAAATGTAATATTCGAATTCGAATGCTATATTCGAATGTCATATTTGAATTTAAAATAGTATTTCTAGTTTACAACTGGGTTTAATAAATGTCATATTCGAATTTGAATGCTATATTCGAATTTGAATGTCACATTTAAATTCGAAATAGTATTTCTAGTCTAATACTGTATTTTATAAATGTAATATTCGAATGCGACATTCAAATTCAAAATTGTATTTCTAGTCTAATACTGTGTTTTATAAATATGACATTCGAATTCGAATGTGACATTCAAATTCGAAATAGTATTTCTAGTCTACAATTGTGTTTTATAAATGTAATATTCAAATTTGAATGTGACATTTGAATTCGAATGTGACATTCGAATGTGACATTTGAAAACTGTAAATGACATTCGATAATAGAATTTTTAAGAATATCCGTTCTTATCAACATTCTATTATGTAAATTGAATTTCTACAATAACACTCCAGAGTCCATAACCAAGCAGCCACACAATGCATGCTTTCAAACAAACAAACTGGGAACAACCCACATATACATAATTTTTAAGGTGTTTACAAGATTCATAGCTACACAAGTGATTAATAGTATTTAACATGAACTTGCTTTGTTTTAATTTAAACTCCAGGAGTATTTACATCGTTAATGGTGGTTGATCTTTGTTACGATTATCAATTAAACTGGAGTGAAAATGTGGATAAAGTAACAGTGGGGTAACAAATGGGTTTACTTGGGAGTTAGAGGAGTGAGTTTATAAATTCTATGCAGTTACTGTTTGTTTTAATATATTACTGTAGTGTTTAAAGGGACTGCCTAGGCAAATCAAACATTCATGATTCAGATAGGGCATGCAATTTTAAAAAAACTTTCCAATTTACTTTTATAATCAAATTTGCTTTGTTCCCTTGGTGGTATTTTGAAAAGACAAACCTAGTTAGGCTCAAACTGATTTCTAAACCGTTGAAAGTTTTGCATAACCAACACTGGTATAGAAATTTACTTTTTTTTTTTTTAGCTTTATTGTGAATTCAAACATACATTTCAAAAATAGAGCCACTTTTAGAACTTACAATTTCAAGGAAATGAGTACCCATGTGGGGTAAAAATAAAGTCTTTCTTTTGATTAAGTGATAGGCTTGACATGAGGGGGTTCCCCTCTAGTGGTCCGTGGGGCTTTAAGCTGCCCTTATGAACATGAAGGGTGAGTCGCTTGGGTGCTAATGCAGTAGTCTCTATTAAGCGAAGCTTGACTTTTCAACATATTTTTTTAACAAACAAGCATATAAAACAAAATGTTCAAGTTTAAACATCATACACCGGAAGAAGGAGAGAAAAATAGTGTGATTATGGGCAAAGAAGGAAGTAGTCTGTGGAGAGTGGAAGGTGAGGGAGAAAAGGGAAAGGGGGAGGGATAGTTGGGAAGAAGAGAGGGGGGGGGGGAGAATTTTTTTTTTTAATAATAATTGACCGCTATTATATGGGTATTAGATCTATTTTGTAAGAATCACTGGCTATGTGACTTGCGTAGGAGTGGGATTCCAAACAGTCAGCATCATGTCGTGCTGATCTAATTGGTTGCTTTTGTAGTAATGTAGCCTTTCCAGAGCAAGAAGTTCGTCCACTGCTGAGCGCCATTCAGCAAGAGTGGGCACCTCCCCCGATTTCCAGTGTCTTGGTATGAGCCTTTTTGCTCCTGTGAGCATGATCAGGAGAAGGGCCCGCTCATGCCTGTTCAGATTGTCGGGGAAGCATAGAAATAGTATTATCTCTGGTATGACTGGAATGTGTGTGTTGATCCTATTAGCCATTTCCCTAATGACAGTCGCCCAGTAATTTGTCAGTTTGGGGCATGCCCACCATATGTGGATGAGCGTACCCATCTCTCCGCATCCCCTCCAGCAAAAGGCGGAGGCCGCCGGGAAGAACCGGTGGAGTCTGGCGGGTGTATAGTACCATCTGGTTAATAACTTAAGTTGTATTTCCTGGACAGTGGCCGATACCGAAGATCGCCTAATCAGTCTAAATGACTTAAGCCAGTCTTCTTCCTGAATTGTGTTGTTGAGGTCTCTGTTCCAAATTCTAGTGTATGTCGGTAATTGTGTGTCTGGGGGGATAAGTAACAATTTGTATATCTTTGAGATCAATCTTTTTGATGGAGTGATCCCGGTACACAGAGTTTCAAAAGGGGTGAGGTCTCTAAGGAATTCAATTTTGTTTTTATGGTGCATTAAAAAATTTGATAATTGATGATACCTTAGCCAAGACGAAAATATGTTTCCGTGTATTTCTAACATCTCTTGTTGTGTGCGTAGTCTGCCCTCCACTAGTGCAAAGTGTAGTGTGCCCTGTCTCAAGCTATGAGGAGAACACATGCGCTTACTTAAATCACAGTAGGGTAGCTCAGGATTCTCGAGGATTGGCGTCAGTGGTGAGGGGGTAGTGGAAATATGTGTGCTGGTGGATATTAGTCTGCCCCATTCAAGGAGTGTTGCTGTCATTAAATAATATTTATGAAGCAATTTGGGACGCTTTGTTGCTGGGATCCAGGCTAGTGTGGCGACATTGTTTAGATGGAGAATTTGGACATCTATTTTGACCCATTGTTTCTGAGCGGTGTTATGCGCCCACTCTGTAAGCTTCTGCAACAATATGGCCCTTCTGTATAATGTCAAGTCGGGAAACCCCAATCCTCCCCTATCTCTAGGGAGGTATAGTGTCTTTTTAGGTATTCTTGGTTTGACACCTGTCCAGATGAACCGTTCTAGTGATTTTTGTAAGTGGGGGAGATAGTTTGCTGGTAGGAGGATTGGCACGGTTTCCATTATATATAGGATTCGAGGCAAGATATTCATTTTGATTAAGCCAATCTTTCCCAGCCAAGATAACTGTTTATTCCTCCAGGAGGATAGGTAATTAATTATTTCTCTCCGAAGGGTAAGATAATTGTTTCTAAACAGGTGGGAAGATTTTGCAGATAGATAGATACCTAAATATTTCAGTTTGTTAACTGCTATGGGGACCTCATAATTTGTTGCTAAGAGTTGGATGTGTTCAGTCGGAGAATTAATATTGAGGAGTTCGGATTTTGAAAGATTTAAATGGAAGTTGGAGAGTTTTCCATATGTAGCGAGTTCCGTGAGGAGCTCTGGTATCGACGAGTCGATATTGGAGAGAGTGTAAAGAACATCGTCCGCGTATAACGCTTGTTTATGTTCCACATCTCCAATCCGGACTCCTTTGATTTTAGGGTTAAGTCGTACCTTCTGGGCTAATGTCTCAATCGAGAGAGCAAAAAGCAAAGGTGATAACGGACACCCCTGCCTGGTCCCATTTGATATGGTGAAAGTATTTGATAATGTACCATTCTAATCCGAGCATTAGGAGCCGAATAAAGGGCAAAGGTCATATTGAGGAATGAGTCACCAAAGTTCATGGCCTTCATGACCCGACGCAGAAAAAGCCAGTCAACCCGGTCGAAGGCCTTCTCCGCGTCCGTCGAAAAAAGTGCCATAGGCACTCCTTCGACTTGGGCATAATTCAGGATCTGGATTATCTTATTGGTATTATCCCGTGCCTCCCTCCCTGGAATAAAACCCACTTGATCAGTGGAGACAAGTCCTGCCAGGTATTTGTTGAGACGATTCGCTAGTATCCCCTTAATGACCGGACCATTTTTCAGTTTTCTTACCCTTAATGACAATGGCTATTTTTACATTTCTGCAGTGTTAGTATTTAGCTGTAATTTCCTCTTACTCATTTACTGTACCCACACATATTATATACCATTTTTCTCGCCATTAAATGGACTTTCTAAAGATACCATTTTTTTCATCATATCTTATAATTTAATATAAAAAAATATATAAAATATGAGGAAAAAATGGAAAAAAACACACTTTTTCTAACTTTGACCTCCAAAATCTGTTACACATCTACAATCACCAAAAAACACCCATGCTAAATAGTTTCTAAATTTTGTCCTGGGTTTAGAAATACCCAATGGTTACATGTTGTTTGCTTTTTTTGCAAGTTATAGGGCAATAAGTACAAGTAGAACTTTGCTATTTCCAAACCACTTTTTTTCAAAATTAGCGCTAGTTACATTGGAACACTGATATCTGTCCGGAATCTCTGAATATCCCTTGACATGTATATATTTTTTTTTAGAAGACAACCCAAAGTATTGATTTATGCCCATTTTGGTATATTTCATGCCACCATTTCACTGCCAAATGCGAGCAAATAAAAAAAATCGTTCACTTTTTCACAAATTTTGTCACAAACTTTAGGTTTCTCACTGAAATTATTTACAAACAGTTTGTGCAATTATGGCACAAATGGTTGTAAATGCTTCTCTGGGATCCCCTTTGTTCAGAAATAGCAGACATATATGGCTTTGGCATTGTTTTTTGGTAATTAGAAGGCCACTAAATGCCGCTGTGCACCACACATGTATTATGCCCAGCAGTGAAGGGGTTAATTAGGGATCTTGTAGGGACCTTGAAGGGTTAATTTTAGCTTTAGTGTAGTGTAGTAGACAACCCAAAGTATTGATCTAGGCCCATTTTGGTATATTTCATGCCACCATTTCACCGCCAAATGCGAGCAAATAAAACAAAAAGTGACATTTTTCACAATTTTAGGTTTCTCACTTAAATTATTTACAAACAGCTTGTGCAATTATGGCACAAATGGTTGTAAATGCTTCTCTGGGATCTCCTTTGTTCAGAAATAGCAGACATATATGGCTTTGGCGTTGCTTTTTGGCAATTAGGAGGCCGCTAAATGCTGCTGCGCACCACACTTGTATTATGCCCAGCAGTGAAGGGGTTAATTAGGTAGCTTGTAGAGAGCTTGCAGGGTTAATTTTAGCTTTAGTGTAGAGATTAGCCTCCCACCTGACACATCCCACCCCCTGATCCCTCCCAGACAGCTCTCTTCCCTCCCCCACCCCACAATTGTCCCCACCATCTTAAGTACTGGCAGAAAGTCTGCCAGTGCTAAAATAAAAGGTGTTTTTTTTTTTTTTTTTTTTAATTATTCAGCTGTGATGGACCCCTGCCTTAACCCCCAACCTCCCTGATCCCCCCCAAACACCTCTCTAACCCTCTCCACCTACCTATTTGCCACCATCTTGGGTACTGGCAGCTGTCTGCCAGTACCCAGTTTTCCCAAAAAAATAAAGTGTTTTTTTTTTATTTTAGTAGTTTTTTCGTTTTTTCTGTAGTGTAGCTGCCCCCCCCAGTACCCCCACCCCCCTAACCCTACCAGATCCTATTATTTTTTTTTTTTTTAAAAAGTTTGCTGCCCCCCCTCCCTCTTAACAGAACTCATTGGTGGCAGTGTTTGCTGCGCGTGCGCACACACACGCACGCGCGCGCACACGCAGGCCCCACCCTCCGCACGCTCCCAGCATCCGGCGTGCACAATGCACTTGTAGGAACCGGATGCCGGGTAGCGATGGGCCGCCCACCCTCCTCCCTTGTAAGCTCCCACCCACCAACGAACGGCCCCATCGCTACCGGTGCAGAGAGGGCCACAGAGTGGCTCTCTCTGCATCGGATGCTTTTTAAAGGGTATTGCAGGATGCCTCAATATCGAGGCATCACTGCAATACCCTGAGAGCTGCTGGAAGCGATTGCAATCGCTTCCAGCACTCTCTTAGACAACTGACATACCAGGTACGTCCATTGTCACTAACTGAAAGTTTTTGCAGGACGTACCTGGTACGTCAGTTGTCATTAAGGGGGTATTTTAGCTAAAATTTTGATATCTAAATTTAGCAAGGAGATGGGTCTAAAATTTGCTGGGGTGTTGGGTGGTTTGTCTGGTTTGGGTATGACAGCTATATGTGCTTCAAGCATTGTGTTAGGGAGTGATGGTGCTTCTGTAAGATTATTAAACAGTTGAGTCATCGTAGGCCCTAATGTGTCGCCAAAAAGTTTGTAGTATTTTAAGGATAGACCGCCTGGTCCTGGACTTTTTCCGCTGGGGAAATCTTTGATGGCTTGCTTAAGCTCAACTATAGTAATGTTGGAGTCCAAGGTGTCTCTTTGTTTTGTTTCCAGTTGAGGAAGTTTTAGAGTGGCTATATATTGGTCTATCATTAGTTCCCTGCTAGGCAGGTCTCCTAAGGAATCTGATGCAGTCGGGGACTGGTTTAAGTTATAGAGTGCTTGGTAGTAGGAATGAAAGGAGCTATCTATCTGTTTACTGCCTTTTATCACTGTTCCGTTTGGGGTTAATATATGATGTACGTGGGTTTTTAAGTGTTTCCTACGAATCGCCCTAGCCAACAGTTTTCCAGGTTTATTACCTCCTTCGTAGTATTGTTGTTTCATATATAGGTACCTGCGTTGGTAAGCTTCCATGAGGTGTGTGTTAAGTTCTTTTTTAGTAGTGTCTAATTTGATCTTAGTGAGTGTGTCTAGTGGGTTTTTTTTGTGAGACTCTTCTAATTGTGTTATAGTTTGTAATAATTGTGAGTGTTTTAGTCTATATTGTTTGGTGAGGCGTGCCTTATGTTTAAGGAATTCGGCCCTTATGACACATTTGTGCGCTTCCCAAACGTTTGTAATTGATGTGTGCTGAGGATCATTATGAGTAAAATATTCCTCTAGCGCTTTTTGAATGTCCAATTTAATGATAGGGTCATTCTCCAGATGTAGGACGTAGGTGGAAGATCAGGCCATTGTACTGTGCATGTGACTGGTGCATGATCTGACCAAGTTATAGGGCCAATAGAACATCCGGTGACCATGTCAAGGCCGTTTGAATCAGTGTAAAAGTAGTCTATGCGAGAGTACTTAGTGTGTGGTGGCGAGAAATATGTGAAGTATTTTTCCAATGGGTGTAGTGTGCGCCAGATGTCGTGAAGTTGGACATTCAAAATCGAGTTTTTTACAGATTTAAGTACCTTGGGAGGAGTGCTAGTAGTACCGTTTGATGTGTCTAGCTGGGCATCCATGGTGAGATTAAAATCCCCAGAGAGGAAGACTGTACCCTTTGCTAAGTCTAGGAGAAGTTTTGAGACCCTAGTCACCAAGATGTGTTGTTCGGTGTTTGGACAGTACATGGTAGCTAAAGTGATTGGGTGTTCGTATAGTGTTCCTACCACTATCAAGTATCTGTCTTCTGGGTCTTTCTCAATATTTGTGATTTTTAAGGGCAGGGAGTAATGAATCAAAATACCAACACCTCCTCTTTTTGTTTGCCCCGAGGCAAAATAAGCTGTGGGGTATTGTGAGTTGAACCATTTCGGCTCCTTCCCTTTCCGGAAATGTGTTTCTTGGAAAAACAGCACATGGCTATATAAATTTTTTAGTGCACTAAAGACAATGGACCACTTACCAGGGTTGTTCAGTCCTTTGACGTTGACAGTAGTCAAAGTTAGATTGTGCGATCCGAATCTACTGGATCGTTGATTCATCCTGAAAAAGAAAAAAAAAAAAAGAAGGAGGGAAGGGGAGGAAAGGGTTAAGGGAGGGAGATAATATGGGTAAAACTTAGAGAAGAGGCAGCTAGATATGCCTAAGAAGAGAAAGCAAGAAAGTTGGAGGTGAACAGATATGGAATAAGGTCCGGTGTATGTATTTGGACCGAGAAGTACACAATGTATGGCAAACTAACTCCTCGATTCCAAAAAGATGTATCAACAAATTTATAACAACAAAGTAGAAAAAAAAACAGTTTAAACGGGGTAGTAACCCCCAAGCTAGTACAAATACATAATAGAATAATTATATAATAATTCTCGAACCCCCAAAGGTATTGGTATCCTTTTTTTTTTTTTTTCTCTTTTTTTTTTTTTTTTCTTTCCCCTTTCCCTTCTCTTAATTTTTTCCTGGGAGTGTTGAGGATTGGTTATTAGTATTTAACCGGTGGGAAGGGTAAGATTGGGGGGTTGGAAGGGGAGGTTAGTGTAGAGGGGTTTGAGAAGGGGTAGGGGGGAAAGGACTAAGCAAGGGGTGTGTGCTGGGCGGGGCTGATATTTAATGCAGAGACCTGTCAAATGTGGGATTAGGGGAGACTCTAGTTAGGTAATAAGGTTAATTATGTATAGAATTTATGTTCCGCAAATAGGTGGTCTGCATTGGGAACACTGTTGTGACAACCATAAAACCATACAAGGCTAGGGGAGGCGTATGGGAGGGAGAATACAACTACATCAGTAATGGAGACGTCACCGCAAACTGGGCTAATTTGGTTACCTCTACGGATCACTGAGTCAATGTGGGAGCTCCACTGCTCATTAAGTAATATGTGTAGTGTTGGGAGTGGTTGTGAATCTCAATGGGTACCTCATTTCGGATTGTAGGCGATGTGTAATATATCGAGCCTGAGGTAGGTCTTTGAGTGGTCAGTTTCCCATCTCTCAGTGAGCCCTGCTATAGGACTGTGGATCGTGGGCTCCCACAATGTTATAAGCAACTTTACCTCCCCTGTGACCCAACAACACAAAGTTAACTAAATCTGTGAGTCCATATCTGACTCCTTGAAGAACATTATAATGGTCAAAACTGCAAAGGATACTGTAGCATTTGTTTGAGGCTAATGCCTCAGAGTCTTTAGATCTGCAGCAGTCTGAGTCTATGACTGAATTTTCAGGTGCTTGACCGAGCTGTCTCGAGGGAAGAGTCCTGATGCGACTGAGTAGAACCAATGGAGAGTCCCGCAAGGAACATCTTTTCATCTGATCCTGGAAGGAACACTGTTGTCTTGTTCTGGTGGGTGGCTATTATGGATACCGGGAAACCCCATCGATACTGGACTTTGTGAGCCCTCAGTTTGGCTGTGATGTGACCTAGATCCCTTCTTTTCTGAAGAGTGGTGGGGGACAGATCAGAAAAAATTTGTAATTCCTCTCCCGCGTGATGGACTGGGTGCTTGAGTCGGGCACATCTAAGAATCTCCTCTTTATCTTTGTAGTTTAGGAAGCGGACGATAATGTCTCTGGGGGGGGCCTTTGGTGGAGGTTTGGCCCTAAGTGCACTGTGAGCTCGCTCTAATAATATGTCCGGTGAGGAAGGAGAGTCTTTTAGGGTTTGGAACAGGCTCTGGAGGTACCCGTCAATGGCAGGGGGGTGTATGGTTTCTGATATTCCTCTGAAACGTAAATTGTTCCGTCGACCCCTGTTATCCAGATCTTCAATTTTGTCTGACAATTGTTGTATTATTTCCGAATTGCCCCTGATATCAGAGCTCATTAATTCAACAGAAGTGGAGTGTTCTTGCTGCTTGGTTTCTACCTGAGAAACCCTAGTGTCCAAAACAGAAATGTCCCTTCTCAAGTCATTAAATAGATTACGCATCTCCTGAACAGCATTTCTGATATCTTCTTTAGAAGAAAGATGCTGAAGATCCTCTTTTGTAATTATAAGTTGCCCTTGCGCTTCAAGGGTCATGGTCTGTGTGTTGTGATCTCGCCGGGGTGTTTCCATGTTGTCCGTAGGGGGTAGGGGTAGCTGTTCGACTTGCTTTAGGTATTTATTGAGCGTGCGTACTGGGGTATTCTTGTCGGCCTTGTTTGGTTTTTTGCAAGGCATCACTCAGCCCTCTTACTGACGTGTCAATGAGTCCACAGTAATTTCAGACCAACAGGGGAATCATTACTTTCTTAGTGTCACAACGTGCAAAGAGTTGCTGGAGAGGGGGATGCGAAGTGTCAAAGCGTGGAGTGCCAGAGGACCAGCAGCTGTCTCCCTTTATTATTATTTTTTTTATTATTATTATTATTTTTTTTTTATTTTTATATATATTTTGTTTTTTATTTATTTATTTTTTTTTTTTTTTTTTGTCTGTAGAATAGAGTGTAGGGGACTGACAGCCCAGTCAGCTCCTTCCAAAGTGTGACAGTCTCTGTTACTTGACAGTGATTCTGCTGGAGCTGAGAGAGAGATTTTTAAATCCTGTAGTCTTTCAGGTTCAAGATCAATAAGGTCTGTTCACATTCAATCTGCTGTAGTTGTAAATGTTGATGTAAAATGTAAGATTACTCGAGAGGGCCTGATTATGCCAGGGCTCTCAATGTTCTCTTTTCCTGTCTCTTCCTCCCCCTCTTGTCTCCTTCTTCCTCTCCCTCCTGTTTTTTCCTATCTCTCCCCTCTTTCCTTTTTCCTTTCTCTTTTTTATTTTTTGTTTTCCTTTTTATTTTGTGTATTCCCTGTTAAAATTTTTAAGTGTTTTTAAATTTGCAGCAGCTCTTTGGGCCAGTTGTCTGCGGCTGTTAACTCCCCCCTTGTGTGTTCCACTACCAAGATGGCCGGGGGGTTTTCATTACCCTCATAAGGCCATTCAGTTAAGGTGCGTGCAGGCTGCTGTTATGTGAGTCACGTTAGGCGGCAATAAGCGTTGCTGCCTTGGCCTTTTTTGTGCGGGAGCCGAGTTATGACCGGTGAGTTGTCCGGCTGGTATCCGGTGCTTCTGTGCGGGCAAAAATAGACTAGTGCGCACTAAGGCCCTGCAGTTGCGGCCATCGTGCGGCAAGGTAAAGAGTTTGCTGGTTTGCCCTGAGCGGCTTGATGTGTGCCTGAGCTTACCGCCGTTAGTGTTAGTAGTCGGGTGGCGATCTCTCCCTCTTGGTCCGTTTAGTGTATACAGTGGGGGAATATTAGGTTTCTGTACCGCCACACTGAGTCCTCTGCCGTAATGTGGAAGAGAGCCAGGTCTCCTGCACTGCTGATGTCTGTTCTTGCGGGCGACTGTTAGCTTCTGAAATTCAGCCCTAGGCTATGTCAGGGATTAGAGGTGGGTTTAGCATTCCCAGGTATAGAGAAATATTGGTTTGGGAGTTCAAATTAAGTTAGTTATACATATTGTACTGCTTGAGGGTTGAGGAGCTTTCCTAAAACACAGCCATCAGCCTGCGTGGCTTGGCTCCACCCCCAGAAATTTACTTTTTACCTCTGTAATCACATATGCCTAGATTTAGAGTTTTGCGTTAGAAGGGGTGAGTTAGCTACGCATGGTTTTTGACCCCCGCACCTTTTAAACAACGCTGGTATTGAGAGTTCTCAGAAGGGCTGCGTTAGGCTCCAAAAAGGGAGCATACAGGCATATTTACCGCCACTGCAACTCTCAATACCAGCGTTGCTTACGGACGCGGCCAGCTTAAAAAATGTGCTCATACACGATTCCCCCATAGGAAACAATGGGGCCGTTTGAATTTGAAAAAAACCTAACACCTGCAAAAAAGCAGCGTTCAGCTCCTAACGCAGCCCCATTGTTTCCTATGGGGAAACACTTCCTAAGTCTGCACCTAACACCCTAACATGAACCCCGAGTCTAAACACCCCTAACCTTACACTTATTAACCCCTAATCTTCCGCCCCCGCTATCGCTGACCCCTGCATATTATTTTTAACCCCTAATCTGCCGCTTCGTACACGGCCGCAACCTACGTTATCCCTATGTACCCCTAATCTGCTGCCCCTAACACCGCCAACCCCTATATTATATTTATTAACCCCTAATCTGCCCCCCCCCAACGTCGCCGCTACCTACCTACACTTATTAACCCCTAATCTGCCGACCGGACCTCGCCGCCACTATAATAAATGTATTAACCCCTAATCCGCCTCACTCCCGTCTCAAAAACCCTATAATAAATAGTATTAACCCCTAATCTGCCCTCCCTGACATCGCCGACACCTAACTTCAAGTATTAACCCCTAATCTGCCGACTGGACCTCACCGCTACTCTAATAAATTTATTAACCCCTAAAGCTAAGTCTAACCCTAACACTAACACCCCCCTAAGTTAAATATAATTTTATTCTAACGAAATAAAATAATTCTTATTAAATAAATTAATCCTATTTAAAGCTAAATACTTACCTGTAAAATAAACCCTAATATAGCTACAATATAAATACTAATTATATTGTAGCTATTTTAGGATGGCTTTAGTTAGCCCTATAGTAACTACTAATTTAAAATTTTGGGATAAGATTCATAACCTACCCACAATTGCGCCTCATCCGTCCCCGTCTCATAAGATAAAGAGCCTCCTTCTTGCCTTACCAGACACCCATCCACTCCTTTGGGAGGATCTGGGTATCACAAATGTCTCTGACCTATATGAAGGGACCCAACTACTCTCTTACCAGGCTTTTCTCTGAAAATATAATCCACCGCCCCCCTCCATTTTGAGTTTTGGAGACTAAGGAGTTTCCTCAAATCTTGGGGCTTTGATAAAGACCCGCTACGTCCTAAAACTAAATGGGAGACGAAATGGGACCTCAAACTCTCGTTTAAGAAACTGCTCTCGTCGTCTTACCAGGACATACTGCGCCCTCCAATTTTTCTAAAATCCTTACCGATAAAGTGTTGGGAATCTTCCCTAAACATAACCCATGATCCACAGGTATGGCACTTAGCGACTCAACTAACCAGAAAAACGGTGCACTGTGTCACTCTATATGAATTGTTTCTCAAAGTACTCTTGCAATGGCATCTGACGCCGGTCCGCTTATTTAAAATCTCGCACACCAACTCCCCAAAATGTTGGAGAGGCTGTGATGCCTTAGGCACACCAGCTCACATCTGGTGGTCATGTCCAGTTATTGCTTCATTATGGCAAAAGGCAATTCAATATTGCAACACGAAAGGTATTCTAATACCATCTACACCAAGTGTGGCCTTGTTCCACATTATGCCTTCTAAACTACCGGTCACACAGAAAATGTTCTGTGTTTACTTATTCCTTGCACTCAAACTATCTATCGCTAGGATGTGGCTACAATTGGCCTCCCCAGGTTGGGACCAAATTGTGGAAACCTTAAAATATCTCAAATCAATGGAATCCTATGTGTCTCATGTTCATAGTACCGAAGATCAACACACCTTGATTTGGGAGTACAGCCCTGCTTAGCGCTTCTTAGGCTTACTAGCCTCCACAACCTCTGTTCAAGCCAATAAGCCTTGGGGCCTCAAGACCCCGTGGCTCAACCCTCCTGGTCCCTAGGATTATGAGTCATTTCCCACCACTTACCTGCCATTTTAATGGTAACCCCTTGCCCCTTTTTTCCCCTTTCCCCTGCCCACCACCCATTTCCCCCCCCCCCCTTTTTTTTTTTTTTGTTTGTTTCGTCTCTTCTATTTCCCTCTCTCTTCGTCTCTCTTTCTACTGCACTCCTCTTCTTTCTTTCCTCTCTTCTTCTTAGTTCCATTTGGAGATATTGCCTATGGTTGAGACCTAAATATAGATTAACTCACAGAGCGGTCTATCTTGTTGAAATATATATACTACCTGTGAGTTAACTCTGAAATGTCTGTTACTTATTTGTTGTTCTATGAATATCACACTGTCATAATTATACGTTAATGTTGAATACTGATGTTATTTCCCTATTATGTTGAAGGACACTATATTTCGCTGGGAACTTTGAGAGCACAGTTCTCTTACTGTATACTGTGGTATATGTTTGGTGTGTCTTACCATCATACACAACTTATTGATTATGATTATTGCTCACGTAACTTTAACAACTGATGTTCTTCATTATGACTGTATCGTAAATGTTTCAATAAAGAATTTAAAAAAAAAAATAAACTAAACTAAATTACAAAAAAACAAAACACTAAATTACAACCCCCCCCCCCCACTAAATTACAAAAAAAAAAGATTTTCAAGAATTTTAAACTAATTACACCTACTCTAAGCCCCCTAAAAAAATAACAAAGCCCCCCAAAATAAAAAAATGCCCTACCCTATTCTAAAATAAAAATTTTACAGCTCTTTTACCTTACCAGCCCTTAAAAGGGCCTTTTGCGGGGCATGCCCCAAAGAAAACAGCTCTTTGCCTATAAAAAAACATACAATAACCCCCCCAACATTACAACCCACCACCCACATACCCATAATCTAACCCAAACCCCCCTTAAAAAACCTAACACTAAGCCCCTGAAGATCTTCCTACCTTATCTTCACCACGCCGGGTATCACCGATCCGTCCAGAAGAGGGTCCGAAGTCTTCATCCTATCCGGCAAGAAGAGGTCCAGAAGAGGGTCCGAAGTCTTCATCCTATCTGGCAAGAAGAGGGCATCCAGACCGGTAGACATCTTCATCCAGGCGGCATCTTCTATCTTATTCCATCCGGCGCGGGACCATCTTGAAGCAGCCGAGATCCATCCTCTTCTAACGACGTCCTAAGTCCGAATGAAGGTTCCTTTAAATGACGTCATCCAAGATGGCGTCCCTCGAATTCCGATTGGCTGATAGGATTCTATCAGCCAATCGGAATTAAGGTAGGAAAAATCTGATTGGCTGATTGAATCAGCCAATCAGATTCAAGTTCAATCGGATTGGCTGATCAGCATTCTATTGGCTGATCGGAAAAGTCGCGGCTGGAAAGTGAGCATTAGACCCTTACCTACAAGACTCTAAATACCAGCGGTAGGACCCCCTAACGCTGGTTTTGACAGCTAACGCAGAACTCTAAATCTAGGCGTGTGTATCTAATCCTCTGCAGACTTCTTCCTTAGCTCAGATCTTTTGACAGACTTGCATTACAGGCAATTAGTGCTAACTAACGCCCTCTAGCTGCAAAAAACTGTCAAATGCTTTCAGATAAGAGGCGGCCTTCAAGGGTTTGGAAATTAGCAAATTAGCCTACTTAGGTTTAGCTTTCAACTAAGAATACTAAGAGATCAAAGCAAATTTGTTGATAATGTAAATTAGAAAGTTGTTTAAATTTACATGCCCTATCTGAATCATGAACGTTTCATTTGGACTTTACTATCTCTTTAACTATATATAACTATATATAAAAAATATATAAAGATTAATTTCATATTTGTCTGTTTTTAAAAGGGTTTTGAACCTTCCTGCCATACTATTTAATACAAATATACAGTAATTTTATATTTCTCTCTTAATTATTCATATGTTTCAAATGTATATATAGAAATGACAATAAATACAAAACACCGGATTGGGAGAGAAAAGGCTGCAGCTTATTTATTAAAACAAACCAAATAATAAATCAACATTGTTTAACTTAACTTTTTACAACATAATTTTAACACACCTCAGTGCTTGCTCTTACTTTACTATAAGCCCCCACCCTTTTCAGGGTGGGATCGTACCCTCACTTTTCTTTGCTTACACCTCCATAAATACCAGCCATACTCCATTAGGCGTAAGCCTGAATAGAACAAGCAAGCACCTCCGCCATTGCTGCGACAACCACCAACTTAAATTATTATTAAGTTAAATATAGGGAGGGAGGGAGGGCGGGACACACCTCCTACCGTGCTGCTCCTGTAGAGTCACCTGTGACCTCACTTCCTATCAGGGCCCTATCAACCCCTTGTCAACCACTCCCCTTTTGGAGCCATCCACTCCTGGGGGAAGTGGGGTCACATGTGCTCTACTTCCACTTCGCTCATTCGTGCCTTTTCTTGACCCCACATTTCCAATTACTCGTTCCTTTACCCCAATAAATACAAAACACCGGATTGGGAGAGAAAAGGTTGCAGCTTATTTATTAAAACAAACCAAATAATAAATTAACATTGTTTAACTTAAACTTTTTACAACATCATTTTAACACACCTCAGTGCTTGCTCTTACTTTACTATAAGCCCCCAACCTTTTCAGGGTGGGGCGTACCCTCACTTTCCTTTGCTTACACCTCCATAAATACCAGCCATACTCCATTAGGTGTAAGCCTCAATAGAACAAGCAAGCACCTCCGCCACAACTCGCTCCCTAGCGAGTACCGCTACCTGAAGCTAAGGCCTTTTCAATCCCCTCCCAAAGCATAAAATTAAACAAGTGCAACCCCACTTCATTGAGGTGCACACCATCTTTCAGGTAAAAACATTTTCCTGACTCTCCTTCGAATTCTACATGGCATAAGCCAATCCCCCCTAACCTCCTCACATACCCAGTTATTGTTCTATTGACCTTCCATCTAGAAGCCTCCAACTTCTTAATATCCCACGCAGATCTCTATATTACCCTGCTCTCAATCTCAGACCAAACCAACACCTCCCCGGAAACAACTAGACTAGCCTATCCAAACCTCTCTTAATTTCATCAATTAGCTCCTTCTGCGGCATACGCCCTAAGTCATTTCCCCCTGCGTGCAAAACTAACACATTCGGAGGGGAGAAAAGCCTTGCGTATTTAACCACCGTACTCACTACCTGTCCCCATTTCATTCCCCGGATCCCAAACCATTTCAGGATTAAATGGTCCCTCCCAAAACCCAGCTGAATCCCATCTTGTTTCACCGCCGCCGCATTCCTCGCCCAGAACATGTAGGAGTGTCCAACAATCCAACACCTCCCTGGATCTGCCAAATAAATTAAAACATGTCAGCTATCTCACCTCACAACACCAAACCCGGCCTCACGTACCCCCTGAATCTCTCAGATCTCCACCTTCCGAGCCTCCTAATCACCGCCGCACCTAACCCCAAGTTTGCTGCTTCGGTCGCCGCCCCGATCCTAAATGAATGTGACCTGAACTCAGGGCCTCCCATCCCCATGATCCCCAATACCTTCCGCATGATTGCTACAAACTGAAACCTCGACAACGACGACCCATCCTCATGAACCAGGAACGGGCCTGCCCCATGTCGGGCTACCCCAAGGTACTCCCTCACCGTCCCCACTGGGCAACATTCACCCCCAATCTCCCTCAATACAACAGCAGTTCCCTTACCCTCCTGGTCCATCTTCAAACTCCTCACCCACAACTCTACCACTCCATCACCCAACACCACGTCCTGTCTCCCCATTCCACTCACATCCCACCAATTCAGACACTCTAAATGCCCCAAAGAAGGCCAATACAGAAGCCATTTTAAACAACAGTCCCTCATACCTTGAGGAACACACCCTGTCTATCCTTTTAACCAGACCTTGCAGAATTGTGAATGTAACCGGTCTACGCCCGTCCATCCGTAGTCTACCCTGCACAAACCCCAGACAGCCATCTGGACCACAAAAACTTTTGTCAGATCCTTTTTACCCATCAGCTGAAAAAGAAATGCCATTGCTGCCATCCTCTTTCGAACCTCAGAGGGCGATAGCCCCTCCCTCTCCCATGAGCCTACCCATTCAACCAAAACCTTCAAGCAACGATTCCTCTTCTCATGCAGCTGCTCATCCTCCAACCTCTGCCACCACATCTTCCACACTCGGGCGTAAGCCCTCCATGTGCTGGGTACCAGCGTCCCTCTTACCAAACTCAACACTCCTGGCAACCCAGTTGCCACAACTCCTCGGGACATGCGATTCCTTACTGCTCCACCTCTGGGGCCACCACTCGGAACCGGTCCCACTGAAATTGTGACAAAGCATCAGCGATAACATTCAAATGCCCAGGGACATGCACTGCCCTGAAAGAGATGTTGCACCTCAAACACTCCAATACAAACACTCTCAGGAGCCTTATCACTGCCAGTGAATTTGCCGTCACGTGGTTGATTGCCCATACCACGCCCTGGTTATCTGAATGAAAGCACACCCTTTTATTGCTCAACCGTTCGGGCCAAATTCGTAAGGCCACCACCAAAGGAAACATGTCACGAATATCTCAGGATTCAGCTGCTAAGGAGTTAACTTTGTGTAGCTTGGACTCAAAACAGTTATTTGTTTTTCAAGAAGAATTGTGTTTGTGTCTTCTTTGAAGTGCCAGGAGCATCATAAATGCTTGGCAGTGTAAACAGGACAGACTTTTATGGCCTAAGCTGTCAGCAGCAGGGCATGATGTAGAACAGGGCCCCCCCAGCACATCTCCTGAGGAGGTCAATAAAGGGACATGGGTTATGTATATATGTGTGTTAAAACTGCTATACCCTTAAAGGAAGGTAAATATGACAACCTATGGCATATTTGATATCAAACCGATTCTCCCAATAAAACTAAAAGGTTCTAGATATGTAAATATTGAAATTTCTTACCTAGCAGAAATTATACTGGATTGTATAATTTCAGGCAAGAAATTAGTCTATTGGAGGTCATAAAAACAGGGGGGTTTCTTAGCCCGCCCAGGAGGGTGTGGTTAAGCAACCTGATCTCTGAAAAGTAGGGTTTAAGAATCTTATTTTTTAACAATAAGATTGTCATTCTTACAAGGGGAGATGCTGTACAGAAGTAAGGAGCCATCATTTTCATGACTGATGGGGGAGAAAGGCAGATAGACTGTGTGGGTCTGTCTGTGCCTCAACCAAGTTTAGCTGTACGGGAAGAACTTGTCTGTGAGAGAAGGCAGATGAGGGGTGCGTGTCTGTCTGTGATTGAATCAGTGGATTCTATAGAAGGAGGTGAGATTGACGGGGGAGAGAATGACTGGGTGACTGGGCCGCTGGATGATGTGTGCCAGTCTCTGCCAGGGACAATTCCGTACCCTGTGAAAAGACACAATAGTTGGGGTGAATGGCAGAAGGAAGATGTGTGCTTGTCTGCACCAGTGTCAAAAGGATCCCAGATTCTGGGTGATTATGCAAAGTGGCAGACTGACTGTGAGAGAGAGCAGGGGGGAAAACTTGCCCACTCTATGACAGAAGCAGCAAAGCCACAGATGTCAGAGTGAGTGGGGGAGAAGGGTACAGAATACTCTTTGAGGGACCCCCAGAGTGAGTGTGAAAGATTGTGGGTGACAGAGACCCCAGTAAACTCAGCTCTGACCTATAAACAGACTGCACAGGCTAGGGGACAGAGACTGACACAGACTGCAGGCACAGGGGGGAGGGAGTACAGAGAAGTGTATTTACACAGCCCCACAGTGCCATTCAGCAAATACACTGATAGATGTGCAGCATCAGTGTCCCCAGCAGGCTCAGCAGTTAGAACGTACAGTGAGGAGGAGGGGGGCAGTTAGTCAACCCTCTACCAACCATAAAAGAGTGCAAGAGTACAGGAATTCTACTCCAGTTGGAGGGCAAGAGCCTATGGTAGTTAAGCAGCAACTGACAGCACACAATATGTTTAGAGAGCACACCATAGGTAGCAAGACACTAGGTTTCACAGGCACCTCTGTAACAGGGGATGATGTGTTATTCATGGATAAGATGCAAACCTTATTGGGGGAGGTACCTGCAAAACCCAGAGATGCCATATTCGCACAAAAACAGTTGCAAGAGTTTACTGCCAGAGAGGGAGTGTGTGAGATGGTCCATAATGTTCTTGTACTCACGCCCATGAGACAGAACAAACTAGAGACTGCATGGGAGGGGCCCTGCAATATATTAAATCGGTTGGGTAGAGCAACTAGTGTGTCACTTTTAAAAGGAGGGCATCCTGCTGCCAAAACTGCTAGGTGCAATCTGTCTGGCAATGGTGTTCTCACCGCAAGGGGAAGCTCCTTTTGATATGCATCGGGAGTGGCTCGTAGCCACCCCCTTTTGCGTCTCTTATTGGGGGAGGTGTCACGAATATCTCAGGATTCAGCTGCTAAGGAGTTAACTTTGTGTAGCTTGGACTCAAAACAGTTATTTGTTTTTCAAGAAGAATTGTGTTTGTGTCTTCTTTGAAGTGCCAGGAGCATCATAAATACTTGGCAGTGTAAACAGGACAGACTTTTATGGCCTAAGCTGTCAGCAGCAGGGCATGATGTAGAAAAGGGCCCCCCAGCACATCTCCTGAGGAAGTCAATAAAGGGACATGGGTTATGTATATATGTGTGTTAAAACTGCTATACCCTTAAAGGAAGGTAAATATGACAACCTATGGCATATTTTATATCAAACCGATTCTCCCAATAAAACTAAAAGGTTCTAGATATGTAAATATAGAAATTTCTTACCTAGCAGAAATTATACTGGATTGTATAATTTCAGGCAAGAAATTAGTCTATTGGAGGTCATAAAAACAGGGGGGTTTCTTAGCCCGCCCAGGAGGGTGTGGTTAAGCAACCTGATCTCTGAAAAGTAGGGTTTAAGAATCTTATTTTTTAACAATAAGATTGTCATTCTTACAAGGGGAGCTGCTGTACAGAAGTAAGGAGCCATCATTTTCATGCCAGCCCCTGGCGCAGATCTTGAAGCTAGTAAAGTATTCAATTCTGTTTTTCTCCTTTTTATTTAAAAACACTGTTTGCGTGTGTAATTTTATTTGTAACAACTTTTTATTAATAATGCATTGTGCATAATATTTTTGGCATAATAAATAATTCCTTTATTATGTTTGGCCTTTGTCTAATAATTGAACCACATTACTGAAAGAGACTGGAATATTAGAACTGTATAATTTAGGTTATTTTCTGCTAAATTGTATTTCTAGAGTTAATGTGTAAAGTCTGGGTTTTCCTTAGGATTTTCCCTTTAATAAATTTTAAGTGGTGGCAGTATTTGAGCTATAGGATTTATAGTTTATTGTGGGGGGCATTAAAAGGGAGTGTTGGGCATTTCTCTTACGTCTAGTACAGATTAAGGGAGTGCGGTTAACTCTTGCACCCACTAAACTGAATCACAAGCTTGCCTGGTATGGCTAGATTGTGACCTTTTGGTGACAGAAAAGGGGGCTGATAACCCTTTCTGTGCCAAATAAGTGACTGGCGCAGGGTTGGAAAACCTTGGTTCGTCACAAATTGGTGGGCAGCGGTGTAGATAATTTTTTTTATTTTTAGATTTTAGTGCTTGTGGATTTGCTAGTGTGAAAATCCCGGTACTAAAAGAAATTGTTTCTTACAATTTCCAAAGGCTAAAACTCAGTGCATTATATAGTCACACATTGCAAACAGTCCCCTTCCCTATTCTCTGTTTTTCTTTTCTATTTTATTTTTGCTATACTCCTATGCCAGGAGCGGGATATTCCAATACGTTCAAAGAACAAAGATTTACTAATACAAGCTCTTGTTGAATATGATAACAGCCATATCACACCAGTTGAAGTCTCAGGAGAGATGTCTGCGGCTGTGGGCGGTGATTCATCAGGATCTGGGGATCCATTGGACTGTTATTTGCAAACTGTTCTTAAACATATGGGCTCAGTGGATGCAAGTTTGCGCATGGAACTGGTTACAAAGTTTTATGAAAGACAGGCTGCTGTGGCAGCTGAGAGAGAGGCTCTGGCAGCTGAAAGACAGGCTGCTGAACAACAGGCGGAGAGAGAGTATCAACTACAGTTTACACAGTTGGAGAGAGGGATCGTCTCACCTGTTGTTAGTGAACCTAGAGACCCCCCTGCTCCCAGAGTGTGTGCAGATAATTTTCCCACCCTGGAGAAAGATTGAGATGTGGATGTATTCCTGCGTAGCTTTGAGAAAGTTTGCAGACAGTTCCAGTTGCCAAGGGAGCAGTGGGCCAAGTACCTTACCCCTGGCCTGAAAGGTCCTGCACTGGAGGTGTTTGCTGAACTACCCCCAGAGTTTGATCAGGACTATGATTCCATTAAAGCTGCACTGCAGAGGAGATACAATCTTACTCATGAAGTTTACCGAAAGAAATTCCGTTCTCTGCAGAAAGGTTTGTCAGAGAGCTATATTACAGCTGTTGGGAACTTAATGACAGCCTTTAAACAGTGGGTCAGAGGATTAAAAGTTGCCAATATGGAGGAGCTGGAAGATTTGATGGTGACGGAGCAATTTATGCAGCTGTGCCCAGCCGGAGTTCAAGAATGGGTTTTAGGTCGGAAGCCCATAACAGCATTGGAAGCTGGCGAGCTGGCTGATTTTTACACAGCTATCAGGTCTCCAGAGAATGGGAGGAAATCCTTTTCTAAGGGGGGATCCACCTGTAAAGGAGCTGCTGCACGACCCCCCTTCACAAAACCTGCTGTGCCTTTATCCAGTGTGTCTGCTCCCTCTGGGAAAGGAGGGGCGAGTGCTGCATCTGGGCAGGGGGATACCCGCAGATGTTTTGTTTGCATCAAAGTGGGCCACATCAGCTCTACTTGCCCAGAGAGGATAAACTTGGGGCAATCAGCTGGAGGGAGTAATCCCTCAGAAGTACCAGCATCTGTTTTGTTTGTTACCTGTCCAGAGGAAAACAACCATGAGAACTTGCAACCTGTGACTGTTGGAGATAAGGTAACCTTAGGGCTAAGGGATACGGGTGCAGAAGTGACTATGGTGCGTCCAAAGCTAGTGAACTCTGAGAACATTATCCCTGGAAAGACTCTAGCAGTTAAAGGGATTGGGGGAATGAAACTTGCAGTGCCTATGGCACGTGTATATCTTGATTGGGGAGTGGGGAGAGGTTTAAGAAATGTGGGGGTATCTGAAAATATTCCTAATGATGTTTTACTGGGTACTGATTTGGGTAGATTGTTATCTCTTTATGTGCCTGACAATGCTACATGTGACCTAGTGACATTAGTTGCAGACCCTTATGTGGAAAGGGCTGTGTGTAAAAATGCTCAGAGACATTATGACCAGGAGGGACGACAGAGTGCATGTGCGCAGGGCTGTGCCTGAACTGGGGGTGTCTGTGCTGAGAGGTGAATCTGTAAGACGAGAGACTGACTGGGGAGAACAACAGACAGATGGTGTGTGTCTTCCTGTACTTAAACCAGCAGTATCGGCGGAATTACCGTTAGCTGTACAGGGTGAGACTGATGGGAGAGAAAGGCAGATAGACTGTGTGGGTCTGTCTGTGCCTCAACCAAGTTTAGCTGTACGGGAAGAACTTGTCTGTGAGAGAAGGCAGATGAGGGGTGCGTGTCTGTCTGTGATTGAATCAGTGGATTCTATAGAAGGAGGTGAGATTGACGGGGGAGAGAATGACTGGGTGACTGGGCCGCTGGATGATGTGTGCCAGTCTCTGCCAGGGACAATTCCGTACCCTGTGAAAAGACACAATAGTTGGGATGAATGGCAGAAGGAAGATGTGTGCTTGTCTGCACCAGTGTCAAAAGGATCCCAGATTCTGGGTGATTATGCAAAGTGGCAGACTGACTGTGAGAGAGAGCAGGGGGGCAAACTTGCCCACTCTATGACAGAAGCAGCAAAGCCACAGATGTCAGAGTGTGTGGGGGAGAAGGGTACAGAATACTCTTTGAGGGACCCCCAGAGTGAGTGTGAAAGATTGTGGGTGACAGAGACCCCAGTAAACTCAGCTCTGACCTATAAACAGACTGCACAGGCTAGGGGACAGAGACTGACACAGACTGCAGGCACAGGGGGGGGGACTACAGAGAAGTGTATTTACACAGCCCCACAGTGCCATTCAGCAAATACACTGATAGATGTGCAGCATCAGTGTCCCCAGCAGGCTCAGCAGTTAGAACATACAGTGAGGAGGAGGGGGGCAGTTAGTCAACCCTCTACCAACCATAACAGAGTGCAGGAGTACAGGAATTCTACTCCAGTTGGAGGGCAAGAGCCTATGGTAGTTAAGCAGCAACTGACAGCACACAATATGTTTAGAGAGCACACCATAGGTAGCAAGACACTAGGTTTCACAGGCACCTCTGTAACAGGGGATGATGTGTTATTCATGGATAAGATGCAAACCTTATTGGGGGAGGTACCTGCAAAACCCAGAGATGCCATATTCGCACAAAAACAGTTGCAAGAGTTTACTGCCAGAGAGGGAGTGTGTGAGATGGTCCATAATGTTCTTGTACTCACGCCCATGAGACAGAACAAACTAGAGGCTGCATGGGAGGGGCCCTGCAATATATTAAATCGTTTGGGTAGAGCAACTAGTGTGTCACTTTTAAAAGGAGGGCATCCTGCTGCCAAAACTGCTAGGTGCAATCTGTCTGGCAATGGTGTTCTCACCGCAAGGGGAAGCTCCTTTTGATATGCATCGGGAGTGGCTCGTAGCCACCCCCTTTTGCGTCTCTTATTGGGGGAGGTGTCACGAATATCTCAGGATTCAGCTGCTAAGGAGTTAACTTTGTGTAGCTTGGACTCAAAACAGTTATTTGTTTTTCAAGAAGAATTGTGTTTGTGTCTTCTTTGAAGTGCCAGGAGCATCATAAATACTTGGCAGTGTAAACAGGACAGACTTTTATGGCCTAAGCTGTCAGCAGCAGGGCATGATGTAGAAAAGGGCTGGCATGAAAAAGAGCCATCATTTTCATGCCAGCCCCTGGCGCAGATCTTGAAGCTAGTAAAGTATTCAATTCTGTTTTTCTCCTTTTTATTTAAAAACACTGTTTGCGTGTGTAATTTTATTTGTAACAACTTTTTATTAATAATGCATTGTGCATAATATTTTTGGCATAATAAATAATTCCTTTATTAAGTTTGGCCTTTGTATAATAATTGAACCACGTTACTGAAAGAGACTGGAATATTAGAACTGTATAATTTAGGTTATTTTCTGCTAAATTGTATTTCTAGAGTTAATGTGTAAAGTCTGGGTTTTTCCTTAGGATTTTCCCTTTAATAAATTTTAAGTGGTGGCAGTATTTGAGCTATAGGATTTATAGTTTATTGTGGGTGGTATTAAAAGGGAGTGTTGGGAATTTCTCTTATGTCTAGTACAGATTAAGGGAGTGCGGTTAACTCTTGCACCCACTAAACTGAATCACAAGCTTGCCTGGTGTGGCTAGATTGTGACCTTTTGGTGACAGAAAAGGGGGCTGATAACCCTTTCTGTGCCAAATAAGTGACTGGCGCAGGGTTGGATAACCTTGGTTCGTCACAAAACAATTCCTGATCAAAGCCCACTCAGCCCATACTTCCGGCCACCTCCCCATGCACCACTGACCGTTCAAATATGCTCTGAACCCATGAGCCCCTGCAGCGTCCGTGTACAAACACAGTTGGTCATCTGACCAACTTTTTTCCTACATTATCACCTTCCCATTGAAGTCCTCCAGAAATATTTGCCACACCTTCAAATCTTCCTTAACCTCCTTCGACAACCTAATATGGTGTCTCGGGTTCAAGGTCCCTACTGTCAATAGTGACAACTGCCTGCAAAAAATCCGGCCAATGGGAATAATCCTGCAGGCAAAGTTCAACTTGCCCAGCAGTGATTGGATATCCCTGAGGGTAGCCTTCTTGCTCCCTACCATCTTGCCAATAACCATCCTGAGATCCAGAACCTTCTCTTCTGGCAACCTACATTCCATCCTGATTGAATCCATCTGGATTCCCAGGAAACTTAACAATGTCCCCGGGCCCTCCGATTTTTCTGCCGCCATCGGGATTTCAAAATCGTCCGCCACCTGACCAAATACCCTGACCAGCTGCTCACACACCATCGAGCCGGCTGGACCGACGAACAAAAAATCATCCAAGTAGTGCACTACCAATGAAATGCCCGCTGTATGTTTTACCTCCCACTCCACGAAGGAACTGAACCTCTCGAAGTATGCACATGAGATGGAACATCCCATTAGTCATGTCGCGAACCTAAAATTTTCGGTTTGCGAACCGCGGACTCGAACTTCCGGTATTGTTCGCGAACCGCCATTGAATTCAATAGGCAGGCGAACTTTAAAACCTACAAGGACTCTTTCTGGCCACAATAGTGATGGAAAAGTTGTTTCAAGGGTACTAACACCTGGACTGTCGCATGCTGGAGGGGGATCCCTGGCAAAACTCCCATGGAAAATTACATAGTTTATGCAGAGTCTGCTTTTAAGCAATAATGGGCCTAAATCAACTAACATTCCCAAATTGTTTGCAATAACGTGCTTTAAAACATCAGTTATGATGTTGTATCTATCAGGTAGTGTAAGGGTTACGGCCGCATCACAGTGACAGAGCAAACTCCAAGTGTTACGCACCGCAATCAACCGCAAACAGTCCACTTGCACAACCACGAGATAGATAGATTTGATAGATAGATACATAGATAACATAGCTCAATCGATGCAATATACATATGATCGATACACTGTACATAGCTCAATAGATGCAATATACATTCGATCGATACGAATTACATCGATCAATAGATGCAATATATATTTGATAGATAAGAATGTTATTGAATCAAAGATGCAATATACATTTTATAGATACGAATGACATCAACCAAAATATGTAAATTCATCAACCAAAATTTTAATTTTTAATTATTAAGAATACTGTGACAACAAATATGATTGGTGTAAATATTTTTCAAGTAGGCCTGGCACACAGGCTTGGAAGGCAGTAGAAAAGTGCAATTCTACGGCACGAGCAAACTGAGGATTAAGATCAACAATCAAGAATTTTTTAATTTTAATTAGTAACTATACTGTGACAAAAAATTATGATTGGTGTAAATAGTTGGCAAGACGGCCTGGCACAAAAGGCTGGCAGGCAGGAGGTAAATGCAATTCAAGGACACTAGGAGACTGAATACTGACAGTCAAAACAGTGATGATTGACAATTTTTGCAATACTGTTAAAAGAAATATGATTGCTGGCAATAATTGGCTAGGTGGGCCTGGCACACAGCAGGCTGCAAGGCAGGAGGAAAGTGCAATTCACTGGCACCAGCAAACTGAGGATTCACAACAACTATTACCAAAAATTTTAATTTTTAATTACTAAGAATACTGTGACAACAAATATGATTGGTGTAAATATTTTTCAAGTAGGCCTGGCACACAGGCTTGGAAGGCAGTAGAAAAGTGCAATTCTAGGGCACGAGCAAACTGAGGATTAAGATCAACAATCAATAATTTTTTTAATTTTAATTAGTAACTATACTGTGACAACAATTATGATTGGTGTAAATAGTTGGCTAGACGGCCTGGCACAAAAGGCTGGCAGGCAAGAGGTAGATGCAATTCAAGGACACTAGGAGACTGATTACTGACAGTCAAAACAGTGATGATTGACAATTTTTGCAATACTGTTAAAAGAAATATGATTGCTGGCAATAATTGGCTAGGTGGGCCTGGCACACAGCAGGCTGCAAGGCAGGAGGAAAGTGCAATTCAATGGCACCAGCAAACTGAGGATTCACAACAACTATTACCAAAAAAATTAATTTTTAATTATTAAGAATACTGTGACAACAAATATGATTGGTGTAAATATTTTTCAAGTAGGCCTGGCACACAGGCTTGGAAGGCAGTAGAAAAGTGCAATTCTAGGGCACGAGCAAATTGAGGATTAAGATCAACAATCAAGAATTTTTTAATTTTAATTAGTAACTATACTGTGACAACAATTATGATTGGTGTAAATAGTTGGCAAGACGGCCTGGCACAAAAGGCTGGCAGGCAGGAGGTAAATGCAATTCAAGGACACTAGGAGACTGAATACTGACAGTCAAAACAGTGATGCTTGACAATTTTTGCAATACTGTTAAAAGAAATATGATTGCTGGCAATAATTGGCTAGGTGGGCCTGGCACACAGCAGGCTGCAAGGCAGGAGGAAAGTGCAATTCAATGGCACCAGCAAACTGAGGATTCACAAGAACTATTACCAAAAATTAAAATTTTTAATTATTAAGAATACTGTGACAACAAATATGATTCGTGTAAATATTTTTCAAGTAGGCCTGGCACACAGGCTTGGAAGGCTGTAGAAAAGTGCAATTCTAGGGCACGAGCAAACTGAGGATTAAGATCATCAACAATCAAGAATTTTTTAATTTTAATTAGTAACTATACTGTGACAAAAAATTATGATTGGTGTAAATAGTTGGCAAGAGGGCCTGGCACAAAAGGCTGGCAGGCAGGAGGTAGATGCAATTCAAGGACACTAGGAGACTGATTACTGACAGTCAAAACAGTGATGATTGACAATTTTTGCAATACTGTTAAAAGAAATATGATTGCTGGCAATAATTGGCTAGGTGGGCCTAGCACACAGCAGGCTGCAAGGCAGGAGGAAAGTGAAATTCAATGGCACCAGCAAACTGAGGATTCACAACAACTATGACCAAAAATTTAAATTTTTAATTATTAAGAATACTGTGACAACAAATATGATTGGTGTAAATATTTTTCAAGTAGGCCTGGCACACAGGCTTGGAAGGCAGTAGAAAAGTGCAATTCTAGGGCACGAGCAAACTGAGGATTAAGATCAACAATCAAGAATTTTTTAATTTTAATTAGTAACTATACTGTGACAACAATTATGATTGGTGTAAATAGTTGGCAAGACGGCCTGGCACAAAAGGCTGGCAGGCAGGAGGTAAATGCAATTCAAGGACACTAGGAGACTGAATACTGACAGTCAAAACAGTGATGCTTGACAATTTTTGCAATACTGTTTAAAGAAATATGATTGCTGGCAATAATTGGCTAGGTGGGCCTGGCACACAGCAGGCTGCAAGGCAGGAGGAAAGTGCAATTCAATGGCACCAGCAAACTGAGGATTCACTACAACTATTACCAAAAATTAAAATTTTTAATTATTAAGAATACTGTGACAACAAATATGATTGGTGTAAATATTTTTCAAGTAGGCCTGGCACACAGGCTTGGAAGGCAGTAGAAAAGTGCAATTCTAGGGCACGAGCAAACTGAGGATTAAGATCAACAATCACATTTTTTTTTAATTTTAATTAGTAACTATACTGTCTGTGACAACAATTATGATTGGTGTAAATAGTTGGCTAGACGGCCTGGCACAAAAGGCTGGCAGTGGCAGGCAGGAGGTAAATGCAATTCAATGGCACTAGGAAACTGAATATTTGCAGTCCAAAAAATTATGATTTTTATTTTTTTATATACTGTTACAAGAATTATGATTGGTGCCACTAATTGGCTAGTTGGGCCTGGCACACAGGCTGGCAGATATGAGTCGTGTATGGCTGCTACGTAGGGCAGCAATTAACAACAGTATGCTGTGTAAGTCAGATAGACAGTTAGACACAGGCCTGATAGAAAATAAAATTAGATTACACTAGCATAATGATTTAAAAACTTTTTTGGGGGAATTTAAAGAAAAAGGTTAAGCACATACATATGAGTCGTGGCTGATAGCCTTGGAAGGGCAGTTATTAAAAACAGTAGGCTCTGTAAGTCAGATAAACACACGCCTGATAGAAAATACTATTAGATTACACTAGAAAAATGATTTAAATTATTTTTTTGGGGGGGAAATTAAAAAAAGGTTAAACACATATGAGTCGTGGCTCATAGACTAGGGAGGGCAGCAAGTAAACACAGTAGGCTCTGTATGTCAGCAAAACACACAGGCCTGATAGAAAATTATATTAGATTACACTATCAAACAAATTTAAAAAAAAAAAAAAATTATATTTAAATTTAGGTGAAGAAGATATGAGTGCTGGGTGGCTGCCTGGCACAGACCAATTAACCAAAAGACTGAAAAAAAATGAGGTATATTAATGCTGAGTGAGCCTGACAGACACAGGCCTGATAGTAAATGTAATTAGATTAAACTAGCAAAATATATTTATTTTTTTAAAATTTAAAATAATGTTATAAACGAATATTAACACTGGTGGCTGGCACAGAGCAATGAACCAGAGTATATGCTGTGTGACACAGGCCTAATAGAAAATGAAAAAAAATTACACTAGCAAAATAACTAAATTTCTTGGTTAGTTAAATTTAAACTAATGTTGTTAGGGAGATATCAGTGGTGGCAGTAATCACAGCATATGCTGTGAGCCTTAAACACACAGCCTGAAAGCCAGGCAAATGCTAATAAAAAAAAAAACGAAAAAAAAAAAACGGCACGAAATATAGCCCTAAAAAGGGCTTTTTGGGGTGCTGTGCTTGCAGCAGAGATGAGTGGAGTCCTTCTGGACTGTAGTGGACACTAAATACACTAGCCTAGCTATGTTTTTCCTATTAATGTCAGGAGCAAAAACACAACACAGCCTCTCATTAAGAAAGCAAGGTCGTTATGAGTCTAAAATGGCAGATTCCGAGTAGCTGGGAGGGTCTGTGAGGGAGTGTCTGATGTTGATTGGCTCTAATGTGTCAGACGGCTGTGACATAAAGGGTCAAAGTTTCCTCAATGATGACACATAGGGGCGGATCGAACATCGCCATGTGTTCGCCCACAAACGCGAACGCGAACAGTTCGGGACATCACTACATCCCATCGGGAGACATAGGTCCACGAAAAAGGATCCCTCCATCATGCATCCTAACAGGTGATGACACTGGTGAACTGGGAGAAGGCGAAAGGCCGATTCAACGTCAGCTTTCACCATCAATGCTCCCCGCCCTGCTGCCCTTACCAACTCCACTGCCATGTCAAAAGACGCATACTTCACTGAAACTAATTCCGGATCAATGCCATCGTTGACTGACAGACCTTTCAGGAATGACAGATGGTGGATCATCTAGAATTGCCCGGGACCTTTTTTGGCACCACCCCAATGGTGATACCCTCAAATTGGGTAAGGGAGGGTCCTTGAATGGACCCACCATTCTACCCAACATCACTTATTTCCAAATTTTGTCCCTTAACACCTCCGGGTGCTCCATGGCCGACTTCAAATTACCCACGACACCCCCCACACACTGTTCTCTATACGGGATCATGAAGCCCGAACTGAAACCCGTCAGGATCAGCTCAGCAGTTTATGAGCGTAAACCTCTAGCCACGGCACCATCCTTTCGACCCTCACCGGCGTCTGTGCTCGCTGCACCCATGTCCCCTGGCGGATCCCTTGCTTACCCTTTTTGAAGCATTTTGCAAAGGAGTGGATTCCCCCGCAACCTGAACACTCGTGCTTGTATTTGCACGATGCCCCAAACCTGCACTGCCCTTCATTAAACTGAAAACACAAGCCTTTTCGGATTGCTGTTCCAGATCCCCCTGAGCTTCCGCTCCCAGCCACTTGCCCGTAGCCCCGAAAGGAATAATTCCCCCGCAAGGGGGTCGACATCTCAAGCCATATACCCATGTCCCTGTGATCCCACCTCATTTCTGGGCGCACTGCCAACCGCTGTCGGAAACCCTTATCGTATCTCCACCACGCCATTCCCCCATATGTTCTGTAAGCACTTGCTATTTCATCATAGTAACAAAACAACGAGGATCCCTGATCCGGTGTCTTCTCGCATATGACACTGGCCAAAATGCAAAAAGCCCGTGACCAGTTACCAAAAGTCTTTGGCATCTTGCGCCACCGCTTTTTACGCTCCTCCTCCTTCTTACCCTTCTCTTTCTCGTCCTCTTTGACCTCCAAGACATGCTCGAGAGGCAACAAGGAGAAAATCTCCACAAATTCCCATTTTCCTATCTTCTCCCTCAATTCACTGGTCAAGTGAATTCCTAAGGGACCTACCGAACAAAGACATGGTCGCTCCCACTCACTACTGGGGCCCCTGCTCCACTCCCTGCGCTCACCTGCAGCCCGCCCACAGCCGGACTTGGCCCGGGGGGCACCCATGCCACTGCTACCGTGGTTCCCCCCCCCCGGCCTCTCTAAGGCTGCCAATAAACCCTTCAGACCCGCAACCATCGCCTCCCTCTCTACAGTCACTGCCTCATTCATGCCGGGTCTCACCTGCTGGCTGTTGCACCATCTCCGGTCCATCCACCCACACTGGCCTCGCCTCCTCCCTGCGGCTTCTGTCCCTATCTCCGTCCTCTCGTCCTCTGCTGGTCTCCAGCCTCCTCCGGACAGCATCCCTCCTGGCAGGAGATCTTTCCCTGCCGTACCTGCTCCGGTCATGGCTCCTCTCTAACCACACCCAGGTGGGGGATGCAGGTGGGCCTCCTCCCCATGTCCTAATCAGCGGTGACCTAGACCTCCGGCATCCTCCCGAGATCACAGGCCTGTCCCCCAGATGTGTATCCCTCCTCCCTGTCCTGCTTCCTGCACCTGTGGACTGCAATGGGGACATAGCCATAACATCTCTCCCCTCAGAGTTCCCCCTAACCACTGACCCCCCCTTTGGGTCCCTGCTGCCTGCCCCCTCCACTCCGTTGAGGAGACAATAACTGTAGGATCTGCACCAAGGCGGACAGATCCCCTACCTGGCCAGCCGTCCCTGGTCCTGCTGATGTTCCTTCGAGTGGATCCTCCTCTTCCTCTCCAAAGTCGCCGCTGGCGTTCAGCTCAAGCGGCGGCTCCGTATGCCTCTCCTGTTGCGCTGGGATCTCCCTTCCACTGGCGCTTTGAGCCTCCTTGCCCCTCCGTTCTTCCCTAGCCAACCCTGCCTCTGCAACGTTCCTCCCGGTTCTCCCCGCTCTCCCGCGTCCTCTCACTGTGCCCGGCTCCATCCGCTGATGTACCTCCATGACGTCAGACGCCGGCGCTGTCCTAGGCCGCGCTTCAGCCACCGCTCCCGTCCGCCGACCTCTGCTGCCTTCCGATCTCACCATCTGCTCCTGCGGACCTCCTGGATGGCTCCTCTCCCTTCCGGACCTTCTTGTGCCGACCTCTGGGCTCAACCTCTCCGGTGGCCTCGACCTCCTGGCTGGCCATCCTCTGCTCCTGACTGCTGCTCCATCCGTCACCGGAACCACCGTGGCTTCCTCACCAGCTGTATGCAACTGCTGCCGGACCCACCCCTCACCATTCCGTCTCGCCGCCGACAGCAACTCCTCCAGCAACGCGTCCATCTTCAGGTAAGCCGATGCACCTACACACCTCCTACCATGCTGCTCCTGTAGAGACACCTGTGACCTCACTTCCTATCAGGGCCTTATCAACCCCTTGTCAACCACTCCCCTTTTGGAACCATCCACTCCTGGGGGAAGTGGGGTCACAGGTGCCCTACTTCCACTTCGCTCATTTGGGCCTTTTCTTCAATGAAGCAAAACTGTATATTTAACAAGCAACTACAAGCAGGAATTTCCTTTCATCACAAAACCTGTGTCTCAGACTCTAATGTGAGTGAAACATGTGCATCTAGTTTTTCCATCAGCCATGGTGGATGAAGTGATATTAAACTCATTTAAGCATTGATAAACACAATAGAGCAAGTTCTGCAGCAGTATATACCTCATCAGAAACAACTTTTTTTTTTAGACTGGAAAAATGTGGTTAAAAAGTTCCAAGATGCCTATTAAACAATAAGAAGGTGCAGGATTATGCAATCCAAAAATAAGACAATATATAAAGGAAAGTTTGAAAACATACTCACAAAGTTTAAAGCTTACTCCACTTTGCCCAGGCACTGCGGCAGCTCCCTCTGGCCCCACATGCAGCACACACTGCCCCATCTGGGGTACGCCTAATCCCCGCCCACAACACGGTCAACCCTGTCCATGATGTGTTCGGTCTGCCTGCAACATGCCCAGTCTTGTGATCCCGCCAAAGCCCTGTCAACAAATCACCGGTGGGCCTCCTGGAATTGCGTCCCCCAACCCTCCGAGAAGAAATTTCTAGGGACACCACTGCCATGGATTCTACATCAAAGCTACTCAGGGTAACAGATTAGAGCACTAATTTGCATGTGCATGTACCAAAACAGAAGCTATAATTTTGAACGTGCTTGCACTTCATGCTTTAGATCTATTGTACTGTGATTTAGAAAAGGCTACATTTATTTCTATCTTAACTGACATATCCAGTAATAAACAGATCAAGACTTTTTCCTTGTTAGGAATTTTGATTACAAAACTGAAGTGAAAGTTAAAATATTAGAAAAAAATAGTTGCCTGGTGAAACATCTGCTTTTGTGTGTGATTATTTGATTTACTGGCTAACCAAAAATAGTAGAACAATGTTGCTGTATTTTGTGTGCAGATAATACAAATTCTAATTTTGAAGTGCAGTAAGACCAAAACACTGTTTTCACCAAACTTCACATTAACCTTTGTCATGGTCTGAGAGAAGTTGGATATGTAGGCCACATCATCCACAATACTGTTCAAGCAGCTAATGATATTTTTCCTGTTGATGTGGAGATGATCATCTCCAAAATATTCCATACTTCAAGTCTAACAAAGATTTGTAATTATGTAGATGCTGGGCTATGCTCAAACATGATGGCTAGCACTGCTGCCTGCCATGTCATTCCTTTAGCTGTTAGAACAATCCATGGAAAACTGGAAAGAGAGGAAGGACTACCACAAGAAGACATAAAAAAAAAGTTTTGTTCCACTGCGCTCTTATTTTATGAAACTGGGCTGAGGAAACAGAAAAAATTGATTTTGAATCCTACAGCTGGGTAACCTTAAACAAAACACCTTTATGAGAAGACATTGAGATACCTTCATGTCTTGTCAAAACTGTACCATCTGCTCAGTTGGCTACGTGATGCAGTTTGTAACTGGGGAAAAACTCTGGATGGGCTGCTAACAAAACATTTGCCAGCTCAAAGATGGGTTGAAATTGTCTCTCACTTCAATAACAACCAACCATTTTCCTTGCTCAAATATTCTTAAATGAGTAGATTTCCTTTTCTGCGTTCCTGTAACCAATGCTGCCACTGAACAAGTATTTTCCCAAAAGAATAGCATATGGACCAGTGAGAAAACTCAGCTTGGTGAGGACACTCTGAAGGCAATGTTAGTGATAACTTATGTTGAGTTGTTTAAGATGCTTCAGATGAAGAAAACCCTCCTTAGGAATATACACAGCTCTGAAAAATAAAGCAACTCCTCTTCTTCGTAAATAATAGGTCAGTGGAGCAGCAGAGGTGTCTGAGGATAATACAGAAGGGGAACCATATTTCATAAGCCAAAGTTCATAAATCAGGGAATCAGTCATATAAACAACCAGTCCAAAATCAAGCCAAGCAAAACAGAGGGAAAGAAGTTAGTAGGATAAGCAAATGTTTTTACTATTGATTTTCTCTGTAGTTAAACTATTTTCTTATCCAAAATACCCTTGTTTTTTAACTCTAGTCTGTGGCAATATTTATTAGGTGTCCCAAATTTGAATCAGATATTTCCTGAATTGGGGTCTGGGAAATCTGGTCACCTTATTTTAACCCCTGCAAAATAATATCTAAAGGATAAACTTTATTATTTGTACTACTCCTGAAGGGTGGATTATTTTTTTGTGACCTTTTAAAGGCGTAACTTTTATTTTTTTGCCAGTTTTATGTAAGTTTGGAGACTTGGGTTTTGTTACTAGTTTACTGTTGACTTAAAAGTAGCTTCTATTATTATTGCTATTATTATTATTGTAATTTTAATAAAGTTTTAATTAATGTTTGTAGCACTATACTTAGGAGCATTACAAATAGTGATCAAGGGGGATATTTATCAAGCCATCAACTTTGTTGCATTCAATGGCACCAATACGCTCGCCTAACATCGCCTAACATTGCGGCCACAGACCTGAACACAATCTCCATATTTTAAAAAAAAAACGTCAAAAAGCCTACAATAAACTACCAATGGCTCTTGAAAGGAATAATAAACTACAATAAACTACCAATGGCCCCAAAGAAATCAGCTCTTTTACCTGTAAAAAAAAATACAAACACCCCCCAACAGTAAAACCCACCACCCAACCAACCAACCCCCCAAATAAAAACCCTATATAAAAAACCTAAGTTCCCTATTGCCCTGAAAAGGGCATTTGTATGGGCATTGCCCTTAAAAGGGCATTTAGCTCTTTTACCTGCCCAGACCCTACTCTAAAAATAAAACCCACCCAAAAAAACCTTAAATAAACTTAACACTAACCCCCAACGATCCACTTACAGATTTTGAAGTTCCGCTTGAAGGATCCATCCAGTAGGCAAGAAGTCTTCATCCGGGCGGCAAGAAGTCTTCATCCGGACGGCCTCTTCTATCTTCATCCAGCTGGCGAATTCTTCATCCATGCAGCCTCTTCTATCTTCATCCATTCGGCGTGGAGCGGATCCATCCTGAAGACATCCGGCGAGAAGCTCCTCTTCAATACAGTCTCCGCCATAAACTGGATCTTGAATGCAAGTGACGTCATCCATGATGCATTCCTATTGGCTGAAAGGTTCTAATCAGCCAATAGGATTAGAGCCGCTAAATCCTATTAGATCATCCAATAGGATTTGAGCAGCTCTCATCCTATTGGCTGTTTCAATCAGATTGGAACCTTTCAGCCAATAGGAATGCAAGGGAGCCCATCTTGGATGAGGTCACTTGCATTCAAGATCCATCTTACAGCGGAGACCATATTGAAGAGGAGTTCCTCGCCGGATGTCTTCAGGATGGACCCGCTCCGCGCCGGATGGATGAAGATAGAAGAGGCTGCATGGATGAAGACTTCGCTGGCTGGATGAAGATAGAAAAGGCGGCCCAGATGAAGACTTCTTGCCATCCGGATGAAGACTTCTTGCCGGCTGGATGGATCCTTCAAGCGGAACTTCAAAAACTGCAAGTGGATCGTCGGGGGTTAGTCTTAGGTTTATTTAAGGTTTTTTTGGGTGGGTTTTATTTTTAGAGTAGGGTCTGGGCAGGTAAAATAGCTAAATGCCCTTTTAAGGGCAATGCCCATACAAATGCCCTTTTCAGGGCAATGGGGAGCTTAGGTTTTTTAGATAGGGTTTTTTATTTGGGGGGTTGGTTGGTTGGTTGGGTGGTGGGTTTTACTGTTGGGGGGTGTTTGTATTTTTTTTACAGGTAAAAGAGCTGATTTCTTTGGGACCATTGGTAGTTTATTGTAGGCTAGGGTTTTTTTTTATTTTGGGGGGGGGGGGGCTTTTTTATTTTGATAGGGCTATTAGATTAGGTGTAATTCTTTTTTATTTTTTATACTGTGGGGTTTTTTTTGTAACTTAGTGTTTGTTTTTTTTGTAACTTACCGCTAGATTTGGAGTTTTGTCGGTAACGACCCGAAAAACTAACGCCGGCTTTTTTCTGGCCGCACCATAAAAATAACTCTGGTATTGAGAGTCCACATAAAGGCTGCGTTAGGCTCCAAAAAAGGAGCATAGAGCATTTTTAACGCAGCTTCAACTCTCAATACCAGAGTTGCTTACGCAAACGGCCAGCATCAAAAACGTGCTCGTGCACGATTCCCCCATAGGAAACAATGGGGCTGTTTAAGCTGAAAAAAAACCTAACACCTGCAAAAAAGCCGCGTTCAGCTCCTAACGCAGCCCCATTGTTTGCTATGGGGAAACACTTCCTATGTCTTGTCTGCACCTAACACCCTAACATGTACCCCGAGTCTAAACACCCCTAACCTTACACTTATTAACCCCTAATCTGCCGCCCCCGCTATCGCTGACACCTGCATTTTATTTTTAACCCCTAATCTGCCGCTCCGTAAGCCGCCGCTACTTACATTATCCCTATGTACCCCTAATCTGCTGCCCCTAACACCGCCGACCCCTATATTATATTTATTAACCCCTAATCTGCCCCCCTCAACGTCGCCTCCACCTGCCTACACTTATTAACCCCTAATCTGCCGAGCGGACCTGAGCGCTACTATAATAAAGTTATTAACCCCTAATCCGCCTCACTAACCCTATAATAAATAGTATTAACCCCTAATCTGCCCTCCCTAACATCGCCAACACCTAACTTCAATTATTAACCCCTAATCTGCCGACTGGAGCTCACCGCTACTCTAATAAATGTATTAACCCCTAAAGCTAAGTCTAACCCTAACACTAACACCCCCCTAAGTTAAATATAATTTAAATCTAACTAAATTAATTAACTCTTATTAAATAAATTATTCCTATTTAAAGCTAAATACTTACCTGTAAAATAAATCCTAATATAGCTACAATATTAATTATAATTATATTATAGCTATTTTAGGATTAATATTTATTTTTCAGGTAACTTTGTATTTATTTTAACCAGGTACAATAGCTATTAAATAGTTAAGAACTATTTAATAGCTAAAATAGTTAAAATAATTACAAATTTACCTGTAAAAGAAATCTTAACATAAGTTACAATTAAACCTAACACTAGACTATCAATAAATTAATTAAATAAACTACCTACAATTACCTACAATTAACCTAACACTACACTATCAATAAATTAATTAAATACAATTGCTACAAATAAATACAATTAAATAAACTAACTAAAGTACAAAAAATAAAAAAGAACTAAGTTACAAAAAATAAAAAAATATTTACAAACATAAGAAAAATATTACAACAATTTTAAACTAATTACACCTACTCTAAGCCCCCTAATAAAATAACAAAGCCCCCCAAAATAAAAAAATGCCCTACCCTATTCTAAATTACTAAAGTTCAAAGCTCTTTTACCTTACCAGCCCTGAACAGGGCCCTTTGCGAGGCATGCCCCAAGAAATACAGCTCTTTTGCCTGTAAAAAAAAACATACAATACCCAAGCCCCCCAACATTACAACCCACCACCCACATACCCCTAATCTAACCCAAACCCCCCTTAAATAAACCTAACACTAAGCCCCTGAAGATCATCCTACCTTGTCTTCACCTCACCGGGTATCACACCGATCCGTCCAGAAGAGCTCCTCCGATGTCCTGATCCAAGCCCAAGCGGGGGGCTGAAGAGGTCCATGATCCGGCTGAAGTCTTCATCCAAGCGGGGCAGAAGAGGTCTTCCATCCGATTGAAGTCTTCATCCAAGCGGCATCCATCCGGAGCAAAGCGGCAGCATCCTGGAGACCTCCACCGCGGAACATCCATCCTGGCCGACGACTGAACGACGAATGACGGTTCCTTTAAATGACGTCATCCAAGATGGCGTCCCTTGAATTCCGATTGGCTGATAGGATTCTATCAGCCAATCGGAATTAAGGTAGGAATATTCTGATTGGCTGATGGAATCAGCCAATCAGAATCAAGTTCAATCCGATTCGCTGATCCAATCAGCCAATCAGATTGAGCTCGCATTCTATTGGCTGTTCCGATCAGCCAATAGAATGCGAGCTCAATCTGATTGGCTGATAGGATCAGCCAATCGGATTGAACTTGATTCTGATTGGCTGATTCCAGAATCCTATCAGCCAATCGGAATTCGAGGGACGCCATCTTGGATGACGTCATTTAAAGGAACCGTCATTCGTCGTTCAGTCGTCGGCCAGGATGGATGTTCCGCGGTGGAGGTCTTCAGGATGCTGCCCCTTCGCTCCGGATGGATGCCGCTTGGATGAAGACTTCAATCGGATGGAAGACCTCTTCTGCCCCGCTTGGATGAAGACTTCAGCCGGATCATGGACCTCTTCAGCCCCCCGCTTGGGCTTGGAACAGGACATCGGAGGAGCTCTTCTGGATGGATCGGTGTGATACCCGGTGAGGTGAAGACAAGGTAGGATGATCTTCAGGGGCTTAGTGTTAGGTTTATTTAAGGGGGGTTTGGGTTAGATTAGGGGTATGTGGGTGGTGGGTTGTAATGTTGGGGGGCTTGGGTATTGTATGTTTTTTTTTACAGGCAAAAGAGCTGTATTTCTTGGGGCATGCCCCGCAAAGGGCCCTGTTCAGGGCTGGTAAGGTAAAAGAGCTTTGAACTTTAGTAATTTAGAATAGGGTAGGGCATTTTTTTATTTTGGGGGGCTTTGTTATTTTATTAGGGGGCTTAGAGTAGGTGTAATTAGTTTAAAATTGTTGTAATATTTTTCTTATGTTTGTAAATATTTTTTTTATTTTTTGTAACTTAGTTCTTTTTTATTTTTTGTACTTTAGCTAGTTTATTTAATTGTATTTATTTGTAGCAATTGTATTTAATTAATTTATTGATAGTGTAGTGTTAGGTTAATTGTAGGTAATTGTAGGTGGTTTATTTAATTAATTTATTGATAGTGTAGTGTTAGGTTTAATTGTAACTTAGGTTAGGATTTCTTTTACAGGTAAATTTGTAATTATTTTAACTATTTTAGCTAACTCTTATTAAATAAATTATTCCTATTTAAAGCTAAATACTTACCTGTAAAATAAATCCTAATATAGCTACAATATAAATTATAATTACATTGTAGCTATTTTAGGATTAATATTTATTTTACAGGCAACTTTGTAATTATTTTAACCAGGTACAATAGCTATTAAATAGTTAAGAACTATTTAATAGTTACCTAGTTAAAATAATTACAAAATTACCTGTAAAATAAATCCTAACCTAAGTTACAATTAAACCTAACACTACACTATCAATACATTAATTAAATACAATATCTACAAATAACTACAATGAAATAAACTAACTAAAGTACAAAAAATAAAAAAGAGCTAAGTTACAAAAAATAAAAAAATATCTACAAACATAAGAAAAATATTACAACAATTTTAAAATAATTACACCTACTCTAAGCCCCCTAATAAAACAACAAAGCCCCCCAAAATAAAAAATGCCCTACCCTATTCTAAATTACTAAAGTTAAAAGCTCTTTTACCTTACCAACCCTGAACAGGGCCCTTTGCGGGGCATGCCCCAAGAAGTTCAGCTCTTTTGTCTGTAAAAAAAACCATACAATACCCCCCCCAACATTACAACCCACCACCCACATACCCCTAATCTAACCCAAACCCCCCTTAAATAAACCTAACACTAAGCCCCTGAAGATCTTCCTACCTTATCTTCACCATACCAGGTTCACCGATCCGTCCTGAAGAGCTCCTCCGATGTCCTGATCCAAGCCCAAGCGGGGGGCTGAAGATGTCCATGATCCGGTAGAAGTCTTCATCCAAGCGGGGCAGAAGAGGTCTTCCATCCGATTGAAGTCTTCATCCAAGCGGGGCAGAAGAGGTCTTCCATCTGATTGAAGTCTTCATCCAGGCGGCATCTTCTATCGACATCCATCTGGAGCGGAGCGGCAGCATCCTGAAGACCTCCGACGCGGAACATCCATCCTGGCCGACGACTGAACGACGAATGACGGTTCCTTTAAATGACGTCATCCAAGATGGCGTCCCTCGAATTCCGATTGGCTGATAGGATTCTATCAGCCAATCGGAATTAAGGTAGGAATATTCTGATTAATTAATTTCGTTAGATTAAAATTATATTTAATTTAGGGGGGTGTTAGTGTTAGGGTTAGACTTAGCTTTAGGGGTTAATACATTTATTAGAATAGTGGTGAGCTCTGGTCGGCAGATTAGGGGTTAATAATTGAAGTTAGGTGTCGGCGATGTTAGGGAGGGCAGATTAGGGGTTAATACTATTTATTATAGGGTTAGTGAGGCGGATTAGGGGTTAATAACTTTATTATAGTAGCGCTCAGGTCCGCTCGGCAGATTAGGGTTTAATAAGTGTAGGCAGGTGGAGGCGACGTTGTGGGGGGCAGATTAGGGGTTAATAAATATAATATAGGGGTCGGCGATGTTAGGGCAGCAGATTAGGGGTACATAAGGATAATGTAAGTAGCGACGGTTTACGGAGCGGCAGATTAGGGGTTAATAATAATATGCAGGGGTCAGCGATAGCGGGGGCGGCAGAATAGGGGTTAATAAGTGTAAGGTTAGGGGTGTTTAGACTCGGGGTACATGTTAGAGTGTTAGGTGCAGACGTAGGAAGTGTTTACGCATAGCAAACAATGGGGCTGCGTTAGGAGCTGAACGCGGCTTTTTTGCAGGTGTTAAGTTTTTTTTCAGCTCAAACAGCCCCATTGTTTCTTATGGGGGAATCGTGCACAAGCACGTTTTTGAGACTGGCCGCTTGCGTAAGCAACTCTGGTATCGAGAGTTGAAGCTGCGTTAAAAATGCTCTACGCTCCTTTTTTGGAGCCTAACGCAGTTTATGTGGACTCTCAATACCAGAGTTATTTTTATGGTGCGGCCAGAAAAAAGCCGGCGTTAGCTACGCGGGTCCTAACCGACAAAACTCTAAATCTAGGCCTAAGCAATTATACATTTTTTTTTACAGTTTTTATCGCAGCTATCTCATATGCCATAAATTAAATGTTATAATGGTATACTGTGAATCTGCTAAGCCTACTGAAAACAAACAATACATAATTTGTGTGGGTCATTCACTGAAGTTTGACTTACAATAGGGTTTAAATGTAGGTAGCAAAAAAAGCTACAAACTGTCTCAGCACTTGGGTGAAAAAAAGGCTCAGCAGCAAAAGGGTTAATACACATTTAAATAAAACATTAACAAAGAAAAGGATGATCTTGCCTTTGAGAAACAAGAAATAGAGGAGGGAGAGATGCAGAAATCCATTACAGCTTTTTTTTTTCTTTTCTTTAAAAGGGAGTTTTATTCTTTTTTTTGGGGGGTGGGGGCTCCTGAATTATGTATTATACTGCCAGTTGTGTGCAGCCTCTTAAAGGTTAAACGTATTGTTATTGTTTTGAGTTCTTTTGCAATGAGCTAGCACTCAGAGGATCAGACATAAGTATTTATAAGCATAATACACCTATTCAGGTAGAAGCTAGCCACTTGCAAGCTAATTATCAGGATAGAGTGACAGGATGTCTTCTTTAACATTTTACATCTAAATGCCACTTTATCTATTTGTAGGTCTTTGTATTGATCAGTTCATGTTGTCATAAGGTATTGACTTTACAAATTCTAATCACCTTGTTTCAGACACGCATGTCCTGACATGAATATGATCTCATCTTTGGAACGTGTGCTGTCTACATGTGGGCCTCTCCCCCTGGGCATTTTCCAGATACAGAAAGTTTAAACCTCTACAGTTAACTTTGATATTTAGGTCACAAAACACCTGGAATACCTGTCCTCAAGCCATATTGTTAATAAAGGGGAAGTACAAACATTAACCACACCTAGGATAATAATCTATTTCCAAAAATGTTATTATTCGTGCAACCACAATTAAAGTTCAAGTGATCATTCTACTTATACACCAATTTCAATATGCTAATACATTTTAAATGGATGCACAAATTTGGATGCACTGTAGTTGAGGCTGGCAGTTTCTACAAGCCCTAAAAAGTGAAGTAAATCAGTTCAGTAGTGTTTCAGTTTTTAAGATATGAAACATAAATGTTTTTCAATACAGCTATATGAGGATTTTTAGACAAAGCTTTAGTGAAAACCACCCAGCCCATATTTAGCAGGGAGATAGATTGTATAAGCTAGTGAAATGCAGAGGTGTAAAGCTACATAGTGGCATTTTTAATGACTATTCAGAGCAAACCTGACAAATTGAATTGTGTGAGCATGCACAGAAGCCATGCTCAAGTCATTTTATAACAATTTTGCACGTTATGTTTTATCTTGATTTACACAGATCATTTGCTTGTAAATACACATAAACTGTGCCTGCGTTCTACAAAGTGTACTTGAAAGTGAGCTTGTTATGAAATGTAAAACTACCAAAGGACTTGAAACCATATTCCTCATCTTCACCCCCCAACAAAAAAACAAACAACTATCTTGGTAGATGCCCTACAGTATTCCTCTTCAGCGTCTTTCAGCCAGTAATCTTGACTGACATTGTCTGATAGCTTGGGAAAATATACTGATTTTTAAACAATGCTGGATTTGGTAATTAAACATTTAGGAGTGAGGTGAGGGCTGAATATCAGAAATGAGCCTACCTCATATTTGTATTAATTGAGAGAATATTCCCTTGTGATGGGTGAGAGTGAATAGGGTAACATGCCATGTGTGCATGGTTTGAGCTCTTTATGAGTATTTATGACTAAGCTCATAAACCTCTTTGGTGCAAAACATGTTAGAACAGCTTCTCTGTCTCCTAAGTTTAGTTTTGTGTAGATTGTAGTATCAATTCCATTGTCAAATCTTATTTAGTTATACTGTACGTCCCAATGACCATGTGTTAAGTTCTGCAAAAAAGACTAGTGCTTTATAAATAAATCATAATAATTGTAAATAAATTAATAAACTTAGGGCCAGATTACAAGTGGAGTGATAATTTATTATTGCTCATGAGCGTTATCTCTCTCTGGTTAGCGCTGGTTTTACAAGTTGAAAGTAAAAAGTTAGCGCTCAAGCGAAAGACTCAGGTGAGCTAACCTCAGGACTTTAGATATTGCGACTTCTCTAACTCCCTCTCCCCATAGACCTCTATGGGGCGCACTAAAGAAAGGCTATTCATTTAACCGCTTGTGCACTAACCCGAAACTGAGCTAGATCAACTGCACTAAAGCCGAAAGTGCATCACAAATACTTAACATTCCTATGTTCTTCACTTAAAAGAAATTATTATTTTTATTTTTAAATATATATTTATATATATATATATATATATATATAGATATATATATATATCATTTTTTTTGTAAAATATATATTTATACCTACATATCTATATGAATTTATACAGATTTAGATATATACAGATATATTGTATATACAGATATATATATATATATATATATATATATATATATATATATATATATATATATATATATATATATATATATATATATATATATATATATATATATATATACAGGGAGTGCAGAATTATTAGGCAAGTTGTATTTTTGAGGATTAATTTTATTATTGAACAACAACCATGTTCTCAATGAACCCAAAAAACTCATTAATATCAAAGCTGAATAGTTTTGGAAGTAGTTTTTAGTTTGTTTTTAGTTATAGCTATTTTAGGGGGATATCTGTGTGTGCAGGTGACTATTACTGTGCATAATTATTAGGCAACTTAACAAAAAACAAATATATACCCATTTCAATTATTTATTTTTACCAGTGAAACCAATATAACATCTCAACATTCACAAATATACATTTCTGACATTCAAAAACAAAACAAAAACAAATCAGTGACCAATATAGCCACCTTTCTTTGCAAGGACACTCAAAAGCCTGCCATCCATGGATTCTGTCAGTGTTTTGATCTGTTCACCATCAACATTGCGTGCAGCAGCAACCACAGCCTCCCAGACACTGTTCAGAGAGGTGTACTGTTTTCCCTCCTTGTAAATCTCACATTTGATGATGGACCACAGGTTCTCAATGGGGTTCAGATCAGGTGAACAAGGAGGCCATGTCATTAGATTTTCTTCTTTTATACCCTTTCTTGCCAGCCACGCTGTGGAGTACTTGGACGCGTGTGATGGAGCATTGTCCTGCATGAAAATCATGTTTTTCTTGAAGGATGCAGACTTCTTCCTGTACCACTGCTTGAAGAAGGTGTCTTCCAGAAACTGGCAGTAGGACTGGGAGTTGAGCTTGACTCCATCCTCAACCCGAAAAGGCCCCACAAGCTCATCTTTGATGATACCAGCCCAAACCAGTACTCCACCTCCACCTTGCTGGCGTCTGAGTCGGACTGGAGCTCTCTGCCCTTTACCAATCCAGCCATGGGCCCATCCATCTGGCCCATCAAGACTCACTCTCATTTCATCAGTCCATAAAACCTTAGAAAAATCAGTCTTGAGATATTTCTTGGCCCAGTCTTGACGTTTCAGCTTGTGTGTCTTGCTCAGTGGTGGTCATCTTTCAGCCTTTCTTACCTTGGCCATGTCTCTGAGTATTGCACACCTTGTGCTTTTGGGCACTCCAGTGATGTTGCAGCTCTGAAATATGGCCAAACTGGTGGCAAGTGGCATCTTGGCAGCTGCACGCTTGACTTTTCTCAGTTCATGGGCAGTTATTTTGCGCCTTGGTTTTTCCACACGCTTCTTGCGACCCTGTTGACTATTTTGAATGAAACGCTTGATTGTTCGATGATCACGCTTCAGAAGCTTTGCAATTTTAAGAGTGCTGCATCCCTCTGCAAGATATCTCACTATTTTTGACTTTTCTGAGCCTGTCAAGTCCTTCTTTTGACCCATTTTGCCAAAGGAAAGGAAGTTGCCTAATAATTATGCACACCTGATATAGGGTGTTGATGTCATTAGACCACACCCCTTCTCATTACAGAGATGCACATCACCTAATATGCTTAATTGGTAGTAGGCTTTCGAGCCTATACAGCTTGGAGTAAGACAACATGCATAAAGAGGATGATGTGGTCAAAATACTCATTTGCCTAATAATTCTGCACTCCCTGTATATATATAATTTATATATTTAAAAACACGGGGACACGCAGGATCAACACGGGTCCTGTAGTGGAAGCTGGAAATTCACTTTGGGCGATGTCAGGGAAAGGAGGAATCAGGGAGCCATTTCAAAATGGATGGAGGAGAGCTAGTAATTGTTTTTACTTGCAAAGTATATTTAGATGAAAATTGGGCTACAGTTGGCTGTAAAAATCGTTATTTATATAATCTAAATAAGTATTAATTATTTTTCGGTTGACTTGCCCTTTAATGAAAAAGGTCCAATCTAAGGGCCTGATGATCAAAAACTCAACGGCATGGTAAAAAATCACAAACATTTTTGAAGCATTATATTGTAATTTATGTCTCTCCTTCACACCCAAAACCATGCATAGTGAGATAAGCAGCTCTCAAACGAAAAGGTGCCTTTATAAAATCATTTGAGGGACCTTGAGTACTGAAACTACTTAGATAAGATCACCAGTGCCGAAAGCTTTAGATCATCGGAAGCTGAGGGATTTCCCTAACTACACATTTTTTTTCTTATTTTTTTTAATGTTTATTTGTTTTTATTAAAAAAAGTTTACATAACAGATATATTTTGACTCCTAACTACACATTTTAATGTATTTGTAGAAAATATGTGATGTAATTAAACTTGAAAACGAGAGAAATCTCAATGTATCCTTCCTGGTAAAATATTTTATAAATAAATAAAAAGCTTAATCACCTTATTACTAATTTAGACATGCTCAATAGATATTACAATTACACAAGGGAATCATGATGTTGTGTTTGTAACTGGTTTAATAATAAGAATAACCTGTGTACAAGGCATTGTTCAAAGCGAGAAGAGCAATCCAAAACAAGGTATCAAAGGTGAGCGATAAATCTGGTACAGCGGTCCGGGCACAGTTCAATTACCACTAAATCAGTCTTCAAATAGCAGATCTTAATAGAAGGGTCAGACAGATGGTGGAATCAAGAAAGTTTGCAAGGGTCAAGATTAGTGTAATTGACCAGGAACAAGAATGCTTTAGTCTCCATATGAATAACCAAGCACTGAATGGCAGTCTGACATGACCTTTTAACACCTCCCATTCAGGCTTGTCACCTGGGAAAAGGCCAAAGTCACTTCCAGGTAGCAAGAATATACAAAATATACAAAAGGCAAATGAAGACAGCAATTTTGTGTAAAGCAGGACATAATGAGATCTGCTGCTGTCAGAGCAAGAGGTTGCGCTAATTAATATCTGCATAGAGCGACCCCTGGCTCTGACAGCAGCGGATCCTCCAGTGACAGCTTGCCTCTCTGGCTTCCCCAGCAGTGCTGTACCAGCCCACAGGAAGTGAAGCACAGCTTTGGTCGTGCCTGGGGTCCTGTCAATGTTCTGCTACAACAAACCAAAGATACCTGAAATAAAAGTTACACTTTATCCATTGCATGCTAGATGGTATATCTATGTGATCTTTAAAAAAAAAGCAACTAGGAGGTGTCATGATCTTTGCCTTTCTAAAATGTTTGAGGGACCTCACAGTACTTCTTAGATAATCTCGTCAGACCAGAGAGCTTTATAGACAATAAAGTCCAGTAAAGGTAAAGCACAATAACAGATAGCAGTGGTGCAAATCTAATAAGGGCTCCACACAAGTCCCTTAAAGGGACATAATACTCATATGCTAATTCACTTGAAAGTAATGCAGTATAACTGTAAAAAGCTGACAGGAAAATATCACCTGGGCATCTCTATGTAAAAAAGGAAGATATTTTACCTCACAGCCTCCTCAGCTCAGCAGAGTAAGTGCTGTGTAAAAAGTTATACTCAGCTGCTGCCCAGCTGCAGGTAAAAAAATAAATAAATGAAGAAATGAACTGCAGCCAATCAGCATCAACAGTGCTGAGGTCATGAACTCTTTTTTTTTTTTTTATCAATTTTATTTTATTGAGGTAATAATCATGGCATACAAGAGACACGTCAGAAAAACATACAAGTATTTGTCTCAAAACATACCACATTTTCAACTGACAATTTAGAATAGAATAAGTATACAAATCATTTGCCAAATACCCTATTTACCCTCTAGATGGTATCTGAGGTCGCTCTTGGACCCTCATTTAATATGGAAACACAACGCTACAGAGGGTAGTCTCGTACAGAAGGAGACCGCTCATGGGTCTCAGATGATAGACCTCATTTTAATTATATTATGGCGTAGACTTTAAGGGCCACCTATGGACCCATGTTCTAGAATGAACATATATAATGTAGAAGGAACCATCTATAGCAGAGTATCAAAGTATCCAAAGGTAGTTGAGGTTGGGTTATAGCACCTCTAAAGGGGGTGAAAGAGAAATAAACCCTATGGGTATAGATAAGCATCTAGGTCTAGAAAACGAATACACTATTAATGCTGATATAGCAGTACAAGGTTCAATCAGGGCTGCATTAACTTGTCAGGGGTTTGTACCTAAATGGGGATAAACATTAACTAGACTGTGCCTATTATGGGTTGACAGCATAACATCAGAGTGATTCTGCACTTATTCATACAAAAGAGATATTTCAGCTAAGGGAGATATTAAATAGCTTGTATTGCTATTTTAGACTAGCACAGATACCTACGAGACTTTTAGATATAGTTTTCCAGGCCGCTATTAAAATTGCTGTAAACATAGCAGAGAGGGTATTAGTAGCGTAGGATGTACGTCACTTATAACAATTTTAAATTGAACTAAGAGGAGTTAAAGCATTACCTATGCTATGAATAATATCCCTGGCTACACAAGAACTTATTCCTACAAAAGAGGCAATTGAACTGTGACTATTATGGATTGATAGTACAGCCTCTGACTATGTCTCTGCCTATTTATATAAAGGAGGTATTTCGGTTAAGGGAAATAGTAAGCGGCCCGCTTTATGATTTTAAAGAGGCACAGAAACCAACAAAACCCTTAGATATATATTCTGAGCTATTCAAGCAGCCAGTAGTGTTGCTGAAAAGCTAGCAAAAAGGAGAGTTAGTAGCGTATAATGCCTGCCACCTATAGCAAGTGCAGCTTGACTACCGTGTATACATGATATATCACCTGGCCAAGTCAGAACCCACTCTCACATAGGAGATATGCCAATTAGAGGGATACAGTAAGCAGCATAGATTGTGGGAGTAGGGTAACACATTGAACTATCAGCTATGGGTTTTAAGTCAATCAGGCAGTCCTTCAAAATTAGTGTACACGAATATATCATAGTAGGTTATCATAGCATAAGGTGTCTACTACACTTATCAAATGTAGCTAAGGCTAAGTAACTAAAAAAAATTAAGGCATTAACTAAGCTATGCTTATTGTGGATTAGCAGTACTACATCCGCCTGTGCATTAGCTTACTCCAACCAAATATCAGTTAGAGGGGTGAAGTAAACAGCTTGCAACGTAGTGATATGGTAGCATATTTAACTACTGAACTACTGACAGTATAAGGAGATATTCTAGTTGTTCCCACCAGTCATTAGGGTTACTATATACATACATACACAACACAGTAAAACATTATGGCATAAAATATCTATCATCTATAACAAGTTTTAACTGAAATTAAACAGAAAATAGGGCTATTATGTGATTCAGATAACAATGTACCTCTCCCACCACCAGTGTATAGGAGTCCCCCCTGGGACATAACGTAATAGCATGTAGGCAGGCAATAGTACACAATAGCAAAGTCTCAGACAAGAAGTCCTCATAAATGCTACCGCTGGTAGATCCAGTACAAGCGATATCGCTGTGAAGTAATAACAATTCACTGTAAATCCTCCACCAGTCTAATATCAAGCGCAAGAGTTTGAATCTTCACCTATTAATTAACCTATGCCGCTTGGCTCCATATGAGGGTCTCTCAGTAGATCTTAGGGGCTTGGGAGAAGTGAGTGACATCCCCGACACCCAGATCCTAGTAGGCCTCTTACTGTCATACATCTCCGTTGTTCAGATGCAGAGCAAATTTTCCTTCCCTCCGTGTCACCGTTAGTCGTTATAGCCAGGGCTAGATGAACAAGATTGAGTCCTCTTTTACCCCGCAGCTTCAGCATTGTGCCTCTAGTATGGCTCAGTTTCTCTGTGATAATACGGGAGGCCATAGATCTCCTCTCTAGTGACTCCACACCAGGCTGAGACTCCACTGGTGCGGGAGGTTGGGAACCCGTCTCGATAGGAGAATAAATGGTCTCTCTGCCATCTAAACCCGGCAAGCAAGGTGAAGATCTGTAACTTTGCTCACTTGTCGGTTGATCCCTGGATCCCGGTTGTATTACTTTCGTGTTCTGCCAGGCTGTAACGAGATTACGCAGCTCCTCTTCCAAGCTCTGGAAAGAATCACGTATGATTTGGGTCATTTGGTCTTCCCATCTGGCGAACCCCTCCATTTTTAATGGCAGATGTAGATGTGCCCCTGTCTGATCAAGCTTACAGTTACTTTAGGAGAGTAGATGGTTCCCTTTTTCTTTTCTTCATATAATTGCAGACAGCTTTATTAGCCGTTTACCCTGGATCACCAGGGGGGGTTAGGTGAAGGTCAGGCCAATTCTCAGGCCGCTGCTGCGCACCACACCTTTCCGGTACTTTAGGAGTGAAGTTGGTCTTGCAAACAAGATCAAAGTAACAGGCAAATCATGTATATGCAGAATATCACACATAAAAGCTGAAATGACACCACAGTCGAGCTATAAACAGCAGATTTAAACACCCGACTCTTCAGCAGCTAAAATATGCAGCCAATATGGCCGCCGCCCGGAAGCATCCCCCCGTCATGAACTCTTTTACTGTGATCTCATGAGATTTTACTTAACTCTCATGAGATTTCATAGTAAACTTCCTTAAACTGAATAGGGAAATTACAGGAGTGTGCACGAGGCTCACTCCCTTGCCTGTCTCAGGACAGACATACTGATTTGCTGATGAAAGTCCTTTGCAATGGGGTTTGAATACTTAGGACATTTTGAGGTAAAATATATTTCTTTTTTACCTAGAGATATGGTGATATTTTCTAGTCAGCTTTTTACAGCTATGCTGCAGCACTCTCAAGTGTTTCAACATTTGGGTATTATGGCCCTTTAAGAATGTAATGCAATCCAAAAGAGCAACACTCACCAGTATTCAAAAAGTAGCAAATTAATTGTTGTAACACCAAGGTAAGGAAAGGCAACGTTTTGGACCTCTAGTCCTTAGACATGACTAAGGACTAGAGCTCCGAAACGTTGTCTTTCCTTACCTTGGTGTCCCAATAAATGTTCTACTTTTTGACTACTGGTGAGTGCTGCTATTTTGGATTGTATACAGAGAGCTTTATAGAATCAGGCCCTTATTCTACATGTTACAGCAGGAGGTACGGCAAAAGAACTACAGCCAGCCAACCGCTGATGTCATCTCTTTATATTCTAGCATACCTCATATGAAAGGAGAGTAGGAATTAGGAACAGTAAGCACCTTTAATACCGTTAATTTAATTATTTTTTTTTCCAAAAAGTTTTTTATTGAGGTTATAATAAAAGTTTTACAACATATTCATCCAATAACAATGATAGCATAATTCTGAAAGATACATCCTTATAGCATAAACAAAATTATAAACCAAAGAAAAATGGAGAAGAGACGAATGATATCGCTAGGGTTAACCATGTAAAACAGGGATGTCAGCAACGGAATCTAAGGCCTAGATTTGGAGTTCGGCGGTAAAAGGGCTGTTAACGCTCCGCAGGCTTTTTTCTGGCCGCACCATAAAATTAACTCTGGTATCGAGAGTTCAAACAAATGCTGCGTTAGGCTCCAAAAAAGGAGCGTAGAGAATTTTTACCGCAAATGCAACTCTCGATACCAGAGTTGCTTACGGACGCGGCCGGCCTCAAAAACGTGCTCGTGCACGATTCTCCCATAGGAAACAATGGGACTGTTTGAGCTGAAAAAAAACCAAACACCTGCAAAAAAGCAGCGTTCAGCTCCTAACGCAGCCCCATTGTTTCCTATGGGGAAACACTTCCTACGTCTGCACCTAACACCCTAACATGTACCCCGAGTCTAAACACCCCTACCCTTACACTTATTAACCCCTAATCTGCCGCCCCCGCTATCGCTGACCCCTGCATATTTTTTTAACCCCTAATCTGCCGCTCCGTAAACCGCCGCAACCTACGTTCTCCCTATGTACCCCTAATCTGCTACCCCTAACACCGCCGACCCCTATATTATATTTATTAACCCCTAACCTGCCCCCCTCAACGTCGCCGACACCTGCCTACACTTATTAACCCCTAATCTGCCGAGCGGACCTGAGCGCTACTATAATAAAGTTATTAACCCCTAATCCGCCTCACTAACCCTATCATAAATAGTATTAACCCCTAATCTGCCCTCCCTAACATCGCCGACACCTAACTTCAATTATTAACCCCTAATCTGCCGACCGGAGCTCACCGCTATTCTAATAAATGTATTAACCCCTAAAGCTAAGTCTAACCCTAACACTAACACCCCCCTAACTTAAATATAATTTTTATCTAACGAAATAAATTAACTCTTATTAAATAACTTATTCCTATTTAAAGCTAAATACTTACCTGTAAAATAAATCCTAATATAGCTACAATATAAATTATAATTATATTATAGCTATTTTAGGATTAATATTTATTTTACAGGCAACTTTGTAATTATTTTAACCAGGTACAATAGCTATTAAATAGTTAAGAACTATTTAATAGTTACCTAGTTAAAATAATAACAAATTTACCTGTAAAATAAATCCTAACCTAAGTTATAATTAAACCTAACACTACCCTATCAATAAAATAATTAAAAAAACTACCTACAATTACCTACAATTAACCTAACACTACACTATCAATAAATTAATTAAACACAATTCCTACAATTAAATAAACTAGCTAAAGTACAAAAAATAAAAAAGAACTAAGTTACAGAAAATAAAAAAATATTTACAAACATAAGAAAAATATTACAACAATTTTAAACTAATTACACCTACTCTAAGCCCCCTAATAAAATAACAAAGCCCCCCAAAATAAAAAATTCCCTACCCTATTCTAAATTAAAAAAGTTACAAGCTCTTTTACCTTACCAGCCCTGAACAGGGCCCTTTGCGGGGCATGCCCCAAGAATTTCAGCTCTTTTGCCTGTAAAAAAAAACATACAATACCCCCCCCCAACATTACAACCCACCACCCACATACCCCTAATCTAACCCAAACCCCCCTTAAATAAACCTAACACTAATCCCCTGAAGATCTTCCTACCTTGTCTTCACCATCCAGGTATCACCGATCCGTCCTGGCTCCAAGATCTTCATCCAACCCAAGCGGGGGTTGGCGATCCATAATCCGGTGCTGAAGAGGTCCAGAAGAGGCTCCAAAGTCTTCCTCCTATCCGGCAAGAAGAGGACATCCGGACCGGCAAACATCTTCTCCAAGCGGCATCTTCGATCTTCTTCCATCCGGAGCGAAGTGGCAGGATCCTGAAGACCTCCAGCGCGGAACATCCATCCGGACCGACGACTGAACGACGAATGACTGTTCCTTTAAGGGACGTCATCCAAGATGGCGTCCCTCGAATTCCGATTGGCTGATAGGATTCTATCAGCCAATCGGAATTAAGGTAGGAATTTTCTGATTGGCTGATGGAATCAGCCAATCAGAATCAAGTTCAATCCGATTGGCTGATCCAATCAGCCAATCAGATTGAGCTCGCATTCTATTGGCTGTTCCGATCAGCCAATAGAATGCGAGCTCAATCTGATTGGCTGATTGGATCGGCCAATCGGATTGAACTAGATTCTGATTGGCTGATTCCATCAGCCAATCAGAAAATTCCTACCTTAATTCCGATTGGCTGATAGAATCCTATCAGCCAATCGGAATTCGAGGGACGCCATCTTGGATGACGTCCCTTAAAGGAACAGTCATTCGTCGTTCAGTCGTCGGTCCGGATGGATGTTCCGCGCTGGAGGTCTTCAGGATCCTGCCACTTCGCTCCGGATGGAAGAAGATCGAAGATGCCGCTTGGAGAAGATGTTTGCCGGTCCGGATGTCCTCTTCTTGCCGGATAGGAGGAAGACTTTGGAGCCTCTTCTGGACCTCTTCAGCACCGGATTATGGATCGCCAACCCCCGCTTGGGTTGGATGAAGATCTTGGAGCCAGGACGGATCGGTGATACCTGGATGGTGAAGACAAGGTAGGAAGATCTTCAGGGGATTAGTGTTAGGTTTATTTAAGGGGGGTTTGGGTTAGATTAGGGGTATGTGGGTGGTGGGTTGTAATGTTGGGGGGGGGGTATTGTATGTTTTTTTTTACAGGCAAAAGAGCTGAAATTCTTGGGGCATGCCCCGCAAAGGGCCCTGTTCAGGGCTGGTAAGGTAAAAGAGCTTGTAACTTTTTTAATTTAGAATAGGGTAGGGAATTTTTTATTTTGGGGGGCTTTGTTATTTTATTAGGGGGCTTAGAGTAGGTGTAATTAGTTTAAAATTGTTGTAACATTTTTCTTATGTTTGTAAATATTTTTTTATTTTCTGTAACTTAGTTCTTTTTTATTTTTTGTACTTTAGCTAGTTTATTTAATTGTAGGAATTGTGTTTAATTAATTTATTGATAGTGTAGTGTTAGGTTAATTGTAGGTAATTGTAGATAGTTTATTTAATTATTTTATTGATAGGGTAGTGTTAGGTTTAATTATAACTTAGGTTAGGATTTATTTTACAGGTAAATTTGTTATTATTTTAACTAGGTAACTATTAAATAGTTCTTAACTATTTAATAGCTATTTTACCTGGTTAAAATAATTACAAAGTTGCCTGTAAAATAAATATTAATCCTAAAATAGCTATAATATAATTATAATTTATATTGTAGCTATATTAGGATTTATTTTACAGGTAAGTATTTAGCTTTAAATAGGAATAAGTTATTTAATAAGAGTTAATTTATTTCGTTAGATAAAAATTATATTTAAGTTAGGGGGGTGTTAGTGTTAGGGTTAGACTTAGCTTTAGGGGTTAATACATTTATTAGAATAGCGGTGAGCTCCGGTCGGCAGATTAGGGGTTAATAATTGAAGTTAGGTGTCGGCGATGTTAGGGAGGGCAGATTAGGGGTTAATAAATATAATATAGGGGTCGGCGATGTTAGGGGCAGCAGATTAGGGGTACATAAGTATAACGTAGGTGGCGGTCGGCAGATTAGGGGTTAAAAATTTAAATAGAGTGGCGGCGATGTGGGGGGAGCTCGGTTTAGGGGTACATAGGTAGTTTATGGGTGTTAGTGTACTTTAGGGTACAGTAGTTAAGAGCTTTATAAACTGGCGTTAGCCAGAAAGCTCTTAACTCCTGCTATTTTCAGGCGGCTGGAATCTTGTCGTTAGAGCTCTAACGCTCACTTCAGAAACGACTCTAAATACCAGCGTTAGAAAGATCCCTTTGAAAAGATAGGCTACGCAAATGGCGTAGGGGGATCTGCGGTATGGAAAAGTCGCGGCTGAAAAGTGAGCGTTAGACCCTTTAATCACTGACTCCAAATACCAGCGGGCGGCCAAAACCAGCGTTAGGAGCCTCTAACGCTGGTTTTGACGGCTACCGCCGAACTCCAAATCTAGGCCTATGTTTGTACATAAAATAATGGAACCTCAGTTTTATATTTTATATATAATAGGTGCAGGGCCGTCTTTAATATTGATTGGACCCTGGGCAAAAATGTTCTTGCCCCCCCCCACCCCATGCAATTTTGCTCTCCACCCCAACATCCCAAAAAACAACTAAATCAATTTTTTTTTTATTATTAGCCCAGCGGTGGATCATCCACTGCTGGGCTAATCATTTAAAAAAAAAAAAAAAATGCAATATGTGAAACTGGACCTAAGCAGTACTAATAAGTAAATAAATATATAAATTCCTCCACTGTGGATTCATTTAATATTCTTTTGAATGTGATTCTGGTGTGAGGTTAGCTGGTTAAAGAGATTTAGGGCAGCCAACAGGAGCAAAGCAAGGTAAAGGAGGAAGCATGGAGGTGCAGACAAATATAAGTTTACTGACTGGAACAGCAGAACTACTATGGGAAGCTGTAAAATCTGAGACAGAGAGAAAATAAAAACTATAAAAATAAACCTTACATTAATGTGTGAAGTATCAGCATGACACTATACATCAGCCACAGCAGCACATGTCGCTTCTTTGCTAGGAACAAGTTCCCTCTCACCCTGAACTAGACAATGCTGCATGGGGAGGGGCGTGTGTGCACTCACTTATTCTTCCCACTGACACCTTTCTACAAAGCACTATTCCCCTAACAAAACTCAGTTAGTTGATCTTAGGGCCACCGCAGAAAGAGCAGGGCTAAGGGGACCAGTAGACTGGATGCTGTCTGTCCAAGGCTGCATGGATACAGTGTGAGATGAGTCACACAGCCTCAAGACTGAAGAGAGCAGTGTATGCAGCTGCACAGATGCTCAAATCCTCATGTGCCTGCCGCTCCAGCTTTCTGCTGCATGCGCCCACAGTCAGCCCTACCCAGAAACAATCCCCACCACCAGAGCAGTTACCTGGTAACAGTGGTAACCCCAGTAGGACCTTTTCTGATGCAGTGGGAAATGGCTGGATGCCGAGTTAGGGCTTTGCATTCAGTGCTGCACAGTGCACATCTAAAACAGCACATGGCACTAGCTTGGCATGTCACATGACACTGGCACGGTCTGGCACAGTTATATATAAGCAGAGTACTTTTGACTGTGACAGTATTAGGACTGAATGTGTGTGTTCCCCATGTCACATCAGCAGTCTGGTATGAACAATAAAAAAATAAAAAAATAAAAAAAATTTTTTTAGGACTCTTGGGCCCCTCAACAGAGACTGGGCCCAGGGCAGCTGCCCCTTTTGCCCTGTGTTAAAGACGGTCCTGAATAGGTGTGGCCCATGCCTACCGTGAGGAGAATTTTTAGGTTTGTTTATTCTAATTGGGTTGAGGCAGGTGTGGGGCAGTATTTGTTTGGATGCTCTAAGACCAGGGTGGCCTAAAGAAGGGAAAAGAGAATTCAGCGGACAAGAGCCGCTCGTATTAGAAAAGGAGGGGGGGAAAAGGGAATGAGGAGCGGAGCCATCTAGGATGCTTAGTCAATAATGTGAGTGGGGCTCTTAGAAGGCCTATTATACAGTTACAAATTTACAGGTGACATATATAGAAGAGACTATTAGTATATACAGAGTATAGGGGACTACTGCATGAGCTCCTCTCCTGGGGAAGTGCCAGCTCTAGGCGGTGTAGGCAAATGGGAAATGGGTATGACCCGCAGGCAACCAGTACCGGCGGGAAAGGGAGAAGAGGAGCTCAGCACAGACCAGTATTTCGACCAAATATAAACTTCCACGTGGGGAGTGTGATTAATTAGAGGTCTAATTATCGCTAGAGGGCACTTTATTAGATTTATCATCATACCTAAGCTGTGCCTACAAAACATGTGGTAAAGAGAGATAATTACATGAGTCCCTGCCACTGCGGAAAAATACTAATTAACTTAGATATGATGTAGAGGCATGCAACACAAGAGAGATAGTCTCTGAGGGAGATATACTTGACAGTATCAAGGCGGTACTTACACTAGACCTACAGACTTCTCATATTATATATGTGACTAGCAAAAGCTGGATTTTTCCCCCTAGAAGGGCACATTTGTTTAAACCCATTGTGAAGTCTGGACACATAAAAGGCTGTTAGAGATATCTATGTTATGAGTAAAGGTAGGCCTATAAATGACCCGGTCTACAAACATTATAAAAAAAATTTTAAAAAAAGGACCATGAGTCCCTATAAAATAGTAGTGTAGCATCAAGAAAATCTTTACTTTAGTCTGAAATAGAATATGGAATTATAGCGCAGAGCAAACCACCCTCTACCCAAACACCCTGCCTAGATCCCTAAGGAGCTATATAAAGTAAGATAGAAGGCTAACTGGATTCAAAGGGCTATTAATCTCGGCCAAAGAGTATATAGTATTCCAGAGTGATTAGTTAGATAGTTAAGGCGGTACACAACAGTAGCTCTGACTCTAACTCTGGGTTCTTTGAACTGCAGTGTTACTATTTATCAGACTATGTAGGGGATAACTTAAAGGATTATGAAAATATAAAGATATATCGTAGTAATGTAAGCGCTATTAAATACTAATAGTACAGCAGTATGATATCAGTCAATAAATTAGTATATATTAGGACTCAAGGGAAATAAATAGTTACTTAAAGAATCGGGAAGATAGGATTATAAGCTTCATAAGCTGCTCTAGTACTCAGCTTAGTTGTTTAGTAGAAAGATAATTGGCTTTCTCATTAGGGTACCCCTTATACATTAAACGGAATCAATGGTAGTATAGCATAAGAGAGCTTAATACACACAAACAATAAAAAACAAAAACAAGAAACAGCGTTAAACTAGTTCAGCCATAAGGCAGTATAGTATAATGGGGGGTAATAAACACCTCTCCAAGGATAACGGGTATTAACGATAAAACCAATACAAGTTTATATCTAAAATAATATAGGGCTTATACTCTGTCCCTGTTGCCATTGTTCTCTATATTAGCAGGTTTAACCTTGCAACGTCCTTGAATCTGGGCTCTTAGGAACTCCAACTTATAGAGAGTAGCCACAGGTTTGTAACTGCATAAGATGAGATCATAGGACATTAAGGGCCAACTTAATAACTAAACGCAGCCCACTGTTAAAATCTCATGAAAATGTCCAGAAGGTACACTTGTAAGGAAGCCTTATGTGAGAGCGGGAGGCCATGGTTTCTATAACGTAGCGGTTACATTACCCTACTCCAGTTCTTGTGCTTTGACTTAGGGGCAGAATATAGGCAGGCTGTAGTGCTGGACCGCATTGAGTCCCTTACTCCACAGACCAGGACTGGAACATAAGGTACTCTATGTTTCTATTAAAAACTTGCAAGGTGTAGCCAGCAATGAGACTTTAGTATTATCAGAGCCAGCTGGTCAGACGGTCCGCAGCAGTGAAACAAGAAGCTTCCCTGGATCCCATGTCGGTCTCACTGGCATATACAGACAGGGAGAAGTCCAGACCATTATCTTTATGATAAGGTAAACATAGACAATGGAGGAGTGACCGCTGTGTAGCCAAAAGAGTTCAGAGTGTCGAGTGGCATCTGTAGTGAGCTTGGGGTATGGGTCGCGGTGACTCTTAGAATGCAGAATAGCTGTTTGCGCTGCAGCCCCCTTGTCAGGGTTGTCTTTCACTGCCTTCTGTAAGGTGGCGGTTGCTCTTGGGGAATATATGCTATTGGGTCCGGTCTGTGGGGGCACTAACTGAACTACGGCATGTTGCGCTGGCTCAGTGCGGCTGGAGGAGGGCTGTGGGAGGTTGTTTTGGCTATCCATGGCTGTCTGTGCTTCGAGCTCTAGAGTGGGATCATCTTTTGCTGCGGTTCTTGTCTCCTCTATATCTCGAGGCAGATCTGCTCTCCAGTGCGGCGAGTCATGTGTACAGCCACCCGCAACTTCAGTAACGAACACTGTCTGTGTCTTTGCTTGTAGAGGGTTCATGACGGCTTTAAGGTCTGCGATAATATCCTGCTGATGGAGATCCATGGAGAGCATGAGTTCATGTAGCGCAGAGATAATTTGTCTCTCCATAGGTAAGCCTTAGAGGTGAGATTAATAGAAGAGAATTTGCGGCTGTAGCAGAAAGTAGAATAGGAGTTTCCAAATATGGCGGAATACTTGGCCTCGCCGTCTCAGCTAGCTAGTAGGCCCTAGTTCAACTGCAGCAAAGATTGCTTGTGATTATTGTCCCAGGCCGGCACATCCTCCAATATAAGTTATGCTCCAAGTATTGGTATAGAATAAGAGATTGAGACAGAGACTTATTATGTCAGAAATGAAGCTTTTTTAGAGCAAATGCCAGGAGCTCTGAAATGGCATGTCTTGCTAGCTCTGCTGTTGGCTCCGCCCCCCGCCGTTAATTTAATTTTGACTAGATTATCCCTTTAATTACAAGCTTTTCTGCAGTCTTGCAATAAACTAACATACTGGGTAAGTTTGGAAATCTTAGGAATGCAATATTACATTGTTTGCTAGTAATCATGTTCCCAGAATTGTTCTCTTGGTATATATCCTTAGTTAAATAGTAAATTTATGTAGTCTCATAGGAGCTCAGGAGCGTACACATGTCTTTAGTTCTCTATGGCAGCCAATGATTGGATTGGAACAGCCAATAGAATGCAAGCTCAATCCTATTGGCTGATTAGATCAGCCAATAGGATTTTTTTGACCTTAATTCCGATTGGCTGATAGAATTCTATCAGCCAATCGAATTAAAGGGATGCCATCTTGGATGATGTCATTTAAAGGACCTGTCATTGTTCCAGTCGCCGTCGAAAGAAGAGGATGCTCCGCGTCGGATGTTTTCAAGATGGACCAGCTCCGCTCCGGATGGATGAAGATAGAAGATGCTGCCTGGATGAAGACTTCTGCCCGCCTGGAGAACCTCTTCTGCCCGAATAGGATGAAGACTTTCGGACCGTCTGGAGGACCACTTCTGCCCGGTTGGGTGAAGACGTCTCAAGGTAGGGTGATCTTCAAAGGGGTAGTGTTAGGTTTTATTAAGGGGGGATTGGGTGGGTTTTAGAGTAGGGTTGGGTGTGTGGGTGGTGGGTTGTAATGTTGGGGGGGTATTGTCTTTTTTTTTTACAGGTAAAAGGGCTGATTACTTTGGGGCAATGCCCCGCAAAAAGCCCTTTTAAGGGCTATTTGTAATTTAGTATAGGGTAGGAATTTTTATTATTTTGGGGGGCTTTTTTATTTTATTAGGGGGATTAGATTAGGTGTAATTAATTTAAAAAACTTGTAATTATTTTATTATTTTCTGTAATTTAGTGTTTGTTTTTTCGTAATTTAGTTTATTTAATTTAATTGTAATTAATTGTAGTTAATTTAGTTAATTTATTTAAATATAGTGTAGTGTTAGGTGTAATTGTAACCTAGGTTAGGTTTTATTTTACAGGTATATTTGTCTTTATTTTAACTAGGTAGCTATTAAATAGTTAATAACTATTTAATAACTATTCTACCTAGTTAAAATAAATACAAACTTGTCTGTAAAATAAAAAATAAACCCTAAGCTAGATACAAATGTAACTATTAGTTATATTGTAGCTATTTTAGGGTTTATTTTATAGGTAAGTATTTAGTTTTAAATAGGAATAATTTATTTAATTGTAGTAATTTTATTTCTATTTATTTAAATAATATTTAAGTTAGGGGGGTGTTAGGGTTAGACTTAGATTTTGGGGTTAATAAATTTAATATAGTGCAGGCGACGTTGGGGTCGGCAGATTAGGGGTTAATAAATGTAGGTAAGTGTCGGTGATGTTAGGGATGGCAGATTAGGGGTTAATAATATTTTAACTAGTGTTTGCGAGGCGGGAGTGTGGCGGTTTAGGGGTTAAAACATTTATTGAAGTGGCGGCAATGTCCGGTTAGGCAGATTAGGGGTTAAAAATTTTAATATAGTGTTTGCGATGTGGGGGGGCCTCGGTTTAGGGGTTAATAGGTAGTTTATAGATGTTAGTGTACTTTTTAGCACTTTAGTTAAGAGTATTATGTTACGGCGTTAGCCCATAAAACTCTTAACTACTGACTTTTAAATGCGGTATCAGTCTTGACAGGAGAGGCTGTACCGCTCACTTTTTCCAAGACTCGTAATACCGGCGTTAGGAAAATCCCATTGAAAAGATAGGATACGCAATTTACGTAAGTGGATTTGCAGTATGCTCGAGTCATGGAAAAAAAAGTGAGCGGTACACCTGTACCTGCCAGACTCGTAATACCAGCGGGCGTTAAAAAGCAGCGTTGGGACCTCTCAACGCTGCTTTTTAAGGCTAACGCAAGACTCGTAATCTAGGCGAAACATTTCTAAAAAGGAGGTTTATAAAGGTACAAAAAACACCTTAGAGATTGTAATATGAAATGTTTATGCATACTTGTATTAACTACTTCCTGTCCCTTTTGCTCTATTTTAACTCTTTAAAATGGTGGGTTTTCAGATTTTGAAGCGCACACTGCATACTTTGCCAGCCTAGCTCCTTTAGTGGGGGGATTAGATAAGATAGTGGAAAAGAAAGCAAGTTTTGTTACCACAGAGACAAACCTTGTCTACACCATTAACAAGGCCAGATCAACTCCTTCAAATAATTGGTGGGTGAATTAAGGCTATTGAAAAAAAAATGCAGCAAACAAGTTGTTAGCCTATATGAAAAGCTTTCAAACTGGGCCTGTATGTTAATTTATTGCAATACTGTACAGAAGGTGCTTTATGACCCTTTTAATTATGTAATTATTTATGGAAGAAAGATGTTTAATTATTTTGTTGGGAACTCATAAATAAAAAAGAATGCTAATTAAGACATCACTTATTTTCTAATTACATTGTATATTAAGTAACGTACATGCTGCTTGAAGCAGTGTGTAGGAAGAACTACTCGCCCTCCTGAAAGGGAACATATTTTATCACATGTGAAAGACTTGCCTTACGCATTTAAAACACGTAAGATACCAACATCAAATAAAAGGTGTTTTATTTATGTAAGTAGATCATGTACCCAAAATATAGAAGGGAAAATGAGTTAAAATGATCAAAAAGAGGCTTTTTACATGATTATGATAAATAACTAGAAAACCCTACTGGTATAAGTATTTAGTATGTGAGGTCAGGCAATTGACTTATATTATATATAAAAATACAATTAGAAAACAACAATGTGAGAGAATTTACACATGTACAAAGCAAATACACTTAAAAGTTACACATACATTTAATTCACTAATACAATAAGATTAGAAGCTTCTATTTTTGCGCTCATATTACAAGCCCATAGTCATTTTTTAGAGCTTAATAACATCTGCATGTTGGGAGTGCTGAATCCCACATGCATAGACCTCTGTGGGGTTGGGCAGTAAAATTAATGTTGGCTATCTTTTGAGGGTACACTAAGCTGATGTTGTGAAAGTAGTGCAGTTCTTTGTGTAGTTCTGTGCTACATTTATAATAATAATAATAATGGATTACTTCAGGGCTTAAAAAGTGCAAAATTTTACTGTGATTTTCATGATTTTGAGAGAACATATAATTTTAAACAACTTTCCAATTAACTTCTATTATCAAATTTGTTTCATTCTCTTGTTATCCTTTGCTGAAGAAAAAGCATTGTGCTACTGGCTGCTAGGTGAACACATCTAGTTAGCCAATCACAAGAGACAAATGTGTGCAGGCACCAATCAGCAGCTAGCGGCCAATACTGTAGGATATGTGCATATTCTTTTTCAATAAAGGATACCAAGAGAATGTAGCACATTTGAAAATAGAAATTAATTTAAAAGTGTCTTAAAATGACCTGCTCTATCTGAATCATGCAAGTTTAATTTTGATTTCCTATCCCTTTAACTATTAATTGTATACTGAGTAAATCCTACCATAATGTATTATTATATCATTGTCCTGTATTACTTACCATGTATAATCTAGAAGTTCAGGATGAGGTTTTTTTTTTTATGTTTCCCCTTGATAAGAGTTTCTCTTAAAGGGACATTACAGGCATAATAAAGTCAAAATTTAGCTTGCATGATTCAGAAAGAGTATGTAATTTTAAGACACTTTTAAATTCACTTTTATTTTCAAATGTGCTCCGTTCTCTTGTTGAAAAAGAAAATGCATATATCCTACACTAGTGGGAGCTGCTGCTGATTGGTGCCTGCACACATTTGTCTCTTGTGTTTGGCTAACTAGATGTGTTCAGCTTCCTGTCAGTAGTGCAATGTTGTTCCTTCAGCAAAGGATAGCAAGAGAATGAAGCAAATTTGATAATCAAAGCAAAACGTAAAGTTGTTTAAAATTGTATGTTCTATCCAAATCATGAATGAAAATGTTGGGGCTTCCTGTCCCTTTAAACACAAAGGGCTAGATTACAAGTGGAACGCTAAATTATTGTGAATAATAGGAGCCTATAAAAGCACGCTCTTGTGAGTGCAATGCTTCCCAGCAATGCGAATGCAAAGTTGCATTCGCATTCAGCGCACATTAGCGTGCACTGATATTACACAGTGGAGCACTAATATCGCTTTCATGAAATAGATATTTAGCGCTCTACTTGTAATCTGGCCCCTCATAAATAATTGATAGAATCATTTATGTAGAGCAAATATTAGCAGAGAATAACATATACATGTATTTTTTAAAATGGCATTAGTTTTTTAAATATTGAAAAAATAACAGTAATATTCTAATGTCTATATTGCAGTAGGTGCCGCCATATTGTAACTTAGGTTTCTTTTTCTGCTAAGCTAACTTTTTGCTATATTATCCAATACATTTACCCATATACGTAACCCTTTTGTGACATTATGAGGATTATTTTGATACCAAACATGACATGTCTATCATAAGAAATGTATGAAATGCATGATATGTAGAAAAAAATCTTATTCTAAATTGAGCCAACTCTAACCCTTAATTGACCTAAGAGATGTGCCTTGATAGTGACACTGTTCTACGTCACTGTCTGTGTTGACACCTTTACTAAGTTAAGGCACCAGGCCTCTGGTGATGGGCAATAAAATTTGGCCAAGTGAAACTGAGAAGTTATTTATGACAGAACGTCTGTTTTTTAAGGAAAATACAGATAGACATACATCCTCTGAAAAACAAAATAATTGGCACACAGAGAAAAGTTAACCCCTTAAACCTAAAATCATCAGGTCTTCATGAAAACTTCTATTATCAAATTTACTTTGTTCAAAAAAGCATACCTAGGTAGATTTAGGCTGAACAACGCAATTCTGGGAGCTAGCTTGTGATTGGTGTCTACACAAATATACCTCTTACTCACCAGATGTGTTCAGCTGTGTATTAGTGGTTGTGGAAGCATATTTACTGTGGTTTGAGTGACTGACAGAAACAGGTTATTCATTGTTCTGTGTGTCAGAATACAGATTAACCTCTTAAAGGGACAATAAACCCAACATTTTTCTTTCATTATTTAGATAGAGGATACAATTTTTTAAAAGTTTCCAATTTACTTCTATTATCATATTTGTTTAATTCTCATGTTATTCTTTGTTGAAGGGATACCTAGGTAGGCAGCGTGCACATGCCTGAAGCACTACATGACAGGAAATACTGCTGCCATCTAGTGCTCCTGCTAATGTATAACATTGATGCAAAACTGCTGCCATATAGGGCTAGATTTATTAAAGCTGAGGCATACAGCGGCACGTATACGCGCCCCTGTACGCCTCAGCTCGCCTGTGGCGGGGCGAAAATACCTGCAGGTATTCGGCATTGCCCCCTGCCCGCCCACAGCCAATCACGCGCGGGCAGGAGCTGTCAATCTCCTCGGTCTGACTAGACTGAGGAGATTGAATTTCGGCACATTAGAGATGGCGAAGAGGCTAGGGAAGCAGCGGTCTGGTGACCGCTGCTTGATAAATGACGGCGAGCAGGTTCTTGTGAGAACTTGCAGCCGTAGGGCGTTAATAAATCTAGCCTATAGTTTTGTGGACACGTGCACACTCATGAGCTTACATTCCAGCTTTTCAACAAAGGATAACAAGAAAACGAAGAAAATTTGAGAACAGAAGTAAATTGGAAAGTTGTTTAAAATTATATGCTCTATCTGAATCATGAAAGAAAAAAATTAGGTTTTATGTCCCTTTAACCACTTCCATAATTTCACACCCTTATGCTGAGCTGTTTTGGAACTTTTAGGTGCTGCTCATATTTAAGCACTACTCGGAGTAATGTTTCAGTGAGTAACCAACACAAATTATATATTGTTGTTTTCAGCAGTCCCAGCAGATTCAAACAAAACCATTATTTTATGTATATATCAAGACATGGGAGAAGTAGGCAACAAAAGTATGAAAAAATACATACTTTTATTAAAATTCTAATAAATAGTGTTTTTGTTTCTAAACTCTATAGTCATAAGAAGAAGGGTTTGTCCTCATATAAATAAGGGTCACTGGGTAAACTTATATAACTTTGATCTGCACATAGGGGCTCCCACAAGCCTCTGCACAAATCAATGCACATTCATTTCCACCTGGCGATCAATGTTACAGTGATTTATATAAAGGTTTTATTTTAAAGGGAGATTCTGGGCTTTAAAACAAGGAGCCTTGGGGTTTGTTTCTAAAACAGTTATTTTCCTGCCAAGATACACTGTTTGAAAGAGCCGGCAATTACCTTTCACATAGGGATTTGTATGAGTAAGGGAACTGAGATTGAGGGATTGAGGATTTTTTATATGAAACCCCCATCCAGCATCACTTCCCCGTTTACAGAAGCACTTCCCTGTTTCCGGGTATAAATGACACCACCATGCCGAAAACGTGCCAACATCACCAACATACCTGGATTATCCCAAGTGAATCTAACACAACGCAACTTCATAAGCAGCTAAAAAGGCAGGGGGCCCTCAACCACCCCAAAAGCACCCACTACAGGATGACGATACCTGGTCATCATCTGCATTGTGCTAAACAGGGGTTAAAGGTTAAACAAGCAAATTTAAAATGAACAACAATTAAAGGGACACTGAACCCAAATTTTTCTTTCGTGATTCAGATAGAGAATGCAATTTTAAGCAACTTTCTCATTTACTCCTATTATCAATTTTTCTTTGTTCTCTTGCTATCTTTATTTGAAAAAGAAGGCATCTAAGCTTTTTTGGGAGTTCAGAACTCTGGGCAGCACTTTTTTAATGGTGGATGAATTTATCCACCAATCAGCAAGGACAACCCAGGTTGTTCACTAAAAATGGGCCGGCATCTAAACTTACATTTGTGCATTTCAAATAAAGATACCAAGAGAATGAATAAAATTTGATAATAGGAGTAAATTAGAAAGTTGCTTAAAATTTCATGCTCTATCTGAATCACGAATCAAAAAATTTGGGTTCAGTGTCCCTTTAATTTAAAACTTACATCAAACTATTTTTGCAATTTACTTTTGCTTCTAGTAAGATATTTTGTCATTACTTTTACACTATTCTCAAGCCTCCCAGCATTCAATCTTAGGGGTTGAATTATCAAGCTCCGAATGGAGCTCGATGCCCCTGTTTCCGCGCTAGCCTTCAGGCTCGCCGGAAACAGCAGTTATGAAGCAGCGGTCTAAAGACCGCTGCTCCATAACTTGTCCACCTGTTTTGAGGCCACGGACATCAATCCGCCCGATCCTATACGATCAGGCTGATTGACACCCTCTGCTAGCGGCCGATTGTCTGCGAATCTGCAGGGGGCAGCATTGCACAAGCACTTCACAAGAACTGCTTGTGTAATGATAAATGCCGACAGAGTATGCTGTCGGCATTTATCGATGTGCGGCGGACATGATACGCTACATCGTATCATGTCTGCTCGCACATTAATTGATAGGCCCCTTAGTTTGCACATTAGCTCATGTCTTGTGCATTTAACATGCTTTTTTAAATTGTGTTGTAGATATGAGACATGGGAAGAGGCACACTTGCCACCCAATACTGGTCTGGATTACAACTGCACTTTCATATTCCCTATAAAAGTCAATCGAGAAAAAAAATTGTTTAAAAAAACAAACAAATACACTTCACGCAAACAACATAGCATATTCGCATTAGCAAATGTAAAATATTTACAGTAAATGCATCGTTAAAATCTTTATTAAATTTTGAATATTGCATACATATGTTTTATCATGTTTTTATCTGTTTAATGTCAAAGGGATATAATGCACTTATATATATGTTTATATATGTGTACATATATATTAATGTTTTTATATGTGAATATATGAGTGTAAATACATATATACACATATAAATACATAAATATATATGTACACATAGAAATACATCTTTAGCACTGTATATGTATGTGTCTCAATGTTAAAGTCCTTTGGCTGCCTTTTTTTTTCTAACACCTGAGATCTCCAATCTTTGAGCTCTTATAACTTTTGTGTGCAATATTTTGCACACATTAATAGTTAACACAATAACTGCATTAATTATTATTTTTGCAAATCAGTATTTATTGACATTTAAATATATATTTAATTATATATATATATATATATATATATATATATATATATATATATATATATATATATATATATATATATACAGGTGGCCCTCGGTTTACTCAGGCTCAATTTGCGCCGTTTCGGAATAACAACCCTTTTTTTCAGTCATGTGACTGCTATTGAAAAGCTTTGGAAAGCAGTTTACTATTTAAAATAGCCAGTAGGTGGAGCTGTCCGCTTGTTTTGCAGCAAAGTTATGCAACTTACCAGCCTGAAATTGATCTGTGTACACAGAGCAGACATTAGCTATTGAGCAACAAGATTTAGCAGCCCCTTCCCTATTATCTTCCTGTCCAGCTACTTGAGATGAGGGTGCCTAACTGCTTATTAATCATTACAGATTGAAATGCATAGAATAGGTGCAGACCCAATATTATCTAACATGCTAAAAATGCAGAGAACTGATTGTAGAAAAATGCAATTAAAAAAAACGTTTTTGTTCATTAAACTTAGTTTGATGATGATGCAGTCTGTTGTGTGATTATTTAATTAGGTGCTGTTAGCAAATGTTTTTGTACATTAAACTTAGTTTGATGATGATACAATCTATATTATTAGGTTTATAATGCTGTTTAGCATTTAAAGTCTTCATTTCAAAGCTTTAAAAATAATGTATTAGGTGTTACTTATGACAATTTTGAGAGGGGCCTGGAACCTAACTCCCTCACTTCCCCTTGACTTACATTATAAATTGGGTTTCAATTTACAACGGTTTTGATTTCCAACCATTCCTCCTGGAACCTAACCCCGGCGTAAACTGAGGGCTACCTGTATATATATATATATATATATATATATATATATATATATATATATATATATATTCATTAATTCATTAATATATATTGTGAGTGCCCAGGATATTGTCCCACATTGTAAAAATCTGCTCTGCGATGTGTAGGCTTATGGATGTCCACAGACTGTGTAAATCAACACAAAGTCTTATGTATATATTTTTTGCATATTATGGCATCCTGAACTTAAAACTAAATACAGTAGAATTGCATAATAAACAAGTGCCTAATGAAAAAACAATGCAATAACACTCTGAATTTAAAATAAGCAGTAGATTTTTTTTCTGACAAATGTATTTTTTACCTATTTGTCGGCCCCCTGTATCATGTGACAGCCATCAGCCAATCACAGACTAGTGCACATATACCCTGTGAACTTGTGCACATGCTCAGTAGGGGCTGGTGCCTCAGAAATTGTGTATATAAAAAGTATGTGCAAAATTTGATAATAGAAGTAAATTTTAAAGTCTATTTAAACTGTATGCTCTATATGACTCATGAAAGTTTAATTTTGACTTTAGTGTCCAATTAAAGCAATATGAAACCCAAATTAAATTTTTTATAATTCAGATAAAGGGGTAAATTTACCAAGCAGCGGATGCTGCTATCTACCCCCATACTTTCTGGCTCGCCAGAAATGTAAGTTAAGAAGCAGCGGATCATCATGCCCACCCGCTCATTGATAAATCTACCCCAGAGTGTTTAATTTTAAATAACTTTCCAATTCTATTATCAAATTTTTTTTGTTCTCTTGGTATCCTTTGTTGGAAAAGGATACCTAGGTAGGCTCAGGAGCTGCTAATTGGTGGCACATATATTCCTCATGTTATTGGCTCACCCAGTTTGTTCAGCTCCCAGTAGTGCATTGTTGCTTTTTCAACAAAGTATACCAAGAGACTGAAGCAAATTAGATAATAGAAATAAACAGAAAAGTTGTTTAAAATTGTATTCTCTATCTGAATCATGAAAGAAAAATCTGGGTTTTGTATTCCTTTTACATTAAAATAGCAAAATATTAAATGAATACATCTAATTTTGTGAACTTTCACCTGTGAATCTTTGGCAGTTTGCAACTTTTATTGAATAACATTAAATTTAATATTCCCCCTGACATTTTATGAAAATCATTTTTTTTTTTTTTTTTGTGGGAGGTCAATACTGCCTTAATCTGCTTGCATGATTGCTATACTGCAAATACTCCCTAGATTTGTTTTCCCTTTAAATTAGAAATGAGTGTATAGCTATGTTTGTGAGTGTGCTTATTTGTGTGTTTGTGTCTGTGTGTGTGTTAATAATATGGCTTTTATATATGTTACTTTTTCAGAAAACTGTATCATAAAAGTGGTAATGAGCAATGACAAAGGAAATCAGATAAGGGAAGGTATAGTGGGCCCCATCTTGACACTTTGCCTAGAGTCCTCTAAAGTCTCAATCCTGCTCTGACTTCATATGAAAAATTAATTTAGCAGAGTTGGTGAGTGGGCTGAACAAAGTGATCCCTATGCATATTAAAGTGATGGTGACCTTGCCTTTTCGATATATATCTAAGGGTATTAAAAAATTGTTTTTCGAAAAGATGGGTTGATGGACTTTCGGCTGGGGGCGGAGCCAACAGGTAGCAGGCAGGTAGCGTGCAGGTGGCTACCAATATCTCTGTTTTCCTAAGTAAAAAAGGATCAAGTCTATCTACCAGCCTACCGCAGACAGCCTTGTCCTAGAAAATGTGCTAGGACCGGCTGAGGATCTTCGGATCACGGAGTGGAAGTCCTGAATGGCATATTAAGCTCTGTTGCTAAGAGCACCCTTTTGGACGGTGTCAACTAAGTTTGCCCCAAGACCGAGCCGTAAAACTGCAGAGGGAGGTGTGTCAGCCTAGCGGAGCTTCTCACAGGCTGAAGCAACTTGAAACCACCTGTGAGGCTGCTGAGGTACCAATAGACCGGCTCAAGTAACTTCGCTGTGCACACAAGCAGTGACGATTTAACATACTGGTGAGAGTCGAGACCGCCTGGGGGAGCGGCAACGCTTCTGGTCCGGTGAATATCTCCCGCAAAAAAGCTCAAACCTATACCGCTCCAAGGACGTGCTCTGAGGCGCAGCAGGGGCAAGGGGGCTTTCTAAGCCAGGTGTGTTCTCCGCTATTGTCGCTAGCGGACTCACTGAGCACCAGGAGAGTGGACTTGGCAAATCACCCCGGATCTTCGAGCTGAGGGACAGAACAGCGATAACTCAAAGCTATATCTTAAGAGGGCGGAGAGCCTGGCAAGTAGTGTGACCGGAGCTGGGCCGACAAGTAAAGCACATAAACCAGTGAGTGCACCGACAGTTTCCCTGAGTTAATAAAGCTACCACAGTCAATAGAGCAACCGCACCTGGAGGCGGATTGCTCTTTATCTACTTGAAAATAAGGTACCAGCCCTTTACAAAAATCTGTTTGGATGGGTTGTAGTTGGAGCCGGGTTTGTACACAAAGTGGTGAAGGTCCCGCAGGATAGCGGGGGAGCATTCCTTTCAGCACAGTATTAGGAGAGAAGGACGTGCATATCATTGCAGAGGCACGGGTAAGCTAGACCGACCAGCTTGTGCAGGATATCAAACAAAAAACAGTTGGTGCTGCTTGGCGCTGTGGATGTAATACCAGGTACTGTCTTTTTTTTTGTCTGGTTGATATATGGTTACCCTGGATACGTAGGCTACACGTAAAATTACATAGACTTATGGGACCTTATATTATACTGTAAGAAGTGGTTTGCGAACTGTACCTGAGCACTGGGACTGTGAGATTGTTACAGTGATATCTGACATGAGAAGCTGACAAGACAGGTTTTAATGTATTTTTTGCTTGAATCTTATGCTGCTTTCTCTTTTTTCCTTTTTGCTGGGTCCTTCTGTTTGTGTTGCCCATTTTGGCACTGCATGAAGATGTACATAAAAGTTAAGGCTAATTGGGCTGCATAGAGATATGTACAACAGATAAATTAATGGGGTAGGAGTAATATAAAGAAGGAGGTAACCCAATTTCTGAAGTTATAACTGGTTGTTGAAATTATTGTCTAGGAAGATAATTTTTGGAGCCAAATACGTATGTACCTCAAACTTAAGATTAGTTCACTAGGTATATGCTAGATCTAAAAATATATATGTAGAAAAAAGCGTTTTCATCTAATTTAGGCAGAGTACTCCCGTGGTGGTGGGCTCTACCCACCACAGACACGGAATAGTATAACTGCAAACAATAATCTGAGTCCTAAAAAAAAAAAAAAAAACTAGATAGATTTAAAGGCAAAGCTTTAGAAGGTACCGGGTCAAGCTCTAATAAACAAGTCCCTGGGTTAAAGGGACAGACTGTATTGGGGAAAAAGGCTTACTAGAGAGAAGTCTAAACCAGTTTTTGGGTAAGCACATTATTTTTTATTTTTTTTTTTATTTTTTTTATTGTATTCACTAATCACAGATGATCTAACAACTGATCTGATTGTGTAAAGCTTTTTTCACTTTTTTTTTTTTTCACACTTGCACTCTTAATTGAGTGAATACACAGACCAACAGGTTTATAGTTGGATTTTTTTTTGTTGTTGTTGTTTTTCTCACCTTGTGAGTTGGTATTTGAAACTCTCGTATTTCACAATTTGTGGCACAGCTGCCACCTAAATACACGGACAATTTTTTTGTAATTTTTTTTTATTCTTTTTTTTCCACACATAGTATACACACTTCACCACGGTGAATGGATAGGTTTATCACGCAGCCTAAAAACTCTTCACCTAAAATGCCACCCAAACAAAAAGATAAGCGTAGCACTAATAAAAACACAGAACAGTCACTTGACACCTCACAAGAGCGAGGAGCTTTTAATCTGGGTGCTTACGATATGTCAGAATTCGCGAATGAAGTAGCAAAATTGATGACCCCACAGTTTGAACTAATTAAATCTGAAATTAAGACTGAGATTCACAGCTTAAAAGAGGAAATTAGACAGTTAACGGTGAGGCTGACGGAGGTTGAGACTAGGGTCTCAGAGGTGGAGGATAGAGTAAATGTACAGGACTCAGATATCACGGATCAAAGAAAAATGATTTTACAATTACAAGCACGCTTAGAAGATCTTGAAGACAGGTCAAGGCGTAATAATCTACGGATTATTGGCCTTCCCGAATCAGTGGAATATCAAGACTTGTTACATTTTGTCTCTGTCACCCTCCCTCAGGCCCTCCTGATCCCCCCGCCGCCCTCACCTTTTTTGATTGAGAGAGCACACAGATTGGGGGCACTGAAAGATAGTAATAACTCATCTAAAGTTAGACCTATTATTTTCAAATTTGTGAACTATCAGGACAAGCTTCTATTCTTAAAGTATTATAGAAAAAAGAGTTCTGTACATATTGATAACAATAAAATCTTGATTTTTCAAGACTTTTCGGCGGAGACTAGTGCTAAAAGAAAAGTAATGTCTCCTTTTTTTGCAAAATTTCTAGAAGCGGACTGTAGTGTTAGACTGGTCTAACCGGCCAAACTCCTAATTACTAAGGCAGGAATTCACTATACAGCAAATAACAGTAAGGAAGCAAATGCCCTATGTATAGAATTAGGGATTCAGTGAACAGGAGATCGAGGGATATGTGCAAATTAAGGGCTAAAACGTTTGAATTTTTCTTTTTTATACATTTGGTGTTTTATTTGTGCCTTTTTTCCATGAGGTTTTGGGACAATGTATGTGGGATATGTCATGAATTGCTGTTTAAAATTCTATTTGTGCAGTTTCTTAGAGAGATGCAACACTGCTTTAAAGGATATTATTTTTATGTTGCAGGATATGTATTTTCAGTTTTAAATTTTGAGAGGCCCCTGTCCCCCCCCCCCCCCTTTTTTTTTTTTTTTTTTTTTTCCTCCCCGTCACTCCCGCCCCAGGATTCGCCTTTATATATATGGTTCACTTAGCCGCATGGGATCTCTGGGTACCCCAGATAGATCTTCATCTATGCATAAGGCTTTACCAGTAGTACGGGATATACAGTTGTTGGGTTTTTTGTTTTTTTTTCCTTTTTTTGATCTACAATGTCAGTTCCCTTTAAATTGACCTCCTGGAATGTAGGAGGTGTCACCTCTCCAATTAAAAGGAAAGCAATAATCAAACATTTGGCCAAAACCAATTCTGATATTGCATTCCTACAGGAGATACATTTAAAGACATCTGAAATTGTGAAACTGCAAACTAATTGGGTAGGAGAAGTCATCGCGGCCCCCTATAACGCTCGAAAGAGAGGGGTGGCAATTTTATTTAGGAAAAACCTTGACTATAAGATAGACTCCTCGGTTACAGATTCGGAGGGTCGCTTTGTTATTTTAGAAATAACATCTAATAAGGTGCGATATGTGTTATGCAATATTTATGGACCCAATAATATAGACAGGAAATTTTGGGACGGTATGGTTGTACAGTTGCAAAAATTTACGGGTCAGAATCTTATTTTGGCAGGGGACTTCAATTTAATAGCAGATCCCTTATTAGATAGAGCTAGAAAAATAGGCAGCCCTACGCGAGATCGGAAGACCCGAATTCTCCAGAAGCTATGCTCACAATTGGGATTGATTGACATCTGGCAGCTACAGAATCCTGATTCAAGAGCCTATACGTGTATGTCAAAAGGCCAGCAGGCATTATCTAGGATAGATTTTTTCCTGGTAGCGGAGTCTTGGGCTGGTTTAGATTGGAAAGCTGAGATAAATGATATAGTGATCTCCGATCATGCGGTAATAGAGCTAACATGTAATGCACCACGAGCAGATAGGGCGGGGAATCAATCCATTTTTTTTCCAAAATATTTGATGAACAATGTCCAATTTAATAATTGGCTGACGAATCAATGGCGAGAATATGTGGGTTATAATCGAGGGTATGAAAATAGACCCGAAGTGTATTGGGAAGCAGCGAAAGCTGTACTGCGTGGTAAGGTTAAAGCATATTTGTGTAATATGAAAAGGAAATCTCGGCAACGGGAAATCCAACTATCGCATCAAGTAAAGAACGCATATAAAGCATACTTAGATCTGCGTTCAAGTGAACGCTGGAGGAAATATATAGTCGCCAAATCTATGCGAGATATCTTTATTAAACAGAAGACCAGAGTAGAAATACAAAGACAAAAAGCCCTTTATAGTGGCTATGCTGGTAGATCTGCTAAATTTGTGGCAAGATTGATTAAGGTCAATGGCAGAAATAAGATAACTTCTATAAGAAAGGGCTCTGAGAGATTTAAATGTAATACAGAGATTTCTAGAGTATTTTATGAATTTCTTACAGAATTATATAGATCTGAAGATCAAGACATATCAATATAGGGTTTTTGGGATAAAATCAAGACTCCTAAAATATCTAATGAGAATTTAGCAGAGATTAACGCTCCAATCACAGTAGAGGAAATCATAGAGTCTATAACAGCAGCTAAGACCAACAAGGCTGCAGGTCCGGACTGCCTGCCTTTGGAATTTTATAAGATTCTACAACTACAAATAGCTCCAACATTGTTAAAACTATTTAACTATTATTTCATTGATCATAATAAATGTTCTCCTTATTTTGCAGCGGCTGTAATATCTTTAATCCCGAAAAAAAATAAAGATCCTGAGTTACCCGGTTCGTATAGGCCGATATCAGTCCTTAATACGGACTACAAATTGCTTACAGCGATTTTGGCGAAAAGATTAAAATCCCATCTTGGGTCATTAATTCATGAGAACCAAGCCGGGTTTATGGAAGGGAGGAATCCCGCCAAAAACACTCGTAAGATTTTGACCTTAATTGATTATTTTTGGGATAAGTTTAGAACATCTAGGCATGGAATGAAGGCAGACCTAGCCCTTCTATCTATTGACGCGGAGAAAGCGTTTGATCGCGTCTCCTGGAAACATTTATTTTATTCTTTGGAACAGTTTGGTCTGAAGGGACATGTGCAAGAAGTAATCCGTATTATATATTCGGCCCCGAAGTCAACTTTGCTTATCAACGGTGAACTCTCTCAGTCAGTGGTATTACAGAGGGGTACCCGTCAAGGTTGCCCACTATCCCCATTATTGTTCAATATTTCATTAGAACCACTGGCAATCTTATTGCGTCAACAGTTAGACGGGATTCGGATCGGGGCACAAAAACTAGTTCTGCTGATGTACGCAGATGATATTTTGTTATGTTTGTATAATATTAATAAGAATCTTCCATTTTTTTTGGATACGATAAATAGCTTTGGGAAGATCTCTGGTTTTAAAATCAATTTGTCCAAATCTGAACTTTTATGGTTAAATAAAAAAGATCACACTATTAAGCACCCTTTCAAAGAAGCAACACAGATAACTTATTTGGGGATTATTCTGAATCCAAACCCACAAGAATGGTATAATTTAAATTATAACAGATGTTTTTCAGATTGTAAGAAAAAAATGGAGGAGTGGATAAAACTCCCTATCTCGTTATCAGCAAGGGTCACCCTTTTAAAAACTATTCTATTCCCAAAAATTTTCTATCTTATACAGAATATTCCATTAGCCATTCATAAAAAAGATATATTGAACTATAATAAGGCTTGCTCTAAATTTCTATGGCAAGGTTCCAAAGCACGGATTTCGGTAGCACGCTTAATGAATAATGTAGAAGCTGCTGGTTTAGCATTGCCCAACATATTGCTGTATAGCCAGGCGGCTCGGGTGAAAGTGGCAGTAGACTGGTTGACGGGTCTAGAACAAGTATCTCCAGTAGGTTGGGAAGCAGCATTAATAACTCTGTATCGTTTAGATGCTATTTTGCACTGTCCAATTACCGATCTGCCGACACATATCTTTAGTATGGAAACTTTTAAAAATATAATTACAGCTTGGCAAAAGTTCTGTGCGGATCTAGGTTTTTCACCTCATGTGTCCAAATATTTACCTATTTCAGGGAATCCTATCTTCATCCCAGGTATCTCAGACCAGGTTTTTAGATCGTGGGCAGAGAAAGGGTTAATCTATGTGGTACAATTCTTAAATATGGACCTAGAGCTATTAACTTATAGGGACATTAGTAACCAATTTAGATTATCAAATAAAGAGTTCTACGCCTATTTACAGGTTAGACATCTTATATATGAGCTGAAAAAAAAGTATCGTGGGACAGAGTGGTCATTCGGTGATCTTCAAACTTACATTAATAATTTTCAAAGGGGGGCGTTTGCCATTGCACCGTTCTATTCTCTTCTTCTGCAAAAGTCCTCAGTAGATCAAATAGAACATATAGTTTCCTTATGGGGCAGATTTTTCCCACAAATAGATAGTGAGGTAATAAAAAACGCGTTTAAGGTTATCCAGATGAGCTGGGTTCTGACCACTTGGAGGGAAACACAGATTAAAGTGGCTTTTATGGTATATTTAACCCCCAATAAACTGTCCAAATGGTATAATATACCGATCGGTTGTTCTAGATGTAGCTCAACCGGGGCGGATATGCTGCATTGTTTTTGGGCTTGTCCCAAAATAGCCCAATTTTGGGCCAAGGTCACATATTGGATGAAGGGTACGCTCAAAATCCAATATGACATAGTACCGTTAGAAATATTTTTTCTAGTTAAGTCTCAATTTCCGCCTAGAAACTATAAAATGATTAATTTGATTATAATGATTGGGCGTAATTTAATTTTAAAAACATGGAAAGCCAGATCAGCTCCGAATATAAAAGCATTGAAAAGCGAGCTGATAACACATTATATATTTGAACAATATAACTTGCAGAATACTTCAGATGCTCAATTAGCTACTTTTTTTCAACAATGGCACGGGTTAATCATCTCGCTCCCTTTGGAGACTCAAAGGATGCTGGTTAGGCCCCTGAAAAACTCTATTTATGTACAATCACAAGTCTTAGCAGGACATTTTCCAAGTAGTTGGTTAGTGGAAAATGCCGATAGTGGATAAGGTAAAAACTGATGTGGAATTAGGGCAGGCAAGTTATTGCTGCACTGAGGTGGTTGGGACGGGCGGAGGAGAAAAATACCTTTTTAATTCTGTTAGTTGGGGGATTTCCCCTTTTTGGTTTTTTTTTTTTTTATTTTGTTTTCCCCTCTCTCTTGTGTGATTTGGTGTTTATTAAAAGCAAAAATCCAGCATTTTGGGTGAATTAATCCAATTTAGGGCTAGTTTGGTTATATTTAAGTTTATTGAATGTCATGGGGCCCTGCGAGGCGCAAAAGGTATTATATCTGTATAAATGTACATTTTGCTGGAAATAAAGAAAATTAGACTATCGTAAAAAAAAAAAGGAAAAAAAAGAGAAGGAAAAGAAAGAAAAAAAAAAGATGGGTTGATAATGAAAGGAGAATGAAAAAAATAAAGTTATTGGAAAAAAAAAAAAAAAATTGTTTTTCACATACCATATAGTTGTCACTTCCGTACTCCCCTGTCGCCCCCCTTCCTAATCTCTTTTTTTCTCACAGTTGTCTGCTGCAACCAATGAAATTAGATGCCGCATGGCTCACTATTTCCAGTGCAGTCTGCTATATTGACAAAACACGCAGGCACGCTAGCTACACTAATTTCTTAACTGCACTTTGGGTATTACGTGTAGAGTGGGTGGGACTGCTCTACACGTCATTGCATTGAAGTAAGCTGCGGATCAGGGGGTGGACGGACAGATAATGATTGACAGTTCAGAAAAAATACATTTTAAAAAATCTAGGTCTTTTTGATGGAAAATAATATTGTGGTTTTGTGTGTTATATTCCAATGAATCGAGTCATATTTATCAAGCCGTCAACCTCAAATACGCTGGAATTCCGCAGTGAAATTGTGGCGAGCCTGATTCGACCTAGTTATCAAAGCCTACAGACCGGCAAAAGTTGAAATTTGTGATGTAACATACAATCCGCCGCTCTTAATCCGACACAGATCGATGCTTACGTTATTACAGATGTTCCGAATACAAATTAGGCACTATCTAACACCTTTTGCAAGTTATCAAATTTCTAACAGGTACGCTCGCCACTATTCCGGCCCAGCGTACCTGGTTTTCAATCCACCACCCTGGAGGCCCCGGATGCCATAGGAATCAATGGGAGTCTGAAAGCAGCGAAAGCTTATGTTCGATGCTGCCAGATATCCCATTGATTTCTATGGTAGAAAACATATTACGTTTACCATTAACACCCTAACATAAGCCCAGAGTCTAAACACCCCTAATCTGCCACCCCTGACATCGCTGCCACCTACATAATGTTATTAACCCCTATTCAGCCGCTCCCAGACCCCGCCACTAAATAAATATATTAACCCCTATCCTGCCACTCCTGGAGCCCACCGCAACTAAATAAATATATTAACCCCTATCCTGCCACTCCCGGAGCCCACCGCAACTAACTTAAAGTATTACCCCCTATCCCGCCGCTCCCGAACCCCGCCGCAACTAAATAAATATATTAACCCCTATCCCGCCCCTCCTGGACCCCGCCGCAACTGTAATAAAATTATTAACCCCTAAACCCCTGGCTTCCCACATCACTACCACTAACTAAACCTATTAAACCCTAAACCGCCAGCCCCCCACATCGCCATAAACTAAATTAACCTATTAACCCCTAAACCTAACAACCCGCTAACTTTACATTAAATATTAACTCATCCCTATCTTATAATAAATTAAAACTTACCTTTAGAATTAAAATAAACTATATTAAACTAATTATTAACCTACCCTAACTATTATCCTACAATTACATTAAACTATATTAAACTATTAATTAACCTACTCTAACTATTATACTACAGTTAAATTAAACTACATTAAACTATTAATTAACCTACCCTATTATACTAAAATTACATTAAACTAACAATTAATTTAACTATATTACATATTTAAAAACCTAAACCTACTCAAGTTATTTAACCCCTTAATGACCACAGCACTTTTCCATTTTCTGTCCATTTGGGACCAAGGCTTTTTTTACATTTTTGCGGTGTTTGTGTTTAGCTGTAATTTTCCTCTTACTCATTTACTGTACCCACACATATTATATAACGTTTTTCTCGCCATTAAATGGACTTTCTAAAGATACCATTATTTTCATCATATCTTATAATTTACTATAAAAAAATTATAAAATATGAGGAAAAAATGGAAAAAAACACACTTTTTCTAACTTTGACCCCCAAAATCTGTTACACATCTACAACCACCAAAAAACACCCATGCTAAATAGTTTCTAAATTTTGTCCTGAGTTTAGAAATACCCAATGTTTACATCTTCTTTGCTTTTTTTGTAAGTTATAGGGCCATAAATACAAGTAGCACTTTGCTATTTCCAAGCCATTATTTTTCAAAATTAGCGCTAGTTACATTAGAACACTAATATCTTTCAGGAATCTCTGAATATCCATTGACATGTATATATTTTTTTTTAGTAGACATCCCAAAGTATTCATCTAGGCCCATTTTGGTATATTTCATGCCACCATTTCACCGCCAAATGTGATTAAATACAAAAAATCGTTCACTTTTTCACAAATTTTTTCACAAACTTTAGGTTTCTCACTGAAATTATTTACAAACAGCTTGTGCAATTATGGCTTAAATGGTTGTAAATTCTTCTCTGGGATTCCCTTTGTTTAGAAATAGCAGACATATATGGCTTTGGCGTTGCTTTTTAGTAATTAGAAGGCTGCTAAATGCCACTGCGCACTACACGTGTATTATGCCCAGCAGTGAAGGGGTTAATTAAGGGGTAATTTTAGCTTTAGTGTAGTGTAGTAGACAACCCAAAGTATTGATCTAGGCCCATTTTGGTATATTTCATGCCACCATTTCACCGCCAAATGCGATCAAATAAAAAAAAAAACGTTCCCTATTTCACAAACATTTTCACAAACTTTAGGTTTCTCACTGAAATTATTTACAAACAGCTTGTGCAATTATGGCACAAATGGTTGTAAATGCTTCTCTGGGATCCCCTTTGTTCAGAAATAGCAGAAATATATGGCTTTGGCGTTGCTTTTTGATAATTAGAAGGCCGCCAATGCCGCTGTGCATCACACGTGTATTATGGCTAGCAGTGAAGGGGTTAATTATGTAGCTTGTAGGGAGCTTGCAGGGTTAATTTTAGCAATAGTATAGAGCTCAGCCTCCCACCTGAAACATCAGACCCCCTGATCAGCTCTCTTCCCTCCCCCACCCCACAATTGTCCCCAACATCTTAAGTACTGGCAGAAACTCTTCCAGTACTAAAATAAAAGCTATAATTGGGCTTTTTTTTATAGCATATTTACATATGCTGCTGTGTAGGATCTCCCCTTAGCCCCCAACCTCACTGATCCCCCACCAAACAGCTCTCTAACCCTCCCCCTCTGCCTTAATGGGCGCCATCTTGGGTACTGGCAGCTGTTTGCCAGTACCCAGTTTAGTAAAAAAAAGTATGTTGTTTTTTTTTTTAATTGCCCTTTTCTGTAGTGTAGCTTCCCCCCCCCCAAGACCAACCCCCCTCCCCTTCCAGATCCCTTAGATGCTTAGATGCAATTTATAAATACATTTTTTTTTTACTTTTATCAACTTTGTTTTTCTGCAGTGTAGCGGTTCCCTCCCGCTCCCGCCCCGTGCACGCGCCCGCCCGCCGCCCCCGTGCACGCCCTGTCTGTCCCGCCCCCGATCCCGCCCCCCTCCACTCCACTCGGCCCATCGATGGCCACCCACCCGCCTCCCAGACTGGCTCCCACCCACCAACGATACCGGCCACCGATGTCCGGTGCAGAGAGGGCCACAGAGTGGCTCTCTCTGCATCGGATGGCCAAGGGGGGGGGGTTATTGCAGGATGCCTTGATATCGAGGCATCACTGCAATAACCGGAAAGCAGCTGGAAGCGATCAGGATCACTTCCAGCTGCTTTCCAGACCAAGGACGTACGCCACACGTCCTCGGTCATTAACTGTATTTTTTTTGAGGATGTATGGCGTACGTCCTTGGTCGTTAAGAGGTTAAATCTACTATAAAAAATTACTATATTACAAAAAAATAACAACTAAGTAAAAAAAAAAAAAAACACTAAGTTACAAAAAACACTAAGTTACAAAAAACAAAAAACACTAAGGCCTAGATTTGGAGTTTGGCGTTAGCCGTGAAAACCAGCGTTAGAGGCTCCTAACGCTGGTTTTAGGCTAACTCCGGTATTTGGAGTCACTCAAAATAGGGTCTAACGCTCACTTTTCAGCCGCGACTTTTCCATACCACAGATCCCCTTACGTCAATTGCGTATCCTATCTTTTCAATGGGATCTTTCTAACTCCGGTATTTAGAGTCGTGGCTGAAGTGAGCGTTAGAATTCTAACGACAAAACTCCAGCCGCAGGAAAAAAGTCAGTAGTTAAGAGCTTTCTGGGCTAGCGCCGGTTCATAAAGCTCTTAACTACTGTACTCTAAAGTACACTAACACCCATAAACTACCTATGTACCCCTAAACTGAGGCCCCCCCCACATCGCAGCCACTCGATTAAATTTTTTTAACCCCTAATCTGCCCACCGCCACCTACGTTATACTTATGAACCCCTAATCTGCTGCCCCTAACACCGCCGACCCCTGTATTATATTTATTAACCCTTAACCTGCCCCCCACAATGTTGCCGCCAGCTACCTACAATAATTAACCCCTAATCTGCCGACCGCAAAGCGCCGCCACCTACATTATAGCTATGTACCCCTAATCTGCTGCCCCTAACACCGCCGACCCCTATATTATATTTATTAACCCCTAATCTGCCCCCCACAACGTCGCCGCCACCTGCCTACACTTATTAACCCCTAATCTGCCTAGCGGACCGCACCGCTACTATAATAAAGTTATTAACCCCTAATCCGCCTCACTAACCCTATAATAAATAGTATTAACCCCTAATCTGCCCTCCCTAACATCGCCAACACCTAACTTCAATTATTAACCCCTAATCTGCCGACCGGAGCTCACCGCTATTCTAATAAATGTATTAACCCCTAAAGCTAAGTCTAACACTAACACCCCCCTAAGTTAAATACAATTTTAATCTAACGAAATTAATTAACTCTTATTAAATAAATTATTCCTATTTAAAGCTAAATACTTACCTGTAAAATAAATCCTAATATAGCTACAATATAAATTATAATTACATTGTAGCTATTTTAGGATTAATATTTATTTTACAGGCAACTTTGTAATTATTTTAACCAGGTACAATAGTTATTAAATAGTTAAAAACTATTTAATAGCTAAAATAGTTAAAATAATTACAAATTTACCTGTAAAATAAATCCTAACCTAAGTTACAATTAAACCTAACACTACACTATCAATAAATAAATTAATTAAATAAAATACCTATAATTATCTACAATTAAACCTACCACTACACTATCAATAAATAAATTAAATACAATACCTACAAATAACTACAATGAAATAAACTAACTAAAGTACAAAAAATAAAAAAGAACTAAGTTACAAAAAATAAAAAAATATTTACAAACATAAGAAAAATATTACAACAATTTTAAACTAATTACACCTACTCTAAGCCCCCTAATAAAATAACAAAGACCCCCAAAATAACAAAATGCCCCACCCTATTCTAAATTACTACATTTCAAAGCTCTTTTACCTTACCAGCCCTGAACAGGGCCCTTTGCGGGGCATGCCCCAAGAAGTTCAGCTCTTTGGCCTGTAAAAAAAAACATACAATACCCCCCCCAACATTACAACCCACCACCCACATACCCCTAATCTAACCGAAACCCCCCTTAAATAAACCTAACACTAAGCCCCTGAAGATCATCCTACCTTGTCTTCACCCTACCAGGTTCACCGATCCGTCCTGAAGAGCTCCTCCGATGTCCTGATCCAAGCCCAAGCGGGGGGCTGAAGAGGTTCATGATCCGGCTGAAGTCTTCATCCAAGCGGGAGCTGAAGAGGTCCATGATCCGGATGAAGTCTTCATCCAAGCGGGAGCTGAAGAGGTCCATGATCCGGATGAAGTCTTCTATCAACGGCATCTTCAATCTTCTTTCTTCCGGATCCATCTTGCAGACCTCCGACGCGGAACATCCTCTTCTCCCGACGCCTACTAGCCGAATGACGGTTCCTTTAAGGGACGTCATCCAAGATGGCGTCCCTCGAATTCCGATTGGCTGATAGGATTCTATCAGCCAATCGGAATTAAGGTAGGAATATTCTGATTGGCTGATGGAATCAGCCAATCAGAATCAAGATCAATCCGATTGGCTGATCCAATCAGCCAATCAGATTGAGCTCGCATTCTATTGGCTGATCGGAACAGCCAATAGAATGCAAGCTCAATCTGATTGGCTGACCGAATCAGCCAATCGAATTGAACTTGATTCTGATTGGCTGATTCCATCAGCCAATCAGAATATTCCTACCTTAATTCCGATTGGCTGATAGAATCCTATCAGCCAATCGGAATTCGAGGGACGCCATCTTGGATGACGTCCCTTAAAGGAACCGTCATTCAGCTAGTAGGCGTCGGGAGAAGAGGATGTTCCGCGTCGGAGGTCTGCAAGATGGATCCGGAAGAAAGAAGATTGAAGATGCCGTTGATAGAAGACTTCATCCGGATCATGGACCTCTTCAGCTCCCGCTTGGATGAAGACTTCATCCGGATCATGGACCTCTTCAGCTCCCACTTGGATGAAGACTTCAGCCGGATCATGGACCTCTTCAGCCCCCCGCTTGGGCTTGGATCAGGACATCGGAGGAGCTCTTCAGGACGGATCGGTGAACCTGGTAGGGTGAAGACAAGGTAGGAAGATCTTCATGGGCTTAGTGTTAGGTTTTTTTAAGGGGGGTTTGGGTTAGATTAGGGGTATGTGGGTGGTGGGTTGTAATGTTGGGGGGGGGTATTGTATGTTTTTTTTACAGGCAAAAGAGCTGAACTTCTTGGGGCATGCCCCGCAAAGGGCCCTGTTCAGGGCTGGTAAGGTAAAAGAGCTTTGAAATGTAGTAATTTAGAATAGGGTAGGGCATTTTGTTATTTTGGGGGTCTTTGTTATTTGATTAGGGGGCTTAGAGTAGGTGTAATTAGTTTAAAATTGTTGTAATATTTTTCTTATGTTTGTAAATATTTTTTTATTTTTTGTAACTTAGTTCTTTTTTATTTTTTGTACTTTAGATAGTTTATTTCATTGTAGTTATTTGTAGGTATTGTATTTAATTAATGTATTGATAGTGTAGTGTTAGGTTTAATTGTAGGTAATTGTAGGTAGTTTATTTAATTAATTTAATGATAGTATAGTGTTAGGTTTAATTGTAACTTAGGTTAGGATTTATTTTACAGGTAATTTTGTTATTATTTTAACTAGGTAACTATTAAATAGTTCTTAACTATTTAATAGCTATTGTACCTGGTTAAAATAATTACAAAGTTGCCTGTAAAATAAATATTAATTCTAAAATAGCTACAATGTAATTATAATTTATATTGTAGCTATATTAGGGTTTATTTTATAGGTATTTATCTTTAAATAGGAATAATTTATTTAATAAGAGTTAATTAATTTCGTTAGATTAAAATTATATTTAACTTAGGGGGGTGTTAGTGTTAGGGTTAGACTTAGCTTTAGGGGTTAATACATTTATTAGAATAGCGGTGAGCTCCGGTTGGCAGATTAGTGGTTAATAATTGAAGTTAGGTGTTGGCGATGTTAGGGAGGGCAGATTAGGGGTTAATACTATTTATTATAGGGTTAGTGAGGTGGATTAGGGGTTAATAACTTTATTATAATAGCGGTGCGGTCCGCTCGGCAGATTAGGGGTTAATAAGTGTAGGTAGGTGGAGGCGACGTTGTGGGGAGCAGATTAGGGGTTAATATATATAAAGTAGGGGTCGGCGGTGTTAGGGGCAGCAGATTAGGGGTACATAGGGATAATGTAGGTAGCGGCGGTTTACGGAGCGGCAGATTAGGGGTTAAAAATAATATGCAGGGGTCAGCGATAGCGGGGGCAGCAGATTAGGGGTTAATAAGTGTAAGGTTAGGGGTGTTTAGACTCGGGGTTCATGTTAGGGTGTTAGGTGCAGACGTAGGAAGTGTTTCCCCATAGCAAACAATGGGGCTGCGTTAGGAGCTGAACGCGGCTTTTTTGCAGGTGTTAGGTTTTTTTTCAGCTCAAACAGCCCCATTGTTTCCTATGGGGGAATCGTGCACGAGCACGTTTTTGAGGCTGGCCGCTTGCGTAAGCAACTCTGGTATCGAGAGTTGAAGCTGCGTTAAATATGCTCTACGCTCCTTTTTTGGAGCCTAACGCAGCCTTTCTGTGGACTCTCAATACCAGAGTTATTTTTATGGTGCGGACAGAAAAAAGCCGGCGTTAGCTACGCGGGTCGACAAAACTCTAAATCTAGGCCTTAGTTACAAAAAATAAAAAACCACAGTATCAAAAATAAAAACGAATTACACCTAATCTAGAGCCCTAGGATTGAGCTTGCATTCTATTGGCTATTCCAATCAGCCAATAGAATGCGAGCTCAATCCTATTGGCTGATTGGATCAGCCAATAGGATGAAAGCTCAATCCTATTGGCTGATTGCAACAGCCAATAAGATTTTTTCTCCTTTAATTCCTGTTGGCTGATAGAATTCTATCAGCCAATCGGAATGTAAAGGACGCCATCTTGGAAGACGTACCATAAAGGGTGTAATAACTGTGTAACTGGAAAATATATGTAATAACTGTATAACTGGAAAATCACATTTTGCTATAGTAAGGAAAGCTTAACCCTATTGAATAAACTAGTTTCCAAGAGATAATATCAAGCAACTCTACCCCAAGGCATGTACAGAAGGATCAAAGGCTACCATCAAATGTAAATAAGACAGGTGAGACCTGCTCTCCTTCCTGAGGACAGAAAATCAAATGTCATAAAGCTTCAAAAAGGACACAGGACAGGACAATGGCATCATAAATCTTCAAAGGGACTCAGATAAGGTCAGTCCTGAGATGGGTCACAAAGGTCAGATGGCATTAGGAAAACTCATTTCTTGGACCACAGCGACATCTACAGGCAGTTAACTCAACAGATGAATTATTATAAAACAGAAGATGAATGGATTTGATTGGCTGGGACTGTCTTCATGGTGTGGCTGTTTGGCTATAAATATGTTTTGAGAAGCAGCTTGAATGAGAGGAAAAAGGAAGGACAAATACACCCAGGTAACAGAGAGACTTCATCTTCTTTTGCATGCACACATTATAGTGTAGATAGGTTAGAAGAATAAAGCCTTGTATGTTAGACGCTTCTCTCACCACTCATGTATAGATCTGTAATGTAATAAATTCATCCTTTTATAAGACTGGTGTAAGTATCAATCTTTAAATAAGGTAAATGGATTATAAGGAAAAGCCTGACACTGATTTTAGTCACTAACCCAATTTTAGAAAAGGGGCTTTTTCACAAAGGGAAACTTCAATCGTCGTTGACCATGGAAAGAAGAGGATGCTCCGCGCAGGATGTCTTGAAAATGGAGCCACTCCGCGCCGGATAGATGAAGATAGAAGATGCTGTCTGGATGAAGACTTCTGCCCGCTTGGATGAAGACTTCGGCCCACTTGGTCTTTGAAAAACTGTAAGTGGATCGTCAGTGGTTAGTGTTTTTTAAGGGTTTATTGGGTGGGTTTTAATTTTAGGTTAGGGACTTTGGGCAGTAAAAGAGCTAAATGCCCTTTTAAGGACAATGACCATACAGGGTAATGGGGAGCTTAGGTTTTTTAGATAGGGTTTTATTTGGGAGGGTTGGTTGTGTGGGTGGTGGGTTTTACTGTTGGGGGGTTGTTTGTATTTTATTTTTATAGGTAAAAGAGCTGATTTATTTGGGCAATGCCCTGCAAAAGGTCATTTTAAGGGCCATTGGTAGTTTAATGTAGGCTAGGGTTTTATTTTATTTTGGGGGGTCTTTTTTATTTTGATAGGGATCTTAGATTAGGTGTAATTCTTTTTTATTTTTGATACTGTGTTTTTTTATTTTTTGTAACTTAGGCCTAGATTTGGAGTTTGGCGGTAAATGGGCTGTTAACGCCAATCAGAATCAAGTTCAATCCTATTGGCTGATCCAATCAGCCAATCAGATTGAGCTCGCATTCTATTGGCTGATCGGAACAGCCAATAGAATGCGAGCTCAATCTGATTGGCTGATTGGATCAGCCAATCGGATTGAACTTGATTCTGATTGGCTGATTCCATCAGCCAATCAGAATATTCCTACCTTAATTCCGATTGGCTGATAGAATACTATCAGCCAATCGGAATTCGAGGGACGCCATCTTGGATGACGTCCCTTAAAGGAACCGTCATTCGTCGGGAGACGCCGGAAGAAGAGGATGGATCCGCGTTGGCTGCTTCAAGATGGACCCGCTCCGCACCGGATGGAAGAAGATCGAAGATGCCGCTTGGAGAAGATGTTTGCCGGTCCGGATGTCCTCTTCTTGCCGGATAGGAGGAAGACTTTGGAGCCTCTTCTGGACCTCTTCAGCACCGGATGCCAGGACGGATCGGTGATACCTGGATGGTGAAGACAAGGTAGGAAGATCTTCAGGGGCTTAGTGTTAGGTTTATTTAAGGGGGGTTTGGGTTAGATTAGGGGTATGTGGGTGGTGGGTTGTAATGTTGGGGGGGGGTATTGTATGGTTTTTTTTACAGGCAAAAGAGCTGATTTTCTTGGGGCATGCCCCGCAAAGGGCCCTGTTCAGGGCTGGTAAGGTAAAAGTGCTTTTAACTCTATTAATTTAGAATAGGGTAGGGAATTTTTTTATTTTGGGGGTCTTTGTTATTTTATTAGGGGGCTTAGAGTAGGTGTAATTAGTTTAAAATTGTTGTAATATTTTTCTTATGTTTGTAAATATTTTTTTATTTTTTGTAACTTAGTTCTTTTTTATTTTTGGTACTTTAGTTAGTTTATGTAATTGTAGTTATTTGTAGCAATTGTATTTAATTTATTTATTGATAGTGTAGTGTTAGGTTAATTGTAGGTAATTGTAGATAGTTTATTTAATTAATTTATTGATAGGGTAGTGTTAGGTTTAATTATAACTTAGGTTAGGACTTATTTTACAGGTAATTTTGTTATTATTTTAACTAGGTAACTATTAAATAGTTCTTAACTATTTAATAGCTATTGTACCTGGTTAAAATAATTACAAAGTTACCTGTAATATAAATATTAATCCTAAAATAGCTACAATGTAATTATAATTTATATTGTAGCTATATTAGGGTTTATTTTACAGGTAAGTATTTAGCTTTAAATAGGAATAATTTATTTAATAAGAGTTAATTAATTTCGTTAGATTAAAATTATATTTAACTTAGGGGGGTGTTAGTGTTAGGGTTAGACTTAGCTTTAGGGGTTAATCCATTTATTATAGTAGCGGTGAGCTCCGGTCGTCAGATTAGGGGTTAATAATTGAAGTTAGGTGTCGGCGATGTTAGGGAGGGCAGATTAGGGGTTAATACTATTTATGATAGGGTTAGTGAGGCGGATTAGGGGTTAATAACTTTATTATAGTAGCGCTCAGGTCCGCTCGGCAGATTAGGGGTTAATAAGTGTAGGCAGGTGTCGGCGACGTTGAGGGGGGCAGATTAGGGGTTAATAAATATAATATAGGGGTCGGCGGTGTTAGGGGCAGCAGATTAGGGGTACATAAGGATAACGTAGGTGGCGGCGCTTTGCGGTCGGCAGATTAGGGGTTAATTATTGTAAGTAGCTGGCGGCGACGTTGTGGGGGGCAGGTTAGGGGTTAATAAATATAATACAGGGGTCGGCGGTGTTAGGGGCAGCAGATTAGGGGTACATAAGTATAAGGTAGGTGGCGGTCGGCAGATTAGGGGTTAAAAAAATGTAATCGAGTTGCGGCGATGTGGGGGGACCTCGGTTTAGGGGTGCATAGGTAGTTTATGGGTGTTAGTGTACTTTAGGGTACAGTAGTTAAGAGCTTTATGAACCGGCGTTAGCCCAGAAAGCTCTTAACTCCTGCTATTTTCCTGCGGCTGGAGTTTTGTCGTTAGAGCTCTAACGCTCACTTCAGAAACGACTCTAAATACTGGCGTTAGGAAGATCCCATTGAAAAGATAGGATACGCAATTGACGTAAGGGGATCTGCGGTATGGAAAAGTCGCGGCTGAAAAGTGAGCGTTAGACCCTTTAATCACTGACTCCAAATACCGGCGGTAGCCTAAAACCAGCGTTAGGAGCCTCTAACGCTGGTTTTCACGGCTACCGCCGAACTCTAAATCTAGGCCTTAGTGTTTTTTATTTTTTGTAACTTAGTGTTTTTTATATTTTTGTAACTTAGTTGTTATTTTTTTGTAATTTAGTAATTTTTTTATAGTGGATTTAAATAACTTGAGTAGGGTTAGGTTTTCAAATATGTAATATAGTTAATTTAATTGTTAGTTTAATTTAATTTTAGTATAATAGTTAGTGTAGGTTAATTAATAGTTCAATATAGTTTATTTTAATTCTAAAGGTAAGTTTAAATTTATTATAAGATAGGGATGAGGTAATTATAATGTAAAGTTAGCGGCTTGTTAGGTTTAGGGGTTAATATCTTAATTTAGTTTTTGGCGATGTGGGGGGATGGCGGTTTAGGGGTTAATAGGTTTAGGGAGTGGTATTGATGTGGGAGGCCAGGGGTTTAGCGGTTAATACATTTAATTAGTGGTGGTGGGGTCCGGGAGCGGCGGGATAGGGGTTAATAAATTTATTTAGGTGGCGGTGTGGTCCGGGAGCAGCGGAATAGGGGTTAATAACTTTATTAAAGTTGCGGCAGGATCCGGGAGTTGCAGAATAGGGGTTAATACTTTTATTTAGTTGCGGCGGGGTCAGGGAGCAGCGGGATAGGGGTTAATACATTTATTTAGTTGCGGTGGAGTCAGGGAGTGGCGGGATAGGGGTTAAACATTTTAGTATAGTGGCGGTGTTTAGTGACAGGGTATAAATAAAGTTGGGAAAAAGTCGAATAGCAGCGAGATCGATGACTGTTAGTTAACAACAGTCTGCTGCTCATCGCCCCGTACTTGGTGCGTGGCTTTTTGCTGGCTTTTTTTTATAAATATGGAGATCGTATTGAGGTCTGCAGCCGTGATGTTAGGCAAGAGTATTGGTGCAGGCGAATGCAGCACAGTTGACGGCTTGATAATTTCGGCCTCATATAGTTTATGATTAGTATAATTTACCATCACTTTTCTTGAAGAATTCAAGACTTGTAAACTGCCGTCTTATTGAACATGCAGACTTTATTGCATTTGACTTTATGTAGTTTGTACATAGATATGCTATATGAATGCATTTTAAACCTGAAAACCTGAAATTTTTAACATTGAATTATGTATCTGAGAGAAATGCTCATGTTAGGAAATAAATCACAGGGCGCCTATAGAGTTAGCGCGCAGTGAATATTTTTATAAACAGTTTTTATTTATTGTCATGAGATGCAGGACACAGTATTGAAGGTACAACTCAATTTTATTACAGAGCAAAAAAGTAACAGACTGCATAACACATCCAGCTTGATAACTGTGACACAGATTATAACAGCCCCTAGGCCACGCCCCCACTGTCATCACAACTCCCCATTTTGAAAGAACAAAGCATGCACTTTTTTTTTTAATACAACAGGTAATAAGGTATAAAAGAACACGTAAATAAATAACAAAATATACAATCCTGTCTTGGATATCGGGTAGACTACCCTAGTCCACTGTGACCATGGGATTGTTCTGCCAATTCTTCTGGTCACTGCTCTAACTACAGTGCTACTCTCGGTAGTGAGCTGGAAGTTTTACAACTCTTCCACTTGACGTCATTTTACAAGAACTATCTTCTGATGCAGTAGTAGGTAATTGAGAGTCCGATGAAAGCACTGAAGCATCCACGCTGTGGTCTTGCTGCGGGAAAGTTACCCATCTTATAATAGAGGATCCCACCGGCTGTGGCTCCCGAAGCATCCGCTCCCAAACTCTCAGGTACTGGCTGAAAATGTCTTCTATCTCGACGTGTGACAGTACCTCCCTCAGTAAGACCACATATGACCTTGGTGTGGTCTCCAAATACCTGGAATAATAGTCGATCACGACCAAATATTTCTTCCCATAGAGTTTGCACAAATCTGCTGCAATCTTCTGCCACAGGCCTGCAGGCAGTGGGGTGGAAATTAAGGGCTCTCTTCTCTAAATGGGCCAGCATTCCCGGCAAAAGGCACATTTTGACAGAAATCCTGCAATGTCAGTACTGATCCCAGGCCACCACACTGCAGTAGCTGCCCTTTCCCTGCACTTTGTAATGCTCAAGTGGGCATTGCGAATTCTGCTTAGCATTTCCTGCCACATGCTGACAGGTATAACAATGCGGTCTTGGAACAGCACCAAACCATCCAGCTCTGTGAGCTGTGCCCTTTCTGACTGGTAAGAGCTAAACGACATCCAGGCTGCCTGGCTCTCAGGCCAACCTCCCCTTATATACTTGATAACTTTTTGAAGATCTGTGTCAAGGCCTGTCTCCCTTCTTATCTGCTCTAACTTCCTCGAAGATATGGATTTAGATACCAGAACTGAATCCACATACACTTTTACATCTGACTCAGTCGAAGATCCTTCAGCAACAGCCAGCGGGAGCCTGGAAAGTGTATCTGCCACTACCAATTTTTTCCCCGGCACATGCACTGCCTAAACGTTGTACCTAAGAAACCTCATCAGAAGTCTCTGACATCTTAGGGGTGTCTTGTCAATATCATAGGAATTAATTAGATGAACTAATGGTTTATGTTCAGTTTCCAGACTGAACTTCTCCAAACCCACTAGGTAACATTGGAAGCACTCAAAGGCTCAAACTGCAGCCACGCATTCTTTCTCAATTTGGGCGTATTTTGATTCTGCGGCCGTCAGTGTACGGGAGCAGTAAGCAATGAGCCGTAGTTTATTCTCATTTAACTGCAGGAGAGCGGCCCCTAACCCATAACTGCTTGCATCAGCACTAACCACAGTCCTTTTGGAAGGATCATAGAACCCCAGCACCGGGGCAGACCCCAGCAGGGACTTAACCCGTGTAAATTCTTCTTCTTGTGGTGGTCCCCAGAACCAGGCAACATCTTTTTTTCAACAATTCGGTGATAGGGTGTAACACTGTAGACAAGTCTGGTAGAAACTTGCCCACATAATTTACAACGCCCAATACTTGTCTCAGCTCATGTACATCTGAAGGACTTTTCATCTGTTCAATAACAGATTTTCTAAAATAGCATTTTTCTTTATTCAATTTCAGCCCGGACTCTCTGATGGTCTGCAGCACACAGCTCGTGTTCTTCCAGGGTGGACCCATACACTACCGTGCCCTCATGATCCCTCAGGAGGGAACTAATTTCTCTTTGAAAAATGTCAGTGGCAGAGAATATCCCAAAAGGGAGTCTGCAGAAGCAAAACCTAATGAGGACACCTCTTGAGCTTCTTGGTCCCTGTCCACCTGCATCTCTTTACTAGACTCCGTTTTACACACCACTTAAAAATGGCCCATCAGGTTGCACTTCCAACATCTTTTGTCTTTAGCGGGGCATATAACATTTGCTTCATGGGTACGGTTACACCGTGTGCATTGAGTCTGCTGCACCCACCCACTTCTGAGCCTATATGCTGCCCTCGGTCTACAGCTCACATTCTGCCTGTCGCCTGCAGCTCTCCTGAACTGTTGCACTTCATCTACAATAGTCTCAGACCTCATGTCAGCACTTTGCTTCTTCAGCAGTTCACTCTGGCGGACCATCCTAATAGCCCCATCTAACGTCAATTCAGCCTCCAACTGTAGCTTCAGTGAGAACTCAGCATCTGCAATTCCTATAACTATTCTGTCTCTGATTTGCTCTTCCTTAGCAACACCAAACTCACAGAATTCAGCTAGTTCATACAGGCTGCGCACAAATGACTCCACAGATTCCCCCACACACTGGGCGCGTTTGCGAAAACAAGCTCTCTCATGAATCACATTTCTTTTGGGCACAAAATGTGCACTGAGTTTATCCATAACTATCTCAAAGTCAAATTCTTCTCCTTGGAACGTAAAGGCATTAAACACTGGCTCCACATCTTTCCCCATAGAGTATAGAAGAGAATTAACTTGTACTTCACCACTCTTCTTGTCCAGCTTGAAAGCAATCCAGAAGCGTTGAAACCGCTGACACCATGTGGGCCAAGCTGCAGGCTGAGAGAAATCAAAAGGCTCAGGTGGAGTAAATTTCAACATTGTCATTAATCAGGAAACAGAAGCTCAGGTACGTACTTCTGACACCATGTCATGAGATGCAGGACACATTACTAAAGGTACACCTCGATTTTATTGCACAGCATAGAAGTAACAGACTGCATAACACATCCAGCTTGATAACTGCGACACAGATTATAACGGCCCCTAGACCACGCCCCCCACTGTCATCACACTTATCTTCTATTTATAATTATATTGTACAATTATTTGCAGTTATCATTTATTTTAACACTTAGTATTAGTCCAGGGTTCATGTTTAAGTGATATGCTTTAAAGGGACATTAAACACAATGAGGCCTATTTAACAAATGTCTCGCAGACCTGATCCGACAGTGCGTATCAGGTCCGCAAGACATCGCTGAATGCAGGGAGCAATACGCTCTCTGTATTCAGCTCTCTTGTGAGCTGCTGGTGCAATGCCACCCCCTGCAGACTCGTGGCCAATGGGCCGCCAGCAGGGGGTGTCAATCAACCCGATCGTACTCGATCGGGTTGAATTCCAGCGATTCCTGTCCGCCTGCTCAGAGTAGGCGGACAGGGTTATGGAGCATCGGTCTTTGTGATGGCTGCTCCATAACTTGTGTTTCTGGCGAGTCTTCAGAAACATGGGCCGTCAAGCTCCGTTCGGAGCTTGATAGATAGGCCCCATAGGGTCAGGTTACAAGTTGAGCACTATTTAATGCTCCTGTTCGATCGTTAACTGCACTAGAAGTAAACTTTTTGAGCACATTGGGTAGCGCTCATATTATAAGTTGAAAGTAAAAATGTATTGCTTGCACGCTAACCCGATGCACCTAAAAATCTGAACGTACAATATCGCATGCGATAATCTATTCCCCCATAGTCAACGGAGAAAAAAGTGGGATGAAAACAACAATCTTCTAATTTTCGTTCCTTCCGTTCTAAAAAATCCCAACGACAGCAATCCTCTTTCAAACCCGAGCAACCCAAGAGTACTTGGAAGCCGACTCAGTCCTGGAATAATTCTAAACAGACTAAGAAGCCCGTGGAGAACAAATCTTCATGAAGGGGCGACCCCCGATCCACATCAGAGTTTCTCATGAGACAGGTAGTAAAAGACTGGGGTTGCTCAGAAGTTGCCAGGAAACCAGTGACTGTGCAGAGCTTGCCAGCTTTAATAGTTGTTCTAGGTGAGGTATGCACATCTGGCTATGAAGTTTCAGGTTCCAAGTCCAGTCAGGGTTCTGGAATTCAACTGCAGCTGGTTAATTTTGCTCAATTTTTGATTCACAGTGATGGCTCTAATCTGTCCAGATATCAGTTTGCTGCTGTTTTGCACAAGGTGGCAGGTAGAGTAGGGTTGTCAGCACTCAAAATTACTCCTCATTCTTTCAGAATAGGGGCGGCAACTAGCACAGCTGCACTGGGTTGACTAATTAAGTTATTTGGTTCTGCGTTGGTTTTCCAGTTATTATCAATCTAGAAGAAATAACAGAAGCTTATTGTTATCCATTTGTTTTTATGTATTACCAGAAGTCCCTCTAGAATATGGATAGCTGGACATTATTATATTCATTGGAAGGGCAGCAGCTGGGATTTCCTGCATCTCAGGTGTCATTGAGGTGGCTTGGTCATATAGGCTTATGCTGGAGCCCCTTCTCAAGGAAGGGCAGCATAGAAGTGAACTAGATTATTTACCTGCGATGGACCTCATAAACATCATGAGGTCCGATATCAGGTGGATCTGTACTACCTTCCCAGGGGTTATATTGGGTCATTCCAAGATTGTAGCCAGGCTGCAATTTTCCCTCTCCCAGGGTTGCATACAGAGTGAGATGTAAGACAAAAGAAAACACAGAGCGCACCCCACTCTAAGTGTAACACCATTTTATTAGGACAAGCTCGGTCCTCACGTAACGTTTGCGAAACACTGCTTAGTTTAGACAATTATCTGTTTACTTTTAATTCCACCCACCCACCCCCCCCCCGAAATAATTTCTACGGACACCAATGCCTAACACCTTGCACTACATATCTTAACACGCTGCCGGCTTGTGAAACCCATTCAGCTATTTTACCGCACCTGATGTAAAAGACTGAACTGATGTACACATGAATGCTAGCCTTGTTTTCATGTCATTGATGAATTTACAACCAATGACAACCTTATCTTTGGAGGCGCGCCTGACCCGGGCGTTTTAAAAGGGACCGCATCGATTTAGTTTCTATCTCCTCTTGAAAAAGTCAGGTCCTAATCTGAAGAAATGCGTTGAGGCTGCACAAGCACCGATTCCGGATCACTGAAAAGAGAGTATCCCTCGTTACGGCGAAGTCCCCTTGCGGCTTTCCAGAAGCTCACTAGAGGATGCGGCTGATGAGGTGACGGGAAACATGTCCTCAGTATCCGACAGGAGGGACTCGGATTTGGTGATTGTGCTTTTAACTTTTTATCACATTGTACGTTTGATTTACACGTTTTGTGTGCTTGTCCTAATAAAACGGTGTTACAATTAGAGTGGGGTGCGCTCTGTGTTTTCTTTTGTCTTACAGTCACTTTCCAGATCAGGAACACAGCCCTGTGTCTCACACTGGAGCAGCACCCACTCGACCCACCACAGCTGGGAAGTATTGTTACCCCTATATTCAATGTTTTCTTACTTTGCATGGTCTTTTTAACATTCATATAGGCATTTTGAACTGTCACTGAATAAGTGCATTGAATGTAATAGCAATATAGAGTTATTACATAGTCCCATGTACAATTGAACTTTTATCTGTTATTTGGCAATATACATACTATAAGTATATTCTGTCAAGGTTACTCAGCACACTGGCTAATTGATGGTTTGAAGGGATGACACATATATAAACAACACAGTGTGTCTAAACAAGCGAGTCGCTGTCAGTCACAAACATTTAATATACTTGTACAAAAACATCGTTATACTCTAGAGGTATATAATTGCAGAACTGTAGTATGTCACACTGACCAGAAATTGATAAAGGTATCCCTTGCTCACCTATTCGAATGTGCGGCGGATATAATACTTTTTGACTATCACTAGCGTCACTATACTAAGCACTATACTAGGTCCTTATATGTCAGATCAAGTGTAATATTTTGTCCCTCCTGTTGTACTGCATTAGATGGACCAATAGAAACTATAGTCAGATTGAGTGCTATCTATTGTCCCTCTAGTTATACTGCATGGGATGGCATAATGGGAACTGTGGGGGAGGGAGGGGGGGACCAATAAGATATATGTGAAAGAATCACTTAAATACAGATCATTATATGTGTGATATGTGTATTTAAATATCTACACTGTAAGGCTTATGAAATATTTCAACTAGTCCATATCTAAGAAAATATGTACAAATGGACCAATACCATCCCTGTTGGTGTCTCTAATTCATTCCCAGTAATTTATTAGGTCAAACCTGGAATTAAGTCCCTTTGGGACTCTGGTGTCTAATTTGAAAATCCTAAATATTTCTCTCTTTGCTAAGAGCTGTTCAAGGTCACCGCCACGTTTGGGTTATACCACTTTCTCTATGGCACACCACTTGAAGGTGTTTAATGTGCTTTTGTGTTTTTCGGCAAAATGTTGCACAAGTGGAGTGGTAGCCTTACCTTGGCTTATCGTGGAAAGGTGTAACCTAATTCGGGTATTTACGTCTCTTGACGTGTGACCTACGTATTGTTTCTTGCACGCTATACATGATATCAAATATATCACATAAGTGGTTCTACAATTTAGACATGAGCGTATGTCATATTTTGTACCCAGTGCCAAAGACTCAAATTCCTTGGTAATTTGTACAAATTCGCATGGACGACAATGGTGGCTCCCACTTCTGTACATACCAACATGTGTGAGCCATGAACTATTGGTATTGGATACTTTTTTCAATTGGGTTGGTGCTAATATAGAGCCTAGGGTTTTGTTCTTTTTGTTGGAACATCTGATTCCTGTCTCGATTACCCTCTGTAACTGGTCATCTGCCGCAAGCAGTGAGAAATTCTTTCTCACTATCTTACAGATCTCTTGGTACTGAGAGCTGTATTCTGTTACAAAGTTAACTCTATCTCTTCCAGAGATCTCCCTCTCTGATCTTTTTTTGTATTTGAGTAATTCTGATCTAGGAATGCTCTCAACTATTGCCTCTGCTCTATCTAAATCTCTCTGTGGATATTTTCTCTTTCTCAGATTTTGTTTGAGATCAATAGCCTTATCTTTAAATTCAGAGGGATCTGAGCAGTTACGCTTGAGCCTGATTAGTTGGCCCTTGGCTATTGCAAACCTTATCTGCTTCGGGTGGCAGCTCTGGCCATGTAGTATGGTATTTCCCGTTATGGATTTGTGATACACACAAGTGGCAACTTTCTTGCCTGTGATGCCTCTCAAAGATAAATCCAAGAAATGTATTTCCACTGGATTTGTTTCATGAGTGAATCTCAAACCCATCATATCAAGGTATGTCAAGAACTGTTCAATACTTTCATCTACTCCCTTCCAGACCACTAACAAGTCGCCTATGTACCTGTAATACAATTTTATATTACTTCTGTGAGGATTGCCCTCTCCATAGATGCGGCACAGCTCCCACCAGCCTAGATATAAATTGGCATAGGATGGGGCAAATTTAGCTCCCATGGCTGTGCCGCATCTCGGGAGATAGCAATCCCCCTCAAATTGAAAAAATTGTGGGTTAAAAGGAACCTCACTACTCTCAAAATAAAGGTCTGAAAGTCAACACTGTAATTGGAATAATTGTGCAGAAAAAATTGTATAGCATCTAATCCCTTGTTGTGAGGGATGGAAGAATACAATGCGGCAACATCCACAGTGAGCCATATATAGCCACATTCCCACTTGAACTGCTCCACGATATTGATGACATGCTTGGTGTCCTTTAAATGGGATGCCAGTTGTGTTACTAGGGGCTGTAATATGGAATCAGTCCACTGTGACAAAAAAAGTGAACCCGATGCCGCACGATTGGCCTTCCTTGTACATTGGTGACAGATTTATGTACTTTGGGAAGATGGTGGAAACAGGGGGTCTGAGGATGAGCTACATATAAATATGCCACTGTCTGGTCATCAAGGAACCCCTGTTCCCTACCATCATCCAAAATGTTTTTAAGTTCCAACTGATAGCCTGTGTGGGATCTCTGTCTAGTTTGAGGTAATCATGCGGATTATGCAGTTGGCGGTTGGCCTCAGCCACATAATCCATCCTATTCATAACAACCGCACCGCCTTTGTCCGCGGTGCGTATGACCAAATTGCTGTTTTTCTCAAGTTCCCTCAAAGCTTTCCTTTGTTTATAGGATAAATTATGTGTAGTCTTCGTGCAAGAACCAGCCAAATTAATCAAATCAGTTTCCACTCTTTGTTGGAAAGTTTTCAAAATAATCCCTCTGTTGTGAATGGGATAAAAGGTTGAATTATTTTTGAAATTAGATGCCCTATTAGTAATGTTGGAGAGATTTCTGGACTCACTTTCCAAGGATTGTAAGGACACAACATCACAGAGTTCATGAAAATCATGCAAACTATGATCCCCCTGATTCTGCGATGCTGCTCCCCCCCCCCCCACTGCCTAGAGTCATGTCTCCTGCACCAAAATGTTTTTTTAAAGTTAAATTTCTAATAAGGCGATTCACATCCAACAAAGTTTGGAACAGATTGAAATTACGAGAAACCTAGTCCCAGGGACAGCACCTGTATTTGTTCTTTGGAAAGTGTGTATGAGGAAAGATTCAAAGCATTCTGTATCATTTGTACTTGGTTTGTGGGTGGTTGCTCCTCAATTGGTACCTCCCTGTCCCCTCCCCTTGTGTCTGCTGAACTCCCCCTGTTTGATCTCGGGTCTCTAGAAAAACCTGAGGGAAAACCTGTTCAAGATCAGAGTTCATAGTCCCTTGTGCACTTGTAATATGTGTGGAACTATGTGCATGCATAGGTTCATAGTGGGTTACTTGTTGGAATTGATTACTATTTTTATGTCTAACTACTGGACCACCTGATGACCCTATTCTAGAGCCTGCATGTGCAGCAGGGGCAACTGACATATCAATAGAGGTGGGAGGGACAATGGTACCAGGGGTTACCGCAGCTACAGGGCACTCAGTTGACCCTTCATCAGAGGAATATTCTGAATCACTCCCAGAGAATGTAACATTCTTCTGTTGTTTATTGCCTCTGCGTCTGCGGTTACCTTTTTTCATGTTCGGAAACTGTGTGCGTCTGAATTCCCCCATTTTCTTTCTATTCCATATATACACAGTGCCTGTTTGGTAGTCTGATCTGTCCCGCAAAAATTTTGAATGTTTGTTCTCCATTACAACACTCTTACCCCTGGCCAGTATAGTGTCAAATTTGCCAAAATGTAGATCGCCAATGCGTTTATCCATTTCAGTTTGTAAATCTGAAATTTCATTTTTTATCCCAATTAGTTGTCTAGATTTAAATTCTTTTAACATTTTCATCAATTTCATAGAACAATCAGTTAAAATTAAATTCCAATCCTTAATAAAATCTTTTTCATTCAGATCTACATCAAATGTCGGGAATTTAAAGAGTCTCAGTCCCCTGGGGATCATCCCCAGCTAAAGGTATTTGTCAAATGTCCAGATATCCCACTGAACTTTGCACTCTTTCAAAAGTAGTGATTCCCTGATTTCAAATAGGGAACTGAGAGATAATACTCCTTTATCTTCAGAAAAAATGTGTTCATAATCTTGTGTCTTGTGTTCTCTTTCTACTGCTGGCATCAAAACTGGGGAATGGGTAATAAAGGGAGTATCTATCTTTTTAAATAATAACAATTCTGGAGTAGACTTTCCCTTTAAGTCCAGTGTGCCTCTCCCCCCTTCCCCCCCCCACCCTACAGTTTACGGTTTATTTGAAGACAAGTGGCTGTTTGGCGGACTTTTTTTATTTTAATTTGAATTCAACTTTAGTTTATTTGATGTTACATTGTTGTTTCAATTGGGTGCCTCCTATTTACTATAGTTTTGGTTTGTATTGGATGAAATTAAAATACTATTATTTATCTATCTATCTATCTATCTATCTATCTATCTATCTATCTATTGTATATATATATATAAAGTCTGTAGTCCACAAATGATAGAAACCATGATCATCTCTTCACATGAAAAATGAAAGGTAACTGCAAAACACCATAAGTAAATGGCATTCCAGTATCACAATATCCCACATTTCTCATACAAATCAAATAATGTTTCACAACTGGAAATATACTCACAAATATTGTGCACTATAACAATCTGGATTTCACTATATAGATTGCACAATATGCAATCGGGGATAATCTGCAGCTTCCAAGCTGGAAATATCTCCAGTATTGCCAGAAGTGTCCCCTTTTTAAATGGAACTCAGGGTAACCTCTTAAAAGTGTTCATAATAAAAGCAAGGGTTATTATCTGATCAAATAACACATATAAAATAATCTGTACGGGTTTGTTAAAATCCCCCAACATATACTGGTATAAATTTATTAAAACAAACAATTCAAAAACAATTCCTTGTGAGGCATTTCTCAGCTCTTCAATGCTGTATCATCATGCAGTATTAAATAAAATGACCTACCCTGTATAAATAGTCTGGGAGCTTTCAAATTTCACATCAAATAATTACATTGTTTTGTATGAAAACAAAGATCATTTCTACAGTGACAACCCCACAGGCAATGGATCATAGTGAAGCTGGAAACTAGATGATATTTTAAATGAAAAATGGGTAATGTTTGATGTGAAATGACTTTGGCTATTTCTAATATTTGAACTTTATAGAAATGAGTGGCTTTTTTGGGAATTGTACAACAATATATGCACTTTTGTTTTTTTTTACATGTAAAAGTGTTGTTTAACTTAGGGCAATGCCCTACAAAAGACCCTTTTAAGGGCTATTGGTTGTTTATTGTAGGCTAGGGGGTGTTTTATTTTGGGGGAGCTTTTTATTTTTATAGGGCTATTAGATTAGGTGTAATTGTTTTTATTTTTGTAAGCTTAGTGTTTTTTATTTTTCGTAATTTAGTGTTTATTATTTTTTGTAATTTTAGATTTTTGAATTTTTTTTGTAGTGTTAGGTTTTTTAAATTTGTAATTTAGATTTTTTAATTGGTAGTATTTTTTATTTTATTAGAATAGTAATGTTAGATTAATTTATAGTTTAAACTTAGTTTTTTTTATTTCACAGGTAAGTTTTTATTTATTTTAAGATAGTTATATGGTAATTTTAATTTAAAGTTAGGGGGGTGTTAGGTTTAGGGATTAATAGTTTAATTTAGTGTTTTGTGATGTGGGGGGCTGGCAGTTTAGGGGTTAATAGATGTATTTAGTAGCGGCGATGTGGGGGGGCTGTAGATTTAGTGGTTAATAGGTTTTATTTAGTGGCGGCGATGTGGGAGGCCGGGGGTCTAGGGTTAATAGGTTTATTTAGTGGCAGCGATGTGGGAGGCCGGAGGTGTAGGGGTTAATAACTTTATTATAGTGTTGATGATGTCAGGGAGTGGCGGATTGGGGGTTAATAGCTTTATTATAGTGTCGGTGATGTCGGGGAGCGGCGGAATAGGGGTTAATACTTTCATTAGTGTCGGCGATATCGGGGGTGGCAGATTAGTGGTGTTTAGACTTGGGGTTTATGTTAGGGTGTTAAGTTTAAAGTAACTTTTTTCCCATATAGACATCAATAGGGTTGCATTACGAAGATTCTTTATTCCGCACTTCAGGTGTTAGGTTTTTTTCCAACACTCTCAGTCTCCCCCCATTGATGTCTATGGGGGACAGTGTGCACGAGCACGTCAAAGCAGCCCTTGGATTTTGTGCGGTATGGAGCTTAACACTACCATATCGCATGCATTTACCATATCGCATGCACAAGGAGGCTTTTCAGTAACTCGTATTGGCAGCGCTATGGAGATTGAAATAACGTAACTTTTTTGGCGCTAGTTTTGCACCCTGTGTAGCTTAAAACTCGTAATCTAGGTGTTTGTGATTTGATTGTGAAGAAAGTGGTTTATCTTACGTAGATCTTTAGCTTTGATAGATTTTAGTTACTTTAGCTAGCATTAAATTAATTAAATTAAATGAAATGCCTCCTACCCTGTAAATAAATTAACAAAATCCTGCTGCTTGAAAATCTAACTAATCCTCTAGCCACTGCCCAATTACAGCTTCTAGGTTATTTTTGTAAGTCACCAATCTTCCTCCAACTAATATTAACAGATAAATATCCTGCATACTGGAGACAGCACCTATATTAAGGGGGGGGGGAGGAGAGGAGGAAGGGGGAGGAAACCTCCTTTTTCTTTTTTTTTTTCTTCTTTTTTTTCTCTTTTCTTTTTTGTTTGTCTACAAAGATTACTCAAGGGCCAGGCTAGAGGCTCTTACAGAATTATGAAAACGTATTTAGGTTGATTTAATTAGCATATCAAAATAACTTGGTCCTCTAGCATTAACACTCCTCTTTTTAGAACTACTAATTCTACTAACAGATATGAAAAGACTTAGCTGTGTTGACAATCAAAACGTATTTCTAAATACTATAAACAGACCCTCTCTACCTGAGAATAGATGACATGAAAAGAAAGTTCTTCTTTCAAATGTGGGTCGGTAATAACATATATGATTGATGGGTAGAGGCTTTAGAAAAAGTTGGAAAATGAACTGCCTATGTCTGACTTGATAAGTAAAATACTTGATTTGTTTTGGTTTTTTTGTGATGAACATCTGAAATAAGTTTTCTTCTTTGCTGATATTTGCTTTTGTTAAAGTTAGTTATCACATTGTTTATATAAATGTGAGAAGAACAACTGTATAGGTATTGTGAAGGCACACCTACAAGTCATAAATAGGTAATAGCTGATATTATTATTATTATCAGGTATTTGTAGAGCGCCAACAGATTCCGCAGCGCTGTGAACATAGTCGTATACAGTATAGCTTTTGCAGGGATCAAGTGGGTAGAGGGCCCTGCCGAGAGTTTCACTGTTGAAGTTGGCTCTTATGAAGGCAATCTGCAAACAGCTGGGCTCATAGGCTTACATTCTAAGGGTTTCAAGGGGAAAGCAATGGAATTAGGAAAGGTTAGTGCTGGTTGTAAGCATCCTTGAATAGTAGAGTTTTTAGGGAGCGCTTGAAGCTGTTAAAACTAGGGGAGAGTCTTGTGGAGCGAGGCAGGGAGTTCCACAAGATGGTGGCCAGTCTGGAGAAGTCCTGTAAAAGGGAATGTGAGGAAGTAACAAGAGAGGAGGAGAGGAGGAGAGGAGGAGATCCTGAGCTGATCGAAGGGGACGGGAGGGAGAGTATCTGGAGACAAGTTCTGAAATGTAGGGGGGAGCAGTGCAGTTGAGAGCTTTGTATGTCAGAGTGAGGATTTTGTGTTTAATCAAGAGGCAAGAGGAAGCCAGTGGAGGTATTGACAGAGAGGCGCAGCAGATGAAGATCGACGAGTAAGGAAGATGAGCCTGGCAGAGGCATTCATAATGGATTGTAAATGAGCTATGCGGCAACTAGGTAGACCAGAGAAGACGGAGTTGCAGTAGTCGAGGCGGGAAAGGATGAGAGAGTGGATTAAAATCTTAGTTGTATCTTGTGTAAGGAAATGTCTAATTTTAGAGATGTTTTTAAGGTGGAAGCGGCAGGCTTTAGCCAAGGACTGAATGTGAGGAGTGAAGGAAAGATCTGAGTCAAGTGGGACCCCAAGACATTGGGCATGCGGGGTAGGAGTAATGATGGAATTATCAACAGTTATAGAAAATTTGGGGGTGGAGACATTGGAAGAAGGGGGAAAAATAAGGAGTTCAGTTTTGGAGAGATTTAGCTTAAGGTAGTGAGAAGACATCCAAGATGAGATATGAGAAAAACAGTTAGTGACACGGGTTAGTAAGGAAGGAGGTAGGTCTAGTGCATAGAGGTAGATTTGGGTGTCATCGGCATACAAATGATATTGAAACCCATGGGACTTTATTAAGGAACCTAATGATGACGTGTAGCTTGAAAAGAGAAGGGGACCGAGGACAGAGTGAAGGAAAGATCTGAGTCAAGTGGGACCCCAAGACATTGGGCATGCGGGGTAGGAGTAATGATGGAATTATCAACAGTTATAGAAAATTTGGGGGTGGAGACATTGGAAGAAGGGGGAAAAATAAGGAGTTCAGTTTTGGAGAGATTTAGAGAGATTTAGCTTAAGGTAGTGAGAAGACATCCAAGATGAGATATGAGAAAGACAGTTAGTGACACGGGTTAGTAAGGAAGGAGGTAGGTCTAGTGCAGAGAGGTAGATTTGGGTGTCATCGGCATACAAATGATATTGAAACCCATGGGACTTTATTAAGGAACCTAATGATGACGTGTAGCTTGAAAAGAGAAGGGGACCGAGGACAGAGCCTTGAGGTACCCCAACAGAAAGTGGTAAGTAGGTGATAGCACATATGTGTAATGTATTATTTGAAATGTCTTTTCTTTTTATTATTTATATGAAAATTTATAATAAAAAATTATAAACTTAAATAAAAAAATCTAGCCCCCTACCAATAAGAAACTGCATATCTAATTACATAAACTGTACCAGCATTAAAATCCTGTTGCAGTTTCTTGCTAATTTTAATATACCCTTTTCCTTTATACCTGCCTTAAAGTGATTACACCAGCTTCAAGGCAGTGGTAAGCTCTAAGTGGTAAGATCACACATAAATGAATCACTACATTGAGTTGATGCTGGTATCTGTAAAATTCTTTGATCTCCACCAGTAATACATCTTAGTCATGAGCCTCTCCCCACTACAGCAAACCTTATGGATCCTCACTAGAACTAGCCTACTAGCTTTCTAACTCCTATTGTTAACCAGAAACACCTCAATTAACCCGTACCTGATAGAACACAACCCCAACAGCAACCTTCTTTCACCAAAACTCTCTACATTCTGGTTCCACACTTTGATATAAACCAGAAACAGTTTTAAGGTAGTATCTTAAGTTACTAGGGAGGCCCCTTTAGTGATAGACTGTGGCTGAACTTTGAGGTTTTGTAGAGGTTACTTTGTATGACAGAGTTTTATGTTCATGATGTTGTGCATGGAGGTCCTGGGCATTAACAGGTTAAGGTTAATAATGGTATGGAAGCTAATAGTGGGGTTAATAGTGGCAATGAGAGGCAGCCAAACATTCTTCTCCGTCTAAAAGATCCGTCCTTTGTAAATAGGATAATCGCCAACGCTCACCTGGTCTACATATCCTCACTAATCTGGCCCACACACCGGCCTAGATTTAGAGTTCGGCGGTAGCCGTCAAAACCAGCGTTAGAGGCTCCTAACGCTGGTTTTGGCCGCCCGCTGGTATTTGGAGTCAGTGATTAAAGGGTCTAACGCTCACTTTGCAGCCGCGACTTTTCCATACCGCAGATCCCCCTACGCCATTTGCGTAGCCTATCTTTTCAATGGGATCTTTCTAACGCCGGTATTTAGAGTCGTTTCTGCAGTGAGCGTTAGAGCTCTAACGACAAGATTCCAGCCGCCTGAAAATAGCAGGAGTTAAGAGCTTTCTGGCTAACGCCGGTTTATAAAGCTCTTAACTACTGTACCCTAAAGTACACTAACACCCATAAACTACCTATGTACCCCTAAACCGAGCTCCCCCCACATCGCCGCCACTCGATTAAAAATTTTAACCCCTAATCTGCCGACCGCCACCTACGTTATACTTATGTACCCCTAATCTGCTGCCCCTAACACCGCCGACCCCTGTATTACATTTATTAACCCCTAATCTGCCGCCCCCGCTATCGCTGACCCCTGCATTACACTTTTAACCCCTAATCTTCCGCTCCGTAAACCGCCGCAACCTACGTTATCCCTATGTACCCCTAATCTGCTGCCCTAACATCGCCGACCCCTATGTTATATTTATTAACCCCTAATCTGCCCCCCACAACGTCGCCGACACCTACCTACACTTATTAACCCCTAATCTGCCGAGCGGACCTGAGCGCTACTATAATAAAGTTATTAACCCCTAATCCGCCTCACTAACCCTATCATAAATGGTATTAACCCCTAATCTGCCCTCCCTAACATCGCCGACACCTACCTTCAATTATTAACCCCTAATCTTCCGATCGGAGCTCACCGCTATTCTAATAAATGTATTAACCCCTAAAGCTAAGTCTAACCCTAACACTAACACCCCCCTAACTTAAATATAATTTACATATAACGAAATAAATTAACTCTTATTAAATAAATTAATCCTATTTAAAGCTAAATACTTACCTGTAAAATAAATCCTAATATAGCTACAATATAAATTATAATTATATTATAGCTATTTTAGGATTAATATTTATTTTACAGGCAACTTGGTATTTATTTTAACTAGGTACAATAGCTATTAAATAGTTAAGAACTATTTAATAGTTACCTAGTTAAAATAATTACAAATTTACCTGTAAAATAAATCCTAACCTAAGATATAATTAAACCTAACACTACCCTATCAATAAAATAATTAAATAAACTACCTACAATTACCTACAATTAACCTAACACTACACTATCAATAAATTCAATAAACACAATTGCTACAAATAAATACAATTAAATAAACTAGCTAAAGTACAAAAAATAAAAAAGAACTAAGTTACAGAAAATAAAAAAATATTTACAAACATAAGAAAAATATTACAACAATTTTAAACTAATTACACCTACTCTAAGCCCCCTAATAAAATAACAAAGCCCCCCAAAATAAAAAATTCCCTACCCTATTCTAAATTAAAAAAGTTACAAGCTCTTTTACCTTACCAGCCCTGAACAGGGCCCTTTGCGGGGCATGCCCCAAGAAGTTCAGCTCTTTTGCCTGTAAAAAAAAACATACAATACCCCCCCCCCCAACATTACAACCCACCACCCACATACCCCTAATCTAACCCAAACCCCCCTTAAATAAACCTAACACTAATCCCCTGAAGATCTTCCTACCTTGTCTTCACCATCCAGGTATCACCGATCGGTCCTGGCTCCGATATCTTCATCCAACCCAAGCGGGGGCTAGACATCCACTGAAGAAGTCCAGAAGAGGGTCCAAAGTCTTCCTCCTATCCGGCAAGAAGAGGACATCCGGACCGGCAAACATCTTCTCCAAGCGGCATCTTCGATCTTCTTCCATCCGGTGCGGAGCGGGTCCATCTTGAAGCAGGCGACGCGGATCCATCCTCTTCTTCCGATGTCTCCCGACGAATGACGGTTCCTTTAAGGGACGTCATCCAAGATGGCGTCCCTCGAATTCCGATTGGCTGATAGGATTCTATCAGCCAATCGGAATTAAGGTAGGAATTTTCTGATTGGCTGATGGAATCAGCCAATCAGAATCTAGTTCAATCCGATTGGCCGATCCAATCAGCCAATCAGATTGAGCTCGCATTCTATTGGCTGATCGGAACAGCCAATAGAATGCGAGCTCAATCTGATTGGCTGATTGGATCAGCCAATCGGATTGAACTTGATTCTGATTGGCTGATTCCATCAGCCAATCAGAAAATTCCTACCTTAATTCCGATTGGCTGATAGAATCCTATCAGCCAATCGGAATTCGAGGGACGCCATCTTGGATGACGTCCCTTAAAGGAACCGTCATTCGTCGGGAGACATCGGAAGAAGAGGATGGATCCGCGTCGCCTGCTTCAAGATGGACCCGCTCCGCACCGGATGGAAGAAGATCGAAGATGCCGCTTGGAGAAGATGTTTGCCGGTCCGGATGTCCTCTTCTTGCCGGATAGGAGGAAGACTTTGGACCCTCTTCTGGACTTCTTCAGTGGATGTCTAGCCCCCGCTTGGGTTGGATGAAGATATCGGAGCCAGGACCGATCGGTGATACCTGGATGGTGAAGACAAGGTAGGAAGATCTTCAGGGGATTAGTGTTAGGTTTATTTAAGGGGGGTTTGGGTTAGATTAGGGGTATGTGGGTGGTGGGTTGTAATGTTGGGGGGGGGGTATTGTATGTTTTTTTTTACAGGCAAAAGAGCTGAACTTCTTGGGGCATGCCCCGCAAAGGGCCCTGTTCAGGGCTGGTAAGGTAAAAGAGCTTGTAACTTTTTTAATTTAGAATAGGGTAGGGAATTTTTTATTTTGGGGGGCTTTGTTATTTTATTAGGGGGCTTAGAGTAGGTGTAATTAGTTTAAAATTGTTGTAATATTTTTCTTATGTTTGTAAATATTTTTTTATTTTCTGTAACTTAGTTCTTTTTTATTTTTTGTACTTTAGCAAGTTTATTTAATTGTATTTATTTGTAGCAATTGTGTTTATTGAATTTATTGATAGTGTAGTGTTAGGTTAATTGTAGGTAATTGTAGGTAGTTTATTTAATTATTTTATTGATAGGGTAGTGTTAGGTTTAATTATATCTTAGGTTAGGATTTATTTTACAGGTAAATTTGTAATTATTTTAACTAGGTAACTATTAAATAGTTCTTAACTATTTAATAGCTATTGTACCTAGTTAAAATAAATACCAAGTTGCCTGTAAAATAAATATTAATCCTAAAATAGCTATAATATAATTATAATTTATATTGTAGCTATATTAGGATTTATTTTACAGGTAAGTATTTAGCTTTAAATAGGATTAATTTATTTAATAAGAGTTAATTTATTTCGTTATATGTAAATTATATTTAAGTTAGGGGGGTGTTAGTGTTAGGGTTAGACTTAGCTTTAGGGGTTAATACATTTATTAGAATAGCGGTGAGCTCCGATCGGAAGATTAGGGGTTAATAATTGAAGGTAGGTGTCGGCGATGTTAGGGAGGGCAGATTAGGGGTTAATACCATTTATGATAGGGTTAGTGAGGCGGATTAGGGGTTAATAACTTTATTATAGTAGCGCTCAGGTCCGCTCGGCAGATTAGGGGTTAATAAGTGTAGGTAGGTGTCGGCGACGTTGTGGGGGGCAGATTAGGGGTTAATAAATATAACATAGGGGTCGGCGATGTTAGGGCAGCAGATTAGGGGTACATAGGGATAACGTAGGTTGCGGCGGTTTACGGAGCGGCAGATTAGGGGTTAAAAGTGTAATGCAGGGATCAGCGATAGCGGGGGCGGCAGATTAGGGGTTAATAAGTGTAAGGTTAGGGGTGTTTAGACTCGGGGTACATGTTAGAGTGTTAGGTGCAGACGTAGGAAGTGTTTTCCCATAGGAAACAATGGGGCTGCGTTAGGAGCTGAACGCTGCTTTTTTGCAGGTGTTAGGTTTTTTTTCAGCTCAAACAGTCCCATTGTTTCCTATGGGGGAATCGTGCACGAGCACGTTTTTGATGCCGGCCGCGTCCGTAAGCAACTCTGGTATCGAGAGTTGCATTTGCGGTAAAAATGCCCTACGCTCCTTTTTTGGAGCCTAACGCAGCATTTGTTTTAACTCTCGATACCAGAGTTAAATTTATGGTGCGGCCAGAAAAAAGCCCGCGGAGCGTTAACAGCCCTTTTACCGCCGAACTCTAAATCTAGGCCACCATTTGCAAAAAGACTCTCAATTGTGCTCTGGCAAAAACCCGGAATAGAGGCCCTATCTACACCTCACTTAGGTTTGAATAGCTTGTCATGTTCTAAATTAGAACTTTAACTGTTTTTTCACTATGTTTTGCATACGATCTCTCACTTTTATAAGCATGCGTTTATTGTGTTTTGTTTTATGTTAACACCAGTCATATGTCTATAAATGTAGGGAGAGACAGTACTGTCGCTAACAGCTAGGTAGTGATTAAACAAATAAAAATGAGTAATTCTCAAAGTGATTATACCCAAATATGAAAGGTAACAGTAATCTATTAAATAGCAAAAGAGACAAAAGGTCAAATATTAAAAAACTTCAATGTTTATTGCAAAAAATAAATAAGCCTAAATAGGATTGCACAAGAAGTGTCTAGTGTATAGTGGATGAATTAAAATAACCTAGCTCTAAAGATGAGCTCGAACAAGCAAATTACAATAGGTAAGTATATCAAAATTATCCTACACACTAGTGCCTGGTTAATCCTAAATAAGAACAATAATGGCAAAGATATCAATGGTAGTAACAGAGCTACACTTAAGCTAAGAATAATAATAGCAAGGATAGCAATAGTAGTAACAGAGCTACACTTAAGCTAAGATTAATAATAGCAAGGATAGCAATAGTAGTAACAGAGCTACACTTAAGCTATGAAAGATAAAAATACATATAAAAATAAAAATATATGCAGACTGGACGTCCAGTTATAGTGATAAAATAGGCACAATAAGCACAATAGTAAAATAAGCAGAGATTAAAACTAATTAAACAAGTACTAGCTGCCCAATGATAACAGAGTCTCTCTTTACAGACAGTGAGTAAAGTACAATTGACCGGTCATAGGTACAGGTTGTATTGGACGATCAAGTATGGGTTACTGCAAAATGTGAACAGTTCACTCTCATATGCTGTTGATCTTGCTCAGGCGAGTATTGGATCACACTAGCATATGAGAGGGGTACCTGAGGTGGCCGGCGTTATATCCGTTGGTGGGGGTGGCTGCCAGGAGCCGTGCACTCTTAGCAATACTCGAGTGCTGTGGGAAATCCCCTTTGTTGGATCTTTAGTTTTCTGGATCTTTTTCTCCTATCGCAAGCCGCTTGCTTTACCGCTGTCCTCTATGAAGGCGAGTGCGGTGCAGGCTGCTGGGGCTGTTCCGGTTCCCTTGGCCGCAACAAAGTGACGTCTCCGCTTACGTGTTTGGGGTTTGCGTGCGGTCGTCAACAGCTGGGCTCAGGTTTGGACTATATCCAAAAAAGTTCCAATTCAGGTGCAGGGCTAACCAAACGTATTTATATTTACGCTTGGGGTAATAAAGATCTTTTCCTTTGGTAGTAAAACAGTGGGCCAACTTCAACGCGTTTCCCCCCTTCCTTGGGGCTTTTTCAAGAAGTATTGAATGTTTGTCTTGGGTGCTATTAAATACCCCTCCTCTTATTTGTGATTGGAGGATCTTAGTACAGGGGTGTGGGTTTCTCTAGAGTGCCTTCTTAAGGTGGTGCAGGTAAAATTACCATTTTTCAAAATGCACAATAATAGTCCTTTATTTCAGAATAAAACACAGATGAGTAATCTGCACATATAACAGTGTAAATAAGCCTCAAACTAACTATGATCACACCTATAGGTAATACGTGAACAGCGGACTAATTTACAATATAGACAGGGGATTCCTATTGCCAAAAAATGATTTTTTCCTTTTTATTTATATATATAGCTTGCAGAATGTGAACCTCTAAAGACATATGGCGATATATGAATTATATAAAAAATATATAATTAAGAATTAAAATACTTGTTAGAAAGTGTGAAGGGAAAAATTTCCAAACTTATAGCATATGTTGGTATGCTCAAGCATTCACCCTATCAATCGAACATGAATGGTGTTAAATCTAATTCTGAGTTTAGCCCTAAGGGTTCTGCCTCTTTTTTAAGTAGCTTTGTCTCATAATTACCTCCTCTCCAATCAGGTTTCACTTTCATTATACCCCAAAAAGAGAGGTCTTTAATTCTGTTATTGTGTACATCTCTAAAATGCTTATATAAATGTGTATCCATTTTTCCTTTTTCTATTATGCAAAGATGTTCTCTTATTCGTTCCCTTAGTGATCTTGAGGTCTCCCCCAAGTATTGTTTTTTACAGCTACATTGTAATAAATAGATTATACCCTTATCGGTACAGCGTATGGTGTCTCTAATAGGGAATCTCTCACCAGTTTGTGTTGACTCATATTCTTTAATTTTGCTGCTATAATTGCAAGATCTACAGCAATGGCATGGGAAAAAAACATATAGTGGGTTACCTGATAGGTCCTGTTCTTTTAAATTGTGTTTTGTTTTGAATTCACTTGGTGCTAGCATAGTTTTTAAATTTCTAGCTCTTTTGTAGATGAATTTAGGATTTTTTGAAATTTTATCTCCTATAATGGGATCCTCTCTGACATGATGCCAATGTTTTCTAATAATTTTCTCTATTCTTTTGTGTTCTCCATTATATTGTGTTATAAAGGGGACTATTATCTCATCAGTATCTCTAGTTTCTGTTATAGTCTTGTTTTTATATTTTAATAGCTGCTGTCTATCCGTAAGCCTAATTTCCTCAAGATTGTCTTCTATTAATTTATCTTCATATCCTTTTTCACCAAATTTTAGACTCAAGATTTTTGCTTGTTCCTCGTAGTCTATTACACTGGAACAGTTCTTTCTTATTCGTAGGAACTGCGCTCTGGGGATATTATTTTTCCATTTTGGCAAATGGCAACTATCTGCGTGTGTAAAGTTGTTTGAGTCAACTTTCTTAAAAAAGGTTTTTGTAATAAATTTATCTGTTTCCAGTATAATGTCAAGATCAAGAAAGGAGATTTTTTCTTTGCTTAGTTCATAAGTGAAAGACAGTCCTTTATCATTAGTATTCATAGCGGTGAAAAATTCAATTAGTGAGGTATTATTTCCCTTCCAAATTATTAAAATATCATCTATGTACCTTTTGTAAGACACCAGGTTTTGCGCCAAGCCACTAGAACTCAGAAATTCGGTTTCCCAATCTCTCCGTTTGGTTAGCCCTGCACCTGAATTGGAACTTTTTTGGATATAGTCCAAACCTGAGCCCAGCTGTTGACGACCGCACGCAAACCCCAAACACGTAAGCGGAGACGTCACTTTGTTGCGGCCAAGGGAACCGGAACAGCCCCAGCAGCCTGCACCGCACTCGCCTTCATAGAGGACAGCGGTAAAGCAAGCGGCTTGCGATAGGAGAAAAAGATCCAGAAAACTAAAGATCCAACAAGGGGATTTCCCACAGCACTCGAGTATTGCTAAGAGTGCACGGCTCCTGGCAGCCACCCCCACCAACGGATATAACGCCGGCCACCTCAGGTACCCCTCTCATATGCTAGTGTGATCCAATACTCGCCTGAGCAAGATCAACAGCATATGAGAGTGAACTGTTCACATTTTGCAGTAACCCATACTTGATCGTCCAATACAACCTGTACCTATGACCGGTCAATTGTACTTTACTCACTGTCTGTAAAGAGAGACTCTGTTATCATTGGGCAGCTAGTACTTGTTTAATTAGTTTTAATCTCTGCTTATTTTACTATTGTGCTTATTGTGCCTATTTTATCACTATAACTGGACGTCCAGTCTGCATATATTTTTATTTTTATATGTATTTTTATCTTTCATAGCTTAAGTGTAGCTCTGTTACTACTATTGCTATCCTTGCTATTATTAATCTTAGCTTAAGTGTAGCTCTGTTACTACCATTGATATCTTTGCCATTATTGTTCTTATTTAGGATTAACCAGGCACTAGTGTGTAGGATAATTTTGATATACTTACCTATTGTAATTTGCTTGTTCGAGCTCATCTTTAGAGCTAGGTTATTTTAATTCATCCACTATACACTAGACACTTCTTGTGCAATCCTATTTAGGCTTATTTATTTTTTGCAATAAACATTGAAGTTTTTTAATATTTGACCTTGGCATCATGTCAGAGAGGATCCCATTATAGGAGATAAAATTTCAAAAAATCCTAAATTCATCTACAAAAGAGCTAGAAATTTAAAAACTATGCTAGCACCAAGTGAATTCAAAACAAAACACAATTTAAAAGAACAGGACCTATCAGGTAACCCACTATATGTTTTTTTCCCATGCCATTGCTGTAGATCTTGCAATTATAGCAGCAAAATTAAAGAATATGAGTCAACACAAACTGGTGAGAGATTCCCTATTAGAGACACCATACGCTGTACCGATAAGGGTATAATCTATTTATTACAATGTAGCTGTAAAAAACAATACTTGGGGGAGACCTCAAGATCACTAAGGGAACGAATAAGAGAACATCTTTGCATAATAGAAAAAGGAAAAATGGATACACATTTATATAAGCATTTTAGAGATGTACACAATAACAGAATTAAAGACCTCTCTTTTTGGGGTATAATGAAAGTGAAACCTGATTGGAGAGGAGGTAATTATGAGACAAAGCTACTTAAAAAAGAGGCAGAACCCTTAGGGCTAAACTCAGAATTAGATTTAACACCATTCATGTTCGATTGATAGGGTGAATGCTTGAGCATACCAACATATGCTATAAGTTTGGAAATTTTTCCCTTCACACTTTCTAACAAGTATTTTAATTCTTAATTATATATTTTTTATATAATTCATATATCGCCATATGTCTTTAGAGGTTCACATTCTGCAAGCTATATATATAAATAAAAAGGAAAAAAGCATTTTTTGGCAATAGGAATCCCCTGTCTATATTGTAAATTAGTCCGCTGTTCACGTATTACCTATAGGTGTGATCATAGTTAGTTTGAGGCTTATTTTCACTGTTATATGTGCAGATTACTCATCTGTGTTTTATTCTGAAATAAAGGACTATTATTGTGCATTTTGAAAAATGGTAATTTTACCTGCACCACCTTAAGAAGGCACTCTAGAGAAACCCACACCCCTGTACTAAGATCCTCCAATCACAAATAAGAGGAGGGGTATTTAATAGCACCCAAGACAAACATTCAATACTTCTTGAAAAAGCCCCAAGGAAGGGGGGAAACGCGTTGAAGTTGGCCCACTGTTTTACTACCAAAGGAAAAGATCTTTATTACCCCAAGCGTGAATATAAATACGTTTGGTTAGCCCTGCACCTGAATTGGAACTTTTTTGGATATAGTCCAAACCTGAGCCCAGCTGTTGACGACCGCACGCAAACCCCAAACACGTAAGCGGAGACGTCACTTTGTTGCGGCCAAGGGAACCGGAACAGCCCCAGCAGCCTGCACCGCACTCGCCTTCATAGAGGACAGCGGTAAAGCAAGCGGCTTGCGATAGGAGAAAAAGATCCAGAAAACTAAAGATCCAACAAAGGGGATTTCCCACAGCACTCGAGTATTGCTAAGAGTGCACGGCTCCTGGCAGCCACCCCCACCAACGGATATAACGCCGGCCACCTCAGGTACCCCTCTCATATGCTAGTGTGATCCAATACTCGCCTGAGCAAGATCAACAGCATATGAGAGTGAACTGTTCACATTTTGCAGTAACCCATACTTGATCGTCCAATACAACCTGTACCTATGACCGGTCAATTGTACTTTACTCACTGTCTGTAAAGAGAGACTCTGTTATCATTGGGCAGCTAGTACTTGTTTAATTAGTTTTAATCTCTGCTTATTTTACTATTGTGCTTATTGTGCCTATTTTATCACTATAACTGGACGTCCAGTCTGCATATATTTTTATTTTTATATGTATTTTTATCTTTCATAGCTTAAGTGTAGCTCTGTTACTACTATTGCTATCCTTGCTATTATTAATCTTAGCTTAAGTGTAGCTCTGTTACTACCATTGATATCTTTGCCATTATTGTTCTTATTTAGGATTAACCAGGCACTAGTGTGTAGGATAATTTTGATATACTTACCTATTGTAATTTGCTTGTTCGAGCTCATCTTTAGAGCTAGGTTATTTTAATTCATCCACTATACACTAGACACTTCTTGTGCAATCCTATTTAGGCTTATTTATTTTTTGCAATAAACATTGAAGTTTTTTAATATTTGACCTTGGCATCATGTCAGAGAGGATCCCATTATAGGAGATAAAATTTCAAAAAATCCTAAATTCATCTACAAAAGAGCTAGAAATTTAAAAACTATGCTAGCACCAAGTGAATTCAAAACAAAACACAATTTAAAAGAACAGGACCTATCAGGTAACCCACTATATGTTTTTTTCCCATGCCATTGCTGTAGATCTTGCAATTATAGCAGCAAAATTAAAGAATATGAGTCAACACAAACTGGTGAGAGATTCCCTATTAGAGACACCATACGCTGTACCGATAAGGGTATAATCTATTTATTACAATGTAGCTGTAAAAAACAATACTTGGGGGAGACCTCAAGATCACTAAGGGAACGAATAAGAGAACATCTTTGCATAATAGAAAAAGGAAAAATGGATACACATTTATATAAGCATTTTAGAGATGTACACAATAACAGAATTAAAGACCTCTCTTTTTGGGGTATAATGAAAGTGAAACCTGATTGGAGAGGAGGTAATTATGAGACAAAGCTACTTAAAAAAGAGGCAGAACCCTTAGGGCTAAACTCAGAATTAGATTTAACACCATTCATGTTCGATTGATAGGGTGAATGCTTGAGCATACCAACATATGCTATAAGTTTGGAAATTTTTCCCTTCACACTTTCTAACAAGTATTTTAATTCTTAATTATATATTTTTTATATAATTCATATATCGCCATATGTCTTTAGAGGTTCACATTCTGCAAGCTATATATATAAATAAAAAGGAAAAAAGCATTTTTTGGCAATAGGAATCCCCTGTCTATATTGTAAATTAGTCCGCTGTTCACGTATTACCTATAGGTGTGATCATAGTTAGTTTGAGGCTTATTTTCACTGTTATATGTGCAGATTACTCATCTGTGTTTTATTCTGAAATAAAGGACTATTATTGTGCATTTTGAAAAATGGTAATTTTACCTGCACCACCTTAAGAAGGCACTCTAGAGAAACCCACACCCCTGTACTAAGATCCTCCAATCACAAATAAGAGGAGGGGTATTTAATAGCACCCAAGACAAACATTCAATACTTCTTGAAAAAGCCCCAAGGAAGGGGGGAAACGCGTTGAAGTTGGCCCACTGTTTTACTACCAAAGGAAAAGATCTTTATTACCCCAAGCGTGAATATAAATACGTTTGGTTAGCCCTGCACCTGAATTGGAACTTTTTTGGATATAGTCCAAACCTGAGCCCAGCTGTTGACGACCGCACGCAAACCCCAAACACGTAAGCGGAGACGTCACTTTGTTGCGGCCAAGGGAACCGGAACAGCCCCAGCAGCCTGCACCGCACTCGCCTTCATAGAGGACAGCGGTAAAGCAAGCGGCTTGCGATAGGAGAAAAAGATCCAGAAAACTAAAGATCCAACAAAGGGGATTTCCCACAGCACTCGAGTATTGCTAAGAGTGCACGGCTCCTGGCAGCCACCCCCACCAACGGATATAACGCCGGCCACCTCAGGTACCCCTCTCATATGCTAGTGTGATCCAATACTCGCCTGAGCAAGATCAACAGCATATGAGAGTGAACTGTTCACATTTTGCAGTAACCCATACTTGATCGTCCAATACAACCTGTACCTATGACCGGTCAATTGTACTTTACTCACTGTCTGTAAAGAGAGACTCTGTTATCATTGGGCAGCTAGTACTTGTTTAATTAGTTTTAATCTCTGCTTATTTTACTATTGTGCTTATTGTGCCTATTTTATCACTATAACTGGACGTCCAGTCTGCATATATTTTTATTTTTTATATGTATTTTTATCTTTCATAGCTTAAGTGTAGCTCTGTTACTACTATTGCTATCCTTGCTATTATTAATCTTAGCTTAAGTGTAGCTCTGTTACTACCATTGATATCTTTGCCATTATTGTTCTTATTTAGGATTAACCAGGCACTAGTGTGTAGGATAATTTTGATATACTTACCTATTGTAATTTGCTTGTTCGAGCTCATCTTTAGAGCTAGGTTATTTTAATTCATCCACTATACACTAGACACTTCTTGTGCAATCCTATTTAGGCTTATTTATTTTTTGCAATAAACATTGAAGTTTTTTAATATTTGACCTTGGCATCATGTCAGAGAGGATCCCATTATAGGAGATAAAATTTCAAAAAATCCTAAATTCATCTACAAAAGAGCTAGAAATTTAAAAACTATGCTAGCACCAAGTGAATTCAAAACAAAACACAATTTAAAAGAACAGGACCTATCAGGTAACCCACTATATGGTTTTTTCCCATGCCATTGCTGTAGATCTTGCAATTATAGCAGCAAAATTAAAGAATATGAGTCAACACAAACTGGTGAGAGATTCCCTATTAGAGACACCATACGCTGTACCGATAAGGGTATAATCTATTTATTACAATGTAGCTGTAAAAAACAATACTTGGGGGAGACCTCAAGATCACTAAGGGAACGAATAAGAGAACATCTTTGCATAATAGAAAAAGGAAAAATGGATACACATTTATATAAGCATTTTAGAGATGTACACAATAACAGAATTAAAGACCTCTCTTTTTGGGGTATAATGAAAGTGAAACCTGATTGGAGAGGAGGTAATTATGAGACAAAGCTACTTAAAAAAGAGGCAGAACCCTTAGGGCTAAACTCAGAATTAGATTTAACACCATTCATGTTCGATTGATAGGGTGAATGCTTGAGCATACCAACATATGCTATAAGTTTGGAAATTTTTCCCTTCACACTTTCTAACAAGTATTTTAATTCTTAATTATATATTTTTTATATAATTCATATATCGCCATATGTCTTTAGAGGTTCACATTCTGCAAGCTATATATATAAATAAAAAGGAAAAAAGCATTTTTTGGCAATAGGAATCCCCTGTCTATATTGTAAATTAGTCCGCTGTTCACGTATTACCTATAGGTGTGATCATAGTTAGTTTGAGGCTTATTTTCACTGTTATATGTGCAGATTACTCATCTGTGTTTTATTCTGAAATAAAGGACTATTATTGTGCATTTTGAAAAATGGTAATTTTACCTGCACCACCTTAAGAAGGCACTCTAGAGAAACCCACACCCCTGTACTAAGATCCTCCAATCACAAATAAGAGGAGGGGTATTTAATAGCACCCAAGACAAACATTCAATACTTCTTGAAAAAGCCCCAAGGAAGGGGGGAAACGCGTTGAAGTTGGCCCACTGTTTTACTACCAAAGGAAAAGATCTTTATTACCCCAAGCGTGAATATAAATACGTTTGGTTAGCCCTGCACCTGAATTGGAACTTTTTTGGATATAGTCCAAACCTGAGCCCAGCTGTTGACGACCGCACGCAAACCCCAAACACGTAAGCGGAGACGTCACTTTGTTGCGGCCAAGGGAACCGGAACAGCCCCAGCAGCCTGCACCGCACTCGCCTTCATAGAGGACAGCGGTAAAGCAAGCGGCTTGCGATAGGAGAAAAAGATCCAGAAAACTAAAGATCCAACAAAGGGGATTTCCCACAGCACTCGAGTATTGCTAAGAGTGCACGGCTCCTGGCAGCCACCCCCACCAACGGATATAACGCCGGCCACCTCAGGTACCCCTCTCATATGCTAGTGTGATCCAATACTCGCCTGAGCAAGATCAACAGCATATGAGAGTGAACTGTTCACATTTTGCAGTAACCCATACTTGATCGTCCAATACAACCTGTACCTATGACCGGTCAATTGTACTTTACTCACTGTCTGTAAAGAGAGACTCTGTTATCATTGGGCAGCTAGTACTTGTTTAATTAGTTTTAATCTCTGCTTATTTTACTATTGTGCTTATTGTGCCTATTTTATCACTATAACTGGACGTCCAGTCTGCATATATTTTTATTTCTATATGTATTTTTATCTTTCATAGCTTAAGTGTAGCTCTGTTACTACTATTGCTATCCTTGCTATTATTAATCTTAGCTTAAGTGTAGCTCTGTTACTACTATTGCTATCCTTGCTATTATTAATCTTAGCTTAAGTGTAGCTCTGTTACTACTATTGCTATCCTTGCTATTATTATTCTTAGCTTAAGTGTAGCTCTGTTACTACCATTGATATCTTTGCCATTATTGTTCTTATTTAGGATTAACCAGGCACTAGTGTGTAGGATAATTTTGATATACTTACCTATTGTAATTTGCTTGTTCGAGCTCATCTTTAGAGCTAGGTTATTTTAATTCATCCACTATACACTAGACACTTCTTGTGCAATCCTATTTAGGCTTATTTATTTTTTGCAATAAACATTGAAGTTTTTTAATATTTGACCTTTTGTCTCTTTTGCTATTTAATAGATTACTGTTACCTTTCATATTTGGGTATAATCACTTTGAGAATTACTCATTTTTATTTGTTTAATCACTACCTAGCTGTTAGCGCCAGTACTGTCTCTCCCTATATTCTAATTTCCCTTGGTCTCTGTGAGAGGGACCATTTTTGTACGTGGCTGGTAGAAATAAGCGCTGATTCATACCTCTATCCTAAATATGTCTATAAATGAACAGGCAAAAACAACTATCTCAGGATTATATGGTTTGCCAGGTTACCAATAAGAAATCTAACTGTTTCTCACTAGGTTTAGCTTTGATTATTGTTTCACACTGTTATGTCAGCAACCGTTATGTGATACTAATCAAGTGCCCTTAGACCCAGTGGTTATAACGCAGAAAGGATCTGTATATAGCAAAGATAGCTCCCACAATAGCATTGTGTTATATATTTTTCTGATAATTTACCCTACTAGATATTTGACATATATATAAAGTCAGAGACTATGTGCTTTTCTTTGATGCCTCAACTATTGCTCTGTGGCTTACGGCCGGAGCAACGGAGAGGGCAAGAGGTATTCTGTACTCAAATGAGAAATCGTATAATGCTTAAAAGATGTAAAATACATTGTTCTCATACATAGGGGTCTATTTATGCAGGTGCAGACAGACATGATCCGCTATAGCGAATCATGTCCGCCGCACATCGATAAATGCTCACAGTATACGCTGTCGGCATTTATCATTGCACCAGCAGTTCTGGTGAACTGCTGGTGCAATACCACCCCCTGCAGATTCACGGCCAATCGGCCGCTAGCAGGGGGTGTCAATCAACCCGATTGTATTCGATCAGGCTGATTGCTATCAGCCACCTCAGAGGTGGTAGACGAGTTAAGGAGCTGCGGTCTTAGGACCGCTGCTTCTTAACTTCCGCTTCAGTCATAACTGAAGCGGAGAGGGTCGGAAGCAGCATCCGCTGCTTCATAAATAGACCCCATAGGCTTAATATGTACACACATAAATGTTTTAGCAACCGTAACACTATATCAGATTTCCCAAACATAACCTTGTATTTACAACATTATGCGACAGTTGAGTTAACAACTCTAGCACACATTAACATTTACTCTCTGCTAGATACACGTATGTTACTTTTTACTCTCCTGACTAACGCTACGATTAGCCTGACTCCAGACCACTGGACAACCTTTCATGCTAATTTAGGATAACTGACTTGCTGTTATATTTCAGAATTAGAATGTACATAACCAGTCAGGTTTATAGAAGGTATATCCCCACAGAGTTCCATAAATAATAGACAGTTATCAGACCTCTTCTGACTATTGTGAGATATCATACCAATTGTTTTCCTCTCCATATGCCATTGTTATATTGATCTTACCTTCTTTATGTTTTGCTATGTGTGTGTTCTCAGTTTTGGCCTTTGCATACTCCCTTTACAAACGGTAATACTAGAGCAGTATTAATCTCTTTACATATATTAATCTTTAAGGAGGTGCATTATTTTATTTGTTTTTCTTCTTTTTGGTTAATGCTAACCCCTGATCACAGATTTGCCATACAGGTCCAAAAGTGGCCTTTATTATGCTAAAATGGGGGGAGGGGGGGGGAAATGTATTAAGGTTAGGTACACTTCTATCTACCAGATATGATGTGAATAATTGAAGTATTGTCTGTACCTTAAACTATGGACATGTATATTTTTTGTCTTTGTTATCTTCAATAAAAAATTTAAAAAATACTGCGCCATGATCCTGGGCGGAAGTTGGGTTGGTGCCATTATTTAACGGACCCTGCACAGAAATTGCAAACACAGCGGTCACAACTTCACCCACAATACCGGATAATCTGACACCGGGGGCCCTAGTATCTCGCAGGCGGTGAGCAGCAACCCTGAGAGATATTGACGAATCGGTAAAGCTTGACACGCTATCTAAACTACCGACTGCAACTCAGTTACAAAACCTACACCTCAGCACACCGGCGACAGCTATCCTGGGCAGCTTAAAAATTTAGAGAGCCATAAATCCCTCAAACAGCTACCGAGCTGCACATCTCTTAAAGCTAGCCCACAGTACCTCCATTAGCAGCAAAAAGCTTAATCTTAAAAGGCACCCCATTTAGCTTGCATAGAGACAGGTACCTCCTAATATTTATTCATAGTAAATGTACAGGACATACTGGTCATCCAGACTATATAGAATTGAATACAATCCACTGTCCTCTACGACTACACTGATAATTGCGGTATTACCACCTGGTGACAGGCCCATTTACACTCTCCAGAAACCAAAATAAACCATAACAAATAATAGCAGGAGACCATGCCAATAGATCAACAGACAAGTCTACTCATTGTTATTAACCTAGACTGTGCATATAACATCTATAATGGCTAAGAGGTGCACAGTGAAGAATAACAAACTATCCAAACCCTCCACAGGGAAAATGCTCACTATGTTATCATTCTTACATACCCCAGACACTCTGGAAAATTCAAGCCACAGGGACAAAACCATAACTTCTGACCCCCAACCATGCACTGATTCTAATACAAGAATAGAAGATATGCAACTTTCTACATCAATCCTATATAACTTACCTTCCAAGCAGGACATAGCGGACATAGTCTGAACTTGTATTAGAGAGGAGCTTGCAGACATGAAACAAGACATTCACACACTGGGGTTTCAAGTCGAATCCTTAGAAACTAATCAAGAAGAAATCAAAGAAGTAGTCCAAAACCTTACTGAGCAAGTTGCCTCACAGCAAGAAGTTATTTCAACTCTGCAGGAAAAATCATATCAGAAGCAAACATTTGCAAATCAGAGGGGTCCCTGAAGAGATCCTGCCCTGAGACTTCACAGTTTATCTCCAAACTCTATTTCAACAACTGAAGGAATCATCACACACGACAGATATTCAATGGGTCTGTGCCCACAGGTCACTGAGACCTAAGTCTCCCGACACTGCTCCACCCAGAGACATTATCATTCGCTTTAACAACTTTTTGGAGAAAGAGATGCTATTAAACCAATCACGAAAAATGCAGCCGATCCATTTCAGAGGCTATGTCTTGCAATTGTATTAAGACCTAGCAATCCAAACATTGCAAAGACGGAAAAAATTCTCACCACTTACAATATTACTGCAAAACAAAATAATTCCTTACCGCAGGGGCTTTCCAACTCAAAGCTGGGTTCTTAGAAACAATACTCGCCTTATTTGTAGAACCCCTGTGGACATCTCAACCTTCTGCTCGGCCTTGGGCATTGACCCTCCATCTGAAAATATATCACAAGATAATCCCTTACCCACTACTCCTAAGAAAACTGGAGAGGCATCAACCTCCTGGCGAACAGCTACCACCAAGAAAGACAAGATACCTGCTTCTTCATCTCCTAGACGCAGTCTACCCAGCCCTCATCCCCCTACTCACCCCCCTTGAGACATTGAGGTTGGTAAACCACCTGCAACTCAATTACCTTAAATGGACTGCCTCATACACTTGCCAACCATGAAAGAACTCTCTAAAGATGACTTTTCATGTCCAGTTGTAGTTTACGTCATAAGTTCTAGAAAATAAAGGTAACAATTGGCTAGATTACGAGTTTTGCAGTGTGAGTGAAAAAGCAGCATTATGGCTCTTTTTCACTACTGCTGGTATTACAATTCTTGCAGGTACAGCTGTACCGCACACTTTTTTGGCCGTAACGCAACGTAACTACCGCAGCTTTCCAAAAGTCCTTTTTCAATGGGACTTCCTTTGCACCAGTATTACGAGTCTGCCTGGGAGGCCAAAAAGTGAGCGGTAGAGCCTATAACTACAAGATTCGTCAGTAGTTATGAGTTTTGCGCTACAAATCTGTAGCATAAAACTCATAACTAAAGTGCTAAAAAGTACACTAACACCCATAAAATAAATTTATTAACCCCTAATCTGCTGCTCCCAACATCGCCGCCACTATAATAAACATATTAACCCCTAAACCACAGTACTCCCACATCGCAAACACTAGTTAAATATTATTAACCCCTAATCTGCTGTCCCTAACATCGCCACAACCTACATTACTGTTATTAACCCCTAATCTGCTGCCCCCAAAATTACTGCCACTATACTAAAGTTATTAACCCCTAAACCTAACCCTAAGTCTACCCCTAACACCCCTAACTTCAATGTAACTAAAATAAATCTAAATAAAACCTACTATTAATAACTAAATAATTCCTATTTAAAACTAAATACTTAACTATAAAATAAACCCTAAGCTAGCTACAATATAGCTAATAGTTACATTGTAGCTATCTTAGGTTTTATTTTTATTTCCCAGCTAAGTTTGTATTTATTTTAACTAGGTAGACTAGTTAGTAAATAGTTATTAACTATTTACTAACTACCTAGTTAAAATAAATACAAATGTACCTGTAAAATAAAACCTAACCTGATTTACACTAACACCTAACATTACACTACAATTAAATCAATTACATTAATTAAATACAATTAACTAAATTACACAAAATAAAAAACACTAAGTTACAAAAAATAATAAACACTAAATTACACAAAATAAAAAATAAATTATCAAATATTTAAACTAATTACATCTAATCTAATAGCCCAATCAAAATAAAAAATTCCCCCCAAAATAAAAAAAACCCCTAACCTACAATAAACTGCCAATGATCCTTAAAATGGCCTTTTGCGGGGCATTGCCACAAAGAAATCAGCTCTTTTACCTGTAAATAAAAATACAAATACCCCCAACAGTAAAATCCACAACCAACACTCCCAAATAAAAAACAATCTAAAAAACCTTAGCTCCCCATTGCCCTGAAAAGGGCATTTGGATGTGCATTGCCCTTAAAAGGGCATTTAGCTCTTTTTCGGTGCCCAAACCCTAATCTAAAAATAAAACCCACCCAATAAACCCTAAAAAAAAAAACTAACGCTAACCCCCGAAGATGCATTTACAGTTTTTGAAGACCCGACATGCATCCTCAACGAAGCGGCAGAAGTCCTCAAAGAAGCCGGCTGAAGTCTTCATCCAAGCGGAGTGGCTCCATCTTCGAGACATCTGGCGTGGAGCATTCTCTTCTTCCGACGGCTCTTCTCTAATGAAGGTTCCTTTAATTGACGTCATCCAAGATGGCATCCCTTGAATTTCGATTGATTGATAGAATTCTATCAGCCAATATGATTGAGGGGTTCAGATTAGGGGTTAATAAGTGTACTGTAGGTGGTGGCGATGTCGGGGGTGGCAGATTAGGGGTGTTTAGACTCAGGGTTTATGTTAGGGTGTTAGGTGTAAACATAAATTTTTCTTTCCCCATAGGAATCAATGGGGCTGCGTTACGGAGCTTTACGCTCCTTTATTGCAGCGCTGGTATTGGAGTGCGGTATGGAGCTCAATTTTTCTCAACGCTCACTTATTGCCTGCTAATGCCAGGATTTTGTAAACCTGTAATAGCAGCGCTATAGGGCGGTGAGCGGTGGAAATAACTTGCAAGTTAGCACCGAGCGGCTCATAACGCAAAACTCTTAATCTAGCCAAATGTTCTTAAATGTGTTTAACTTGAAATTTTACAAGTTTATTGTAACACACTGAATTATATCGATCAGTACAGATACATCATCATTACTTGATAACCAGAATATGTAACACTCATGCTTATGTGACATAGTTTATAGAACCCGTTGAAACCATTTCCCCACAATTACTCTCAATATGACCTATATTAGGTAGAGAGACTTTCCACTAAAGTTCTTGTTTTTGCACTTGTTCTTTGTTGTTTTTCACCACTTGTATTGTAATGATTATGAATGTATTTACTGACATATTATTATTATTATTATTATCAGGTATTTGTAGAGTGCCAACAGGTTCCGCAGCGCTATGAACATAGGTGGTATATAAAAACCATTACAGGGATCAAATGGGGAGAGAGGGTCCTGCCGAGAGTTGCACTGTTGTAGTCGGCTCTTATGAAGGTGAACTACAAACAGCTGGGCTCATAGGCTTACATGCTATGGGGTTTTAGGTGATAGCAGTGGAGATAGGAAGGTTAATGTAGTTTGTAAGCGTCCCTGAATAGTAGAGTCTTGAGGGAGGACTTGAAGCTTTTAAAACTAGGGGAAATTCTTGCGGAGCGAGGCAGAGAGTTAAATAAGATGGGAGCCAATCTGGAGAAATCTTGAAGACGGGAATGTGAGGAGGTAACAAAAGAGGAGGAGAGTAGGAGATCATGAGCGGAGCGAAGGGGACGGGAGGGAGAGTATCTGTAGACAAGGTCTGAGATGTAGGGGGGAGCAATGCAATTGAGGGCTTTGTGTGTCAGAGTGAGAATTTTGTGTTTAATCCTGGAGCCAAGAGGAAGCCAGTGAAGGGATTGGCAGAGAGGTGTGGCAGATGAAGAGCAACATGCAAGGAAGATGAGCCTGGCAGAGGCATTCATTATGGATTGTAAAGGAGCTAGGTGGCAGCTAGGGAGACCAGAGAGGATAGAGTTGCAGTAGTCGAGGCAGGAAAGGATGAGACAGTGGATTAAAATCTTTGTTGTGTCTTGTGTAACGAAATATCTAATTTTAGCAATGTTTTTAAGGTGGAAGCGGCAGGCTTTAGTCAAGGACTGAATGTGAGGAGTGAAAGAAAGATCTGAGTCCGATGTGACCCCAAGACTTTGGGCATGTGAGGTTGGGGTAATGATGGAGTTATCAACAGTTATAGAGACATTGGGGGTGGAGATTTTGGAGGAAGGGGGAAAATAAGGAGCTCAGTTTTAGAGAGATTTAGCTTGAGCTAGTGAGAAGACATCCAAGATGAGATATGAGAGAGACAGTTAGTGACACGGGTTAGCAAGAGAGGAGGTAGTTCCGGGGGAAAAAAGGTTGATTTGTGTATCGTCGGCATACAAATGATAATGAAACCTGTGGGACTTTATTGAGGAACCTAGTGAGGATGTGTAGATTGAGAAGAGAAGGGGACCAAGGACAGAACCTTGCAGTACCCCAACAGAAAGAGGTAACGGGGCAGAGGATGCCCCAGAGAAGGCTACACTGAAGGTACGGTTTGACAGATAGGAAGAGAACCAAGAGAGAGCTGTGTCACAGATGCCGAAGGATTGGAGGGTAAGGAGAAAAAGAGTGTGGTCGACAGTATCAAAGGCTGCAGACAGATCAAGGAGTATAAGTAGAGTGAAGTGGCCTTTTGATTTTGCTGTAAGTAGGTCGTTGGTAACCTTAACAATTGCTGTCTCTGTTGAGTGAAGGGGGTGAAATCCAGATTGCAGTGGGTCAAGGAGGGAGTTTAGTGTAAGGAAATGGGATAGACGTGTAAATACTAGCTTTTCAAGAAGCTTTGAGGCAAGAGGTAGTAGGGAAATAGGGCGGTAGTTGGATGGGGAGGTTGGATCGAGAGAAGGTTTTTTGAGGATAGGTGCGACTAATGCATGCTTAAGAGATGTGGGAACTATACCAGTGCTAAGGGAGAGGTTGAAGATGTGTGTGAGTATAGGGGTAAGGGTAGAAGAGAGGGAGGGGAGTAGTTGTGAGGGGATGGGGTCGAGGGGACAGGTAGTGAGGTGAGAGGATAGTATAAGGGCAGAAACTTCATCCTCTGTAACAGGGGCAAAAGAGCTAAATGTATGGCTATGTGGGTTTTGGATGGATACTTTTGATGTTCAGATACCACCTCAGACTAGTACCAAGATGTTCCTAACATATCTGGCACTCACTTTGCAACCCCTTAATATAAATAACCCATTCTAAGCGCACGACTCCATGACAGTTAACCCTCATATCTCAAAATGTAAAAGGCCTAAATTCACCCCAAAAACGATCTAAAGCCTTATCAGACTTTGACTAAAAGACACGCTGATATAGTCTTCTTGCAGGAAACTGTCAGGATTTCCCACAACTTATCTGATAACCACTCAGTTTCACACCAAACTGCGGGTTCAGTACATTAGTAATGTGAACCCTGTTATGCTCATAGAACTGAGGGTTAACACAGATGGATACTAGTCCACACAGAGCTAGAACCACAGGTTAAGTACTTGCATATATATATATATATATATATATATATATATATATATATATATATATATTATTTTCAAAATAGGACTGCACTCACTGGATTTAAGCATAAAAACGTATTTTATTGTGGTAACGTTTCGGAATCCACAGACTCCTTCCTCAGACCAGTACAAACATGCAAGTGAACATAGTGCCTTATAAATACAATAAGCCCCACCCATCTAACAATATGTGTGTGAATTGCGCCAAAACCGTGGTTGTCATGGTGATGACCCCCTCTACCAAACAATATTGCCATACTACTAAGATAATAAAATATATTGAGCACTATCAATATGTGATATGGTGACTGTGCAATAACCACAACTATGGACGTAAACAGACTCATATAAGAAACCAGCTAGCTGTAAATTAGGGATAGATTATTGTGACTTATTTTTCCCATGCTAAATGTGACCTTGTAACATGAATCTCGTGCTGGATTACTGTTAACACACTGTAACCTGATGTTGCAAACGTTGTTCTACAGGGATATACATTGCTATAATGATATGTTTGTATTTCTGCTCAATATATTTTATTATCTTAGTAGTATGGCAATATTGTTTGGTAGAGAGGGTCATCACCATGACAACCACGGTTTTGGCGCAATTCACACACATATTGTTAGATGGGTGGGGCTTATTGTATATATAAGGCACTATGTTCACTTGCATGTTTGTACTGGTCTGAGGAAGGAGTCTGTGGATTCCGAAACGTTACCACAATAAAATAGGTTTTTATGCTTAAATCCAGTGAGTGCAGTCCTATTTTGAAAATACTGTGAATATTACTGACCTGGCACCCTGGTTGATGACTTGAGGAGATTGTGAGTGCAGATACACATGGAGGATATATATATATATATATATATATATATATATATATATATATATATATTTATATATATTTAACAGGCAGAATACAATAGTATTTGAGCATAGCTGCAAAAATATAGTTGATGGCAGTCAGGATTCACAACTATAATATTTACAGGATACTTTAGAATAGTTCATAAGCTGTAGAAGATAACTCACTTGGTAAGTGACATATAAGAGGAGGAGCCTCTTATATCATGGAGAAAAAAATGAAAATATGCCTATTTAAAGTGACAGACACATTGATACAAATCACTCTATGACATAACTCCCCCTTCAAAGAGCCGCACAGCGATTCACGCTCTGGGGCAATCAGAATGTCTATGATGGAACAAGGAGATGAGGCGAGGAGCAGAGAGATTGGTAGAGGGTTCTCAATAATCTTCCTTGGGGCCATAGCCCTTCCAGTGAACCAAGTATTGAAGAGTTAAGTATAGTCTCTACCTCATATTCCACATCATCCAGCAAAGGAGTAAGAATACAATAATATTTGCGAATAGATGGCAGTCAGGATTCACAACTATAATATTTACAGGATACTTTAGAATAGTTCATAAGCTGTAGAAGATGATAACTCACTTGGTAAGTGACTACAACAGAGAAATATCACTGTCTTCAAGTAATGTGATACAGGCAGCATTTAGAAATAAGTTCAATCTTAACTAGTAACTCAGATATATTAATGTATTGGTACCTGAGTCTCCAAGGATCGATGTGAAAGTCACTTGCACAAATCCAGCCTCAGTATTCACTCAGGAATGGTTTTCCGATTGAGGTTGGTAAATTGGTAAATATTACCTTGTGAGGAGCTGTAAGACTTGTCCTGTTTCATCTACTGGTGAGCCAAGTCCAGGAGCGAACGGCATGTGATGTCACAATTCAAAGACAGGGAGTCCCAAGGGATATGATGCGGCAGGGAGATACACACAGCGTGTGAGAGCTACACTGGAGCAGAGCGATGTTCCAAACAGATAGCAGGAGAGTTTCTCTGCAGTGAATACCGGAGCTGCAAGCAAACTTCAGCAGAGGAAGGCAAAAATCTGTAAGGTACTATAATACGCAACTTGAGAATTGGCTAGTAACCTGAGCATGAAAAGAGCGCACTTTCTGAGACATTTATAACAAATTACCAAGCAAAGACATATAAGAGGAGGAGCCTTTTATATTAAGGAGAACAAAATGAAAACTTGTCTATTTAAAGTGACAGACACATTGATGCCAATCACTCCATGAGATAACTCCCCCCTCAAAGAGCCGCACAGCGGATCAGGCTCTGGGGTGAACAGGATGTCTATGATGGAACAAGGAGATGAGGTGAGGAGCAGAGAGATTGGTAGAGGGTTCCAAAGAATCTTCCTTGGGGCCGTAGCCCTTCCAGCGAACCAAGTATTGGGAAGCCCTTCGGTGAAACCTTGAGTCAAGTATAGTCTCCACCTCATATTCCACATCATCCAGCAAAGGAGTAGGGGTTACATCAGGCTGAGAGACAGTTCTCAAGGAGTGACTGGGCTTAAGGAGCGAGACGTGGAAAGTCGGGTGGATCTTATATGTATCAGGCAGCTTGAGTGTGACTGCATTAGGATTCAGTAGCTTGACGATCTCAAATGGGCCTATGTAAAGACCAGCAAGTTTTTGCTAGGAACTTGGAGTCTCAAATTTTTTTGTCGATAGCCAAACTTTGTCACCTAGTTTGTAGTCAGGATATTTGGTTCTGTGAAGACCATAATAGGATTTTGTCTGGCCTGACCCTGTTTTAAGTTCTTCTGTAGTAGGGAGAATCCTTGTGCTATTGTGTTAATAGTGTCATTAACAAGATGCAAAGAAGTTTCATTCTGTGGGTAGAGGTGGAATGAGGGATGAAATCCATAATTGGCATAGAATGTTGTTACCTTGGTTGAAGCATTCACAGAGTTATTATAAGTGAATTTGGCAGTCGGAAGGAGAGAGGTCCAGTTATCCTGTTGTTGTGTACAATGACATTGTAGATATTATTCCAATGACTGATTGGTCCTTTCGGTGTGGCCATTCGTCTGCGGTTGATATGCTGTAAATAGTCTCTTAATAATTTGTAACATCTAACAAAGAGGGACATTGCATTAAAGAAGTAATCCAAAGAATTTAGTATTGGGTCGTTGTTCTCATAATAAGCATTTGCCCAAGCTCAGGCTTCACCTCTGAGGTATGACATAACTGTCAAAAATTTTACTTTTTCTGTGGAATAGTATTTAGGTTTTAGTGAGAAATATAGAGTGCAGGAATTTTTTAAATCCCTGAAAAGGGTTCTATCATCCGAGAATTTTTCTGGTCGGGCATACTTGGGGTTCATGTGCAGTTTTACTATGCTGAGTTTTTACAGGAAGATTTTCTCTAATGAATTTTCTTAACTGCTCAATTTCGAGTTGAATCTCTCTAAGACCTTGTATTAACATATCCATACTCTGAGCGAGAGTACCCACATGGTTTGTAAGCTCTGTGATATCCATAGTTGGGGTATTGGGGCTTGGCAATATGTCAGGATTTCCCACAAAGATTGGTAAATTGGTAAATATTACCTTGTAAGGGGCAACTTACTTTTTTATGAACTCTCCTACATTTTAGTATAGCAAAAGAGCCTACCCATACCCTGTTTAGCCTGCATATCATATCCCACATTATTGGAGTTCCTAACTGTGACGTGATCAACGGTCGCAAGCAGAGCAAGCTGTGATGCTAATCGTTTGCAGAGTATCGAGGGAGAACAAGGTTCCAGGAGTGCAGGAGAACACCAAGACACGGTAAGATACACTCCTCATAGAGTTGTAGTGTGGTGTCGCCTCCTCACAAAGAGATCCGGACTTGGGTTTCACCACTTACCTGTGAAAGCGATTGATGCTCCAGACCGGGTAAGAAGATGCCGCATATTAATCTGGGATATGTTTTAATCACCTTGTTGTTGTTCTAATCTACTTGTCCTGACACGCAAATGTAATGGGACCAATATATTTATCACAGAGGGGTACTATCTACACCACCCAACAATTAAAACAATTTTAACTAATATCCTGTTGTATAAGATAAGTTTAAAGAAAAAAGATATCAATATTAAGTAGAACAATTTTCAAGATTATATATAAATATATATATATATATATATATATATATATATATATATATATATATATATATATATATATATATATATATACTGTGTGTGTGTATGTATGTGTATGCATGTATATATATATATGTATAACTATATATATATATATATATATATATATATATATATATATATATATATATATACACATACACACACTCATTGACATTAGTCCAGTGTACAGCGGAGATCTTCTATATGCAGTAGTATTACATTAAAATACAATAATATTATATTGGAAATGTAAAATTATTAAACTAAAACATTATTAAATTTAAAAAAAAAACATTTAGACCAGTGGTGTTTGATGGCCACTAGCTTAGTTGTAATCAGGATAACGTTAATGCAAGTACTAGTACGCTGGCATATAAGTTAAAGCTGGTTTATTTTAACATCTATGAGGTTACACACAGCGTGTGAGAGCTACACTGGAGCGGAGCGATGTTCCAAAGAGGTAGCAGGAGAGTCTCTCTGCAGTGAATACCGGAGCTGCAAGCAAACTTCAGCAGAGGAAGGCAGAAATCTGTAAGGTACTATAATACACAACTTGAGAATTGGCTAGTAACCTGAGCATGAAGAAAGCGCACTCTCTGAGACATGTATAACAAATTACCAAGCAAAGACATATAAGAGGAGGAGCCTTTTATATCAAGGAGAACAAAATGAAAACATGCCTATTTAAAGTGACAGACACATTGATACCAATCACTCCATGACAGAAACACACACTGTAAAGAGCCAAAATATTTTAGGACAGCCTTTACTATCCACTTTCATTGCTCTGGGCCAAGGAAAAAAGGTGGGGTAAGCATTTTTTATTTTTTTTTTAAATATTTTTTTTATTGAGGTTTTTAAAAAATGACATCATACAAAACATGTCCATTCACAACAGCAGTTTGCGTACATAGTATTCTCTGGTCAAAGGAATACAGTTAAAAAAAAAACAAGGCTTAATAACAAAATGCGAGCTACAGTAAGGAAACAATTACATATATGAAGTATTCAGTTTTAACCTTCTTCCAGATTGATAGAAAATGTTTACTAGTTTTGAGGAGCGCAAAAGTTAAATATTTATGTACACTCTAACTATTTGACCTATGACATCCTAGACAGTATTATAACTCCGAAATACCAGTGACCAGTTTGGACAAATAAAAATAAAACCTCATTTTTCATATAGATTCTAAAGTTAAGGCAACTACTGAGTCGGTCGCTCTTGGACCTAAGGAAGCTTTAAAGGAGTGTTGAATGATAGTCACCACAGGGCCGCTCATGGGCCCTTGAAACATTTTAAAGTTTTCTATGCTAACACACTGTAAAACATATCAAATATCTGATCCAACATAAATATATAAGAAACTCAACTGAACTAAACATCGGACGCAGGCAATCACTAAACAGACTACTCATCAGTTGACTTAAACTTAGAAACCCATTAAGCATCTCCGATATCCAAAGAATAGCAACTTCACCTTTTTCTTTTTTATAGTATGAGAACATTTAACATAATATGCATATATTAAGCTGGGCATAAATCTAACAGCTCTCCCTTATGGGAATGTAGCTATTGGTATTGCTTCCCCAGGAATTTGTCTACCTTTATGCTTCAGTTTACTAGCAGATAATTAGTAGAAGCACATAATGATCCCCAATGTCAAGTATGCCAAGAGTAATTATAAGATTAATTTATGGAGAGGGTCAACATGAAAATTAAGCAACACAGAACAGTGCCCGACCCGCTGTCTTGGCCATTGACAGCCGGCCCAGAGTAACGCTGTGCAAAATAGCGCCCAGTAAATCATGTTGGGTGGCCCCTCAATGAGTAGGGTATAGTAAAGAGTTTATTTTGTGTAGATATCAGTAGTCTTTAGACGTGATCAAGGAGGATCAAGAAAAATGCCCATGGATATTTAGTAATACTACAGGGAGTGCAGAATTATTAGGCAAATGAGTATTTTGACCACATCATCCTCTTTATGCATGTTGTCTTACTCCAAGCTGTATAGGCTCGAAAGCCTACTACCAATTAAGCATATTAGGTGATGTGCATCTCTGTAATGAGAAGGGGTGTGGTCTAATGACATCAACACCCTATATCAGGTGTGCATAATTATTAGGCAACTTCCTTTCCTTTGGCAAAATGGGTCAAAAGAAGGACTTGACAGGCTCAGAAAAGTAATAGTGAGATATCTGGCAGAGGGATGCAGCACTCTTAAAATTGCAAAGCTTCTGAAGCGTGAACATCGAACAATCAAGCGTTTCATTCAAAATAGTCAACAGGGTCACAAGAAGCGTGTGGAAAAACCAAGGTGCAAAATAACTGCCCATGAACTGAGAAAAGTCAAGCGTGCAGCTGCCAAGATTCCACTTGCCACCAGTTTGGCCATATTTCAGAGCTGCAACATCACTGGAGTGCCCAAAAGCACAAGGTGTGCAATACTCAGAGACATGGCCAAGGTAAGAAAGGCTGAAAGACGACCACCACTGAACAAGACACACAAGCTGAAACATCAAGACTGGGCCAAGAAATATCTCAAGACTGATTTTTCTAAGGTTTTATGGACTGATGAAATGAGAGTGAGTCTTGATGGGCCAGATGGATGGGCCGTGGCTGGATTGGTAAAGGGCAGAGAGCTCCAGTCCGACTCAGACGCCAGCAAGGTGGAGGTGGAGTACTGGTTTGGGCTGGTATCATCAAAGATGAGCTTGTGGGGCCTTTTCGGGTTGAGGATGGAGTCAAGCTCAACTCCCAGTCCTACTGCCAGTTTCTGGAAGACACCTTCTTCAAGCAGTGGTACAGGAAGAAGTCTGCATCCTTCAAGAAAAACATGATTTTCATGCAGGACAATGCTCCATCACACGCGTCCAAGTACTGGCGTGGCTGGCAAGAAAGGGTATAAAAGAAGAAAATCTAATAACATGGCCTCCTTGTTCACCTGATCTGAACCCCATTGAGAACCTGTGGTCCATCATCAAATGTGAGATTTACAAGGAGGGAAAACAGTACACCTCTCTGAACAGTGTCTGGGAGGCTGTGGTTGCTGCTGCACGCAATGTTGATGGTGAACAGATCAAAACACTGACAGAATCCATGGATGGCAGGCTTTTGAGTGTCCTTGCAAAGAAAGGTGGCTATATTGGTCACTGATTTGTTTTTGTTTTGTTTTTGAATGTCAGAAATGTATATTTGTGAATGTTGAGATGTTATATTGGTTTCACTGGTAAAAATAAATAATTGAAATGGGTATATATTTGTTTTTTGTTAAGTTGCCTAATAATTATGCACAGTAATAGTCACCTGCACACACAGATATCCCCCTAAAATAGCTATAACTAAAAACAAACTAAAAACTACTTCCAAAACTATTCAGCTTTGATATTAATGAGTTTTTTGGGTTCATTGAGAACATGGTTGTTGTTTAATAATAAAATTAATCCTCAAAAATACAACTTGCCTAATAATTCTGCACTCCCTGTATAGCAGTTACATAAATTTCCTCAAAGTTATGTATATTAACACTTGCGGCAGAGTAACTCATGGCTTAATACTCAAGAAAAATGTACATGGTCCCCATTTAATACTATTATAGCTATATACATTTTCCTAAGGTTATACATAATAAAACATGGAATGAAAAATATTGAAGATCTAAGGAAAATGATGAAACATAAAAAGGAGAAGTATTATGTAAGCTTGCAGTTCGATTATATGAATATGTCCAGATCCTAGCCATGTCTTCATCCAGGGCTGAGCATGAGTGCTGCAGTTTAACCAACTCCTGCTCTCTGGGAGTCCAATGCATTTAGGTTGTAGATTATCCATATGGGTAGTGCTGGCACAAGCTAGATGTGGTATAAGCATCCCTCTCAAGACTGTGAAGGAAGAAGTCCCACTAATCCAATAAAGCTGAAGGGGCAATTCTATACCTCCCATTACATCATGAGGAAATAATGCTTATCTCTGAGATAATTTGTAGGGGCCACCGGTAGGTAGAGTGGCATGTGAGTCACAATGCCAATCCATGCTGTCGTTGTAGATTGCAAAGTCAGTTTGTAAATCTTGCTGGGCCTCCTCTTTCTGAAATGCTGCCAATACATCGTCCTCCGCAGTAGTAGAGCATTTAGCGTGATTATTTATAGTGCCCGTATGCTCCACTGCATCGAGACCTGCAACGCTGTTGATGCTAACCAAAAGCTTCACTGCGTCTGTTGTACCTCTCTCATATATGGCTTGCTGCTTCTCAGATGGAGCTCTAGGCAATTTCTTAGCAGATAAAGTTTCCACGGTTGCCACAAGCATTCGTTTCAGCTCGAGGAAATGTGCATCATAGAACTCTAGAATTTTTTCTTCCCATGCAGTAGTCGCCATATTGGTTGCCTGCCTCCGGTCGCAAAATAACAATTATCCTGAGTTCCTGTTTGTTTACAGGTGTTTATGGCCAAAATTGTGAGTTCACAGCTACAGGTAGCATGTCTGGGTTGACCAAGAGATCAGGAGGGGGGGTATCCGCAGACCAGCTTTCAATGTTAGAGGTAACTACCACCCTGGCTCTGTATCTGGCCTGCTTCATTCAGGAGACGTAGCTGCAATATTCTCCCTGAGGGTTTCTCAATAAGTTCCAAACAGGATTCTCTGTTGGAGAAATCTCAAGGATCAAGTTTTTGTATTTTAACTTATAGGCTGAGTTTGGGATAAATCTATTATTTTCTAGTTAGCCTCGGGTGCTCTTCAGAAACATGTCTTTTTGCTCTAGCAGATAGCTCCGCCCCATGGGGTAAGCATTTTAATACATACTTACACATAGTATCACTGACAAGGAGGGATGATTTTTAGGCCTAGTAGGTCTGTTGTATGGCAGACCCATAACATTGATATATATATATGCTCCAAACACCAACCAAGCATCTTTCTTTAAAAATATATTTACTAAGACCCTAAATCTTGCAACAGGCCCAGTATTCTTGGCTGGAGACTTTAATACTCCACTGCAACCTAGGCAAGAAAGCTCGAACCCTTATATTAAAGTCCCCAAAAAGGGTACCACTACTCTATGGAACAGATTAAAAGACCTTGATCCATATGATACCTGGAGATTCATACACCAAAACACTAGAGATTTTACATTCTTTTCGCACCCTAATAAGACCTATAGTAGACAGGGCCGGCATTTATGTAAGGCAGTATAGGCAGCCGTTTTAGTTGCTTACTTATTTGCTGCTACTACATAAATAATGCTTATTGGTTATTTGGCTGCCGCTACGCTTAGATGATGATCATCTAGTCTAGATGGGCCGGCCCAGGCGGCTATTGCTATGGGATTGGAACGAATGTGTGGGCATGTCTGTGGTGTGGAGCTTACTTGCGCATCTGCGCTGCCTAAACCGGGTAAACCACCGACAACACCCGCAAATTTTCGACCAATCTTCCTATTAAATACTAATGTTAAGTTATACGCAAAAATCCTAGCTTCACGTAAAAATTCAGTCCTCACTTTGATTATACATATCAACCAAGCAGGCTTCACCCCTACCAGAGAAGCTAGAGAAAATACGACCAAAATACTAACCCTCATGGAATATGCAGACAGACAATTCCATTCCAATTCCATCAGTATTTCTCTCAATGGACGCAGAAAAGCCTTTGATCGGCTAGATTGGCTCTTTCTTAAACAGGCAATGATTAAATTAGGATTTGCCTAAGACTTTGTCAGAAAGATTTTCACCCTATACAATGCTCCCTCTGCAAAAATCAGACTGAATGACTCTTTATCTAACCCATTCCAGATTCCAAACGAAACGTGACAGGGTTGCCCCCTTTCTCCTCTGCTATTTATAATTGCTATGGAAATCCTAGCCTCAACCATAAGACATCACCCTGAAATATCAGGACTCACTATAGGCCCTACAGAATAAAAACTCACTCTTTACGCCAACGATATATTTCTGACCATGACCAAGTCCGAAAAATCCATACCTTCCCTCATCCAAACATTACGCCTATACAGAATTTACTCAAATTTTAGCATCAATATAACGAAATCAGAGCTACTAAGCATTGACTTATCACACTTGGCCTTGGACACTACCCAACAACAATTTAATTTTCGTACCCAACATAAAGCCATCAAATATCTAGGTGTCCATATCTCATCGCATAAAGAGGTCATGATATCTTTAAACTATACCACACTGAAACACACAATACAAAATACATTATGGTCGTGGGGAACCATACCCTCTTGTGGCTATGGAGGATTGACGCAATTAAAATGATATTATTACCCAAATTCCTATACCTCTTCCAAACTCTCCCAATACCCCTCCCGGACAGGTTGATATTTGAACTACAAAAACCCCAAAATTCTTACATATGGATGCACAAAAGGCCCTGCATAGCCACAAGCACCTTGTACCGCCCCAAAGATATGGGAGGTATAGGAGCCCCTAATCTAACATATTACAGATATGCAGCCTATCTCACCATAGTTGTAGACTGGTGCAAGCATGCAGCTAACAAAGAATGGGTTCTATTAGAACTTTCCCTTGCCAGTAATGACCATTTATTAGGAAACAGCTGGCTCCCTACGAATCAAAGACAACTACATGCTACAACATCCACAATCACCAGAGAGACATGTAATCAAAAAACAAACGCAAATCTAACATATACCCCCATAAACTCATTTATCAAACAACTCTTCCTTCCCACTGCAAGCTCTCCTTCCTAAAAACATTACTGCCAAATATTCATGACTCAGTACCACACCACATCTTTTTCCAAGATAACAAATTTAAACCACTCACTGAAATTTTTGTATTACTAGGACCTCATATCCAAAGCTGGTTTACACATCTGCAACTAGCACACTATTTATTGTCCTGTCCTCACAAATCCCAAATCAGATGTTCCCTAACAAGTTTCGAGAGCATATGCTTCTACCCCCAGCCCGACAAGGGAATATTGTCCTTAATACACAAACAAATCTTATTATCTCACTCCACATATGTGAGTAAATGGAAACATGAAAGTGGACACTCTCTACCCCCAAATAATTTGGGGGAAAGTTTTTAGAAACATGACAAAATCAACCTCATCAGTTTCAATATTAGAGATGAATGTAAAACTCCTATGTAGATGGTACTATACACCAGCTCGCTTACATCTACTATTCCTTAACACATCAGCTACATGCTGGAGAGGTTGTCAAGATACAGGGAGTGCAGAATTATTAGGCAAGTTGTATTTTTGAGGATTAATTTTATTATTGAACAACAACCATGTTCTCAATGAACCCAAAAAAACTCATTAATATCAAAGCTGAATATTTTTGGAAGTAGTTTTTAGTTTGTTTTTCGTTTTAGCTATTTTAGGGGGATATCTTTGTGTGCAGGTGACTATTACTGTGCATAATTATTAGGCAACTTAACAAAAAACAAATATATACCCATTTCAATTATTTATTTTTACCAGTGAAACCAATATAACATCTCAACATTCACAAATATACATTTCTGACATTCAAAAACAAAACAAAAACAAATCAGTGACCAATATAGCCACCTTTCTTTGCAAGGACACTCAAAAGCCTGCCATCCATGGATTCTGTCAGTGTTTTGATCTGTTCACCATCAACATTGCGTGCAGCAGCAACCACAGCCTCCCAGACACTGTTCAGAGAGGTGTACTGTTTTCCCTCCTTGTAAATCTCACATTTGATGATGGACCACAGGTTCTCAATGGGGTTCAGATCAGGTGAACAAGGAGGCCATGTCATTAGATTTTCTTCTATTATACCCTTTCTTGCCAGCCACGCTGTGGAGTACTTGGACGCGTGTGATGAAGCATTGTCCTGCATGAAAATCATGTTTTTCTTGAAGGATGCAGACTTCTTCCTGTACCACTGCTTGAAGAAGGTGTCTTCCAGAAACTGGCAGTAGGACTGGGAGTTGAGCTTGACTCCATCCTCAACCCAAAAAGGCCCCACAAGCTCATCTTTGATGATACCAGCCCAAACCAGTACTTCACCTCCACCTTGCTGGCGCCTGAGTCGGACTGGAGCTCTCTGCCCTTTACCAATCCAGCCACGGGCCCATCCATCTGGCCCATCAAGACTCACTCTCATTTCATCAGTCCATAAAACCTTAGAAAAATCAGTCTTGAGATATTTCTTGGCCTAGTCTTGACGTTTCAGCTTGTGTGTCTTGTTCAGTGGTGGTCGTCTTTCAGCCTTTCTTACCTTGGCCATGTCTCTGAGTATTGCACACCTTGTGCTTTTGGGCACTCCAGTGATGTTGCAGCTCTGAAATATGGCCAAACTGGTGGCAAGTGGCATCTTGGCAGCTGCACGCTTGACTTTTCTCAGTTCATGGGCAGTTATTTTGCACCTTGGTTTTTCCACACGCTTCTTGCGACCCTGTTGACTATTTTGAATGAAACGCTTGATTGTTCGATGATCACGCTTCAGAAGCTTTGCAATTTTAAGAGTGCTGCATCCCTCTGCAAGATATCTCACTATTTTTGACTTTTCTGAGCCTGTCAAGTCCTTCTTTTGACCCATTTTGCCAAAGGAAAGGAAGTTGCCTAATAATTATGCACACCTGATATAGGGTGTTGATGTCATTAGACCACACCCCTTCTCATTACAGAGATGCACATCACCTAATATGCTTAATTGGTAGTAGGCTTTCGAGCCTATACAGCTTGGAGTAAGATAACATGCATAAAGAGGATGATGTGGTCCAAATACTCATTTGCCTAATAATTCTGCACTCCCTGTATAGGTACTTTTACACATATTTGGTGGACTTGCCCACTCGCTAAGGAATTCTGGCTCTCCATTAAGATAAAGATCGAGAAATTTCTGGCTATAGCTCTTCCCTTAGATATGTGGCTATACCTATTTAATAACTTCCCAAAAATTACGTGTAAGTTAAGATTAACATTACTCACCATTATGATAAACTCAGCAAAGAAACTGATTCCCCTGAATTGGAAAAAAGTAAACCTACCATCCATTAATACTTGGAGGACTACCATGACTCATTCACTCCAACTAGAGAAATAGCATTACACCCAAACAAAAGCGAATAGATGACTACCATTATATCAATTTCCTCTGGGAGGAATATCTAAATAAATAAAACACAGACCACCCTATCTGCCACACTTCTAGTAACATGGTTAATGATATCTCATAACTGTCATACACCTGTATCTCACTGACAAACTTATATCAATCAAAATTTTACTAATGCTTTTTTTATTAAAGAACGCCATGCTCTATATAATTTAATACACTTTACGCACATACGTGCTAAAAAAGACAACACTTATCTATAAATGTTTTTTTTTTATTGGAATGATGCCATTTACAGTCTATGCAAAATCTATTTTGATTTGTACAATGATTGTTATTGTTGTATTACAAGTATTTCTGCTATGTATATATGTTACAGATCAATAAAAAAATTAAAATTTAAAAAAAGAAAGAAATTAATAAACTCTTAATCAAAGTGGAAGTGAGTATCAAGAAAAAAGGAAAAACAATGCTCCTTGTTGTTTACAATTCCCACTTTTAGATGCAGCAACTAAAGAATATGATCTTAATGTACAGTTAACCATCATATCATACAAACAAGTGTTTGTTTCTTTTACAATTGCAGTTGCAGAGATTATGTGCTTTGAAGATCTTACGATAGTAACTTAAAGGGATAGAAAGTTCAAAATTGAAATGTGCTTTAGCCAAAATGCTTCAAGTAAAAGTTATTACAATATGGTGTGATAGCCCACACACCAGTGTTCAAGCTCAGAAAGATGGCGGCAGTGTGTATTGTGTTAGTGAAGACTTAAAGGGACATGAAACCCCAAATTTTTATTTCATGATTCAGATAGAGCATACATTTTAGTTTTTTTAAAAAAACTTTCTAATTTACTTCTGTTATCAATTTTGCTTAATTCTATTGGTATCATTTTATTGAAGGAGCAGCAATGCACTACTGGGAGCTAGCTGAACATATTGTTAAGTCAATTGAAAGAGGTGTACATGTGCAGTCACCAATCAGCAGCTAGCTCCTACTACCTCAGCCTACCTAGGTATTCTTTTAAATAAAGGAAACCAAAATAACTAAGCAAATTACATTATGTAAATCTACTGTATTTACTGGTCCTTTAATGAAACATTATAACAATGGAAAACATATGAAGGGGTTGTGATTGGCGGGAATATTGTGTTCATGGTGCCTCTGCATGGTTATAGCACCTTATTGGTGGCCAATAGAAGGCTCAGTGTGGCGGCTGGCATTGTGTGCAAGGAGGTCAGTATGTCACCTTCTGAAATGGACTTTGACAATGATTGTATTTCTCCATTATGTCTTATATACACTTCTCCTGAAGGTCATGTGTCCTTCCCCATACAATTAATTGTTAACTTGTACTTATTATGACTGTTTGGACTAGCTTTACTTTTTGAATCAGCCTTTTGTTCTACCTTTGTGGTATTTTTCATTAGCTGTAACTAATCACTGTAGTCTGTAATGTTGTGAATATATGATATTTAGTTAAGTAGGTCAAAGGTAGTCTTGGTGATTTTGTCATTGATAATTTGACCAATGTTTGATAACAAAACCACAACTGCTCATGGGTGATTTACCTTTAGCAGACATTATCTTCATATATCTTTTGGCAGTGGTTGATTTTTACAATCATGCTCTCAAAAGCAAGTTTGCATATATAATGCTTTAAACCCCATGATCAGTACGGTCATCCATCTAAGGGCCAGATTACGAGTGGCGCACTTACAGTTGTGCACGTAATATCAGGTTTATCGCGTCTGTGCGTGTCAAAAGTAGCGTGCATATTATAAGTTGAAAGTAAATGCGAATGCTTGAGCGCAGTTGAAGTTACCGCACATCGGGATAGTGCAACCATAGAGAGCTCTGGTCAACTGTTACGCTCAAATCAAAAGTGTCACAAAACCATAGTTGCCAAAAAGCCTTGAATTCCAGGAACAGTCCCTAGATTGTGTTGTATGTCCCTTGTTCTTTTTCTATCCCTGAAAATGTCCCCTCCAGGAGAATTGTAGGGCTGCAGCTGAGCTGGGGCCTGTTTGATATAAGTTAATGGGGATGAGCTGCCGGTGAGGCTGAGCGTGCAGCAAGTACTCTGCTTGATCACACAGAGCAGGTCTAGGCAGGGACTCCTTGCTGCACCTTCTATGAGTAATCAGTGTTTAAACTGCCACAAATCAGAAGAGAACACATTTACAAACAGATTCTCCAGATAGATAGATAGATAGATAGATAGATAGATAGATAGATAGATAGATAGATAGATAGATAGATAGATAGATAGATAGATAAATAGATAAATAGATAGATATATATATAGGCTGATAGATAGGTAGATAGATAGATAGATAGATAGATAGATAGATAGATAGATAGATAGATTGCTAGAAGCTCAGGAATGTGCACATCTTTAGGAGTCTATCACCTAGATTATGAGTTTTGCGTTCGTGTTTTAACACTGAAAAAAATGACCATTTAGCGTTAACAGCACCGCAGCCATTACAAGTCTTGTCGGTATAGCTGTACCGCAAGCCTGTTAGCCTGTAACGCAACGTCAGTCCCACACTCATAAAAATGGCGTTTTTTCATGGGCCTTCCATAGCGCTGCTATTACGAGTTTTGCAGTCAGGCTAAAAAGCTTGCGTTGCATCCTATACCGACACGATCTGTTTTGCAATCTAAAAGCAGTAGTTATGAGTTTTACGCTACAAAACTGTAACATAAAACTCATAACTAAACTGCTACAAAGTACACTAAACACCCATAAACTACCTATTAACCCCTAAACCGCCGCCCTCCTGCATCGCAAATACTATATTAAACTTATTAACCCCTAATCTGCTGCTCCCGACAATGCCGCCACTAAAAATAATTATTAACCCCTATTCCGCCACTCCCCAACATCGTCACCACTATAATAAAGTTATTAACCCCTAAACCGCAACCCTTCTGCATCACAAACACTATTTAAATATTATTAACCCCTAATCTGCCGTCCACCCACATCGCCCCCACTGTACAAAAGTTATTAAGCCCTACACCACTATAATAAACCTATTAACCCCTAAACCGCAAGCCCTCCACAACAAAATATACTAAAGTAAACTATTAACCCCTAAACCAAAAGCCCACCACATCACAATAAACTAAATTAAACTAGTAACCCCTAAACCTAACCCTAATGTAACCCTAACCCTAACACCAACACTAAACCTAACCCTAACACCCCCTAACTTTAACATAATTAAAATAGAGCTAAACAACTAAAGTTACAAACTTACCTGTCAAATAAAACCTAAGCTGCCTTACACTAAAACCTAACATTACAAAAAATAAAAAAACACTAACGCCTAGATTACGAGTTTGGCGTTAGCCTTAAAAAGCAGCATTGAGAGGTTCCAACGCTGCTTTTTAACGGCCGCTGGTATTACGAGTCTGGCAGGTACAGGTGTACCGCTCACTTTTCTTCCGCGACTCGAGGCTACCGCAAATCCCCTTACGTCAATTGCGTATCCTATCTTTTTAATGGGAATTGCCTAACGCCGGTATTACGAGTCTTGGAAGAAGTGAGCGGTAGACCCTCTCCTGTCAAGACTCCTACCGCATTTTAAAGTCAGTAGTTAAGAGTTTTATGGGCTAACGCCGTAACATAAAACTCTTAACTAAAGTGCTACAAAGTACACTAACACCCATAAACTACCTATTAACCCCTAAACCGATCCCCCCCCCCACATCGGAAACACTTTAATAAATATATTAACCCCTAATCTGCCGATCGAACATCGCCGCCACTTTAATAAATATATTAACCCCTAAACCGCCGCACTCCCGCCTCGCAAACATTAGTTAAATTTTATTAACCCCTAATCTGCCGTCCCTAACATCGCCGACACCTACTTACATTTATTAACCCCTAATCTGCAACCCCCAACGTCGCCGCTACTATATTAAAGGTATTAACCCCTAAACCTAGGTCTAACCCTAACCCCCCCTAACTTAAATATAATTTAAATTAAACGAAATAAATTTAACATAATTAAATAAATTAATCCTATTTAAAACTAAATACTTACCTATAAAATAAACCCTAAGCTAGCTACAATATAACTAATAGTTACATTGTAGCTATCTTAGGATTTCTATTTATTTTACAGGCAACTTTGTATTTATTTTAACTAGGTACAATAGTTATTAAATAGTTATTAACTATTTAATAACTACCTAGCTAAAATAAGTACAAAATTACCTGTAAAATAAATCCTAACCTAAGTTACAATTACACCTAACACTACACTATCATTAAATAAATTACCTAAACTACCTACAATTAATTACAATTACCCTACCCAATACTAAATTACAAATAGCCCTTAAAAGGGCCTTTTGCGGGGCATTGCCCCAAAGTAATCAGCTCTTTCACCTGTAAAAAAAAAATACAATACCCCCCCAACATTAAAACCCACCACCCACACCCAACCCTACTCTAAAACCCACCCAATCCCCCCTTAAAAAAACCTAACACTACCCCCCTGAAGATCTCCCTACCTTGAGCCGTTGGGTGGGTTTTAGAGTAGGGTTGGGTGTGTGGGTGGTGGGTTTTAATGTTGGGGGGGTATTGTATTTTTTTTACAGGTGAAAGAGTTGATTACTTTGGGGCAATGCCCCGCAAAAGGCCCTTTTAAGGGCTATTTGTAATTTAGTATAGGGTAGGGAATTTTATTATTTTGGGGGGCTTTTTTATTTTATTAGTGGGATTAGATTAGGTGTAATTAGTTTAAAATTCTTGTAATTCTTTTTTTTTCTTTCTGTAATTTAGTGGGGGGGGGGGGGGTTTCCGTAATTTAGTTTATTTAATTTAATTGTAATTAATTGTAGGTAGTTTAGGTAATTTATTTAATGATAGTGTAGTGTTAGGTGTAATTGTAATTTAGGTTAGGATTTATTTTACAGGTAATTTTGCACTTATTTTAGCTAGGTAGTTATTAAATAGTTAATAACTATTTAATAACTATTGTACCTAGTTAAAATAAATACAAAGTTGCCTGTAAAATAAATATAAATCCTAAGCTAGCTACAATGTAACTATTAGTTATATTGTAGCTAGCTTAGGGTTTATTTTATCGGTAAGTATTTAGTTTTAAATAGGATTAATTTATTTAATGATGTTAAATTTATTTCGTTTAATTTAAATTATATTTAAGTTAGGGGGGGTTAGACTTAGGGTTAGACTTAGGTTTAGGGGTTAATAAATTTAATATAGTAGCGGCAACGTTGGGGTCGGAAGATTAGGGGTTAATACATTTAATATAGTTGTGGCGATGTTTGGGGGGGCAGATTAGGGGTTAATAAATATAATGTAGGTGTCGGCGATGTTGGAGGCAGTAGATTAGGGGTTTATAGGGATAATGTAGGTGGGGGCGGTGTCCGGAGCAGCAGATTAGGGGTTAATAATATAATGTAGGTGTGAGCGATAGCGGGGTGGCAGCAGATTAGGGGTTAATAAGTGTAAGATTAGGGGTGTTTAGACTCGGGGTTCATGTTAGGGTGTTAGGTGTAGACATAAAATGAATTTCCCCATAGGAAACAATGGGGCTGCGTTAGGAGCTGGATGCTGCTTTTTTGCAGGTGTTAGTTTTTTTTTTCAGCCAGCTCAGCCCCATTGTTTCCTATGGGGAAATCGTGCACGAGCACGTTCAGCCCGCTCACCACTGACTTAAGCAACGCTGGTATTGAGGTGAGATGTGGAGCTAAATTCTGCACTAGGCTCACCTTTTTGCGGCTAACGCCAGGTTTAAAAAAACCTTTCATACCAGCGTTGTCTTAAGAGAGCGGTGGGAAAAAAAGGCTTGTTAGCCCCGCAAGCCTTTTTTTTAAAAATCTACCATTACAAAATGGTACAAACGAAATTATAGAATATAATAAAAAATATTCCTATTCTAATACCCTTTAAAAAAAAAAAAACACCCGAAAATAAAAAAAACCCTTATCTATAATAAACTGCCATGAGCCCCTAAAACAGCCTTTTGGGGGCCCTTAAATGGGCCTTTTGTAGGGCATTTCCCTAAAGTTAACAGCTCTTTTGCTACAAAACAAAACAAACACTCCCTAACAGTATACAAACCCCCACCCCCCAAACCCACAAAATAAAACTAAAGTAAAACCTAATCTACCCATTGCCTTGAAAAGGGCATTTGTATGGGCATTGCCCTTAAAAGGGCATTTAGCTCTTTTGCTGACCAAACCCTAATCTAAAAATAAAAATCCACCCCAAAACAAAAAAATACATTACACAAAATAACAAACAATATATCAAAAATAATAAAAATTATTCCTATTCTAATACACATTTAAAAAAAACCACCCCAAAATAAAAGAAACTAATCTAGAAAAAACTACCAATAGCCATTGAAAGGGCCTTTTGAAGGGCATTGCCCTAAGTTAAACAGCTTTTTTACCTGAATTTTTTTTACAAAGTCCCACTAACATTAGAAAACCCCCACCCCCCCAAACCCACAAAATAAAAAAAACTATCTAAAAAACCTAATCTACCCATTGCCATGAAAAGGGCATTTGTATGGGCATTGCCCTTAAAATTTTAGCTCTTTTGCTGCCCAAACAGTAATCTAAAATAAAAACCCACCCAAAAAAACCTTAAAAGAAAACTAACACTAACCCCCCGACGATCCACTTAAAGTTTTTTAAGTCACGCTTGAACGATCTTCATCCAGGCGGCGAGAAGTCTTCATGCAGGCGGCGAGAAGTCTTCATCCAGGCGGACTCTTCTATCTTCATCCCGGCAGCGAGAAGTCTTCATCCAGACTGCCTCTTCTATCTTCATCCAGGTGGCGAAGTCCTCATCCAGACGGCGAGAAGTCTTTATCCAGGAGGCCTCTTCTATCTTCATCCAGACGTCATCTTCTATCTTCATCCCGGCGGCGCAGAGCGGGTCCATCCTAAAGACATCTGGCGAGAACCATCCTCTTCATATGGTCGCCGCCGTACACTGAATCTTTAATGCAAGGGAGCTGTTTCAAAATGGCGTCCCTTGCATTCCTATTGACTGAAAAAATTGAATCAGCCAAAAGGAATTAGAGCTGCTAAAATCCTATTGGCTGTTTAAATCAGCCAATAGGATTTAAGCAGCTCTCATTCTATTGGATGATGCATTCAATAGAGGGATAAACTGTCCCTTTAACTGTCCATTTAATATAACAGTGTTGGTTATGCAAAACTGGGGAATGGGTAATAAAGGAAATATTTATATCTTTTTAAACAGAAACAAATTCAAGTAGACTGTCCCTTTAAGTATAAAAACTTAAGCATAGGTAGGGATACCACAGGCTATATCAGCCATTTCAAATGCTGAAATAAGGGTAAAGGAGCTACGTGTAAACAATTTAATACACTCCAGTAGGTAAAATTGATAATTGGAAACAAATTAAAGGGGAAAACATTTTGGGTAAATTGTCCCTTTAAGTATATAAACCCTCTGTGGGGACCAGATGGCTCACAGCCTAACTCAATGTGAAGGCTAATATGTAATATCAGTGATAGGATTTCTGCATATCCTAGCTACTATGGCTCTATATAAGTTACCAATTTACAGATTATATTTAAAGGGACAGTCAACACCAACATTTTTATTGTTTAAAAAGTTAGATAATGCCTTTACTACCCATTCCCCAGCTTTGCACAACTAACATTGTTATATTAATATACTTTATATCCTTTAAACCTCTAAATTTCTGCCTTTTTCTAAGCTACTACTGACAGCGTCTTATCACATGCTTTTTTATTTGCTTTTCACAAAAGGAGACTGCTAGTTCATGTAGGCCATATAGATAACATTGTGCTCACGCCTGTGAAGTTGTGCACAACACAGCACTAATTGGCTAAGATGCAAGTCAATAGATAATAAATAAAAAAAGTAATGTGATCAGGGGGCTGTCCGAAGATGCTTAGATACAAGGTAATCACAGAGGTAAAAAGTATATTAATATAACTATGTTGTTTATGCAAAACTGGGGAATTGGTAATAAAGGGATTATCTATCTTTTTATCTATCTTTTAAAGCAATACCATTTTTGGAGTTGACTGTCCCTTTAAGGCATTTAACACTGCCATCTAAGGAGGCCACTGTTCAAGGTACTCACAGTGCCTGACTCTATGGTTAGACCTTTAAATAAGTATAGTAACAGGCTATGTAGCACTAACTTGTTGATACAGGAGGTAGCTACACATACATAAGTTAAGTACATACTCTTTGGTTGTAGAAGATTAAATGATGGGTAAAATGTAATGCTCCTGCTGACGTAACAACACAGACCATTGCATTATCATTGTAGGTTACTTTTCTATTACCCTACACACATACTACAAAATATTCTAGTAATAGGACTTTCAACTGTGAGAAACCTCAGTTATTCTATAGTTTAAGTTCACTAAGCCATTGTTTCTCAACCGTGATCCTCAAGTACCCCCAACAGGCCAGGTTTTCATTATAGCTGTGCACAGGTGAAATAATCAGCTGATGGGTGAGATCTGGTTAGTAACCATGGCTACTGATCAGCTGATTACTTCACTTGTGCACTGGTTGAGTTATAATAAAACCCTGGCCTGTTGGGGGTACTTGAGGATTGCGGTTAAGAAATACTGCACTAAGCCTAGCTACATTTACTAGGTTCTAGCAACAGCTTATCAATTGGAAATGTTCCTTTTGATTCAGGATGTTGATGATCTTTTAGGCATTCGTAAGGGTAATTTTGTTGAGAGCCTGGTACAGTAATTAGTTCTGGGCTTGGAGATTGTGATGTGTGTATATGTATATGTGTATTTTTCTGTGTATGTATCTGTGTATGTATCTCTGTGTGTGTATGTATCTGTCTGTGTGTGTATAGGTGAAACTCGAAAAATTAGAATATCGTGCAAAAGTTAATTTATTTCACTAATGCAACTTAAAAGGTGAAACTAATATATGAGATAGACTCATTACATGCAAAGCAAGATAGTTCAAGCCGTGATTTGTCATAATTGTGATGATTATGGCTTACAGCTCATGAAAACCCCAAATCCACAATCTCAGAAAATTAGAATATTGTGAAAAGGTGCAATATTCTAGGCTCAAAGTGTCCTACTCTAATCAGCTAATTAAGCCATAACACCTGCAAAGGGTTCCTGAGCCTTTAAATGGTCTCTCAGTCTGGTTCAGTAGGAATCACAATCATGGGAAAGACTGCTGACCTGACAGTTGTGCAGAAAACCATCATTGACACCCTCCATAAGGAGAGAAAGCCTCAAAAGGTAATTGCAAAAGAAGTTGGATGTTCCCAAAGTGTTGTATCAAAGCACATTAATAGAAAGTTATGTGGAAGGGAAAAGTGTGGAAGAAAAAGGTGCACAAGCAGCAGGGATGACCGCAGCCTGTAGAGGATTGTCAGGAAAAGGCCATTCAAAAGTGTTGGGGACTTTCACAAGGAGTGGACTGAGGCTGGAGTCAGTGCATCAAGAGCCACCACACACAGACGGATCCTGGACATGGGCTTCAAATGTCGTATTCCTCTTGTCAAGCCACTCCTGAACAACAAACAACGTCAGTAGCGTCTTACCTGGGCTAAAGAAAAACAGACCAGTGGTCCACAGTGGTCCAAAGTCCTCTTTTCTGATGAGAAACCAAGGACCCAGAGTATGGAGGAAGAATGGAGAGGCACACACTGCAAGATGCTTGAAGTCCAGTGTGAAGTTTCCACAGTGTGGATTTAGGGAGCCATGTCATCTGCTGGTGTTGGTCCACTGTGCTTCATTAAGTCCAGGGTCAACGCAGCCGTCTACCAGGAGATTTTGGAGCACTTCATGCTTCCTTACGCAGACGAGCTCTATGGGGATGCTGACTTCATTTTCCAGCAGGACTTGGCACCTGCCCACACTGCCAAAAGCACCAAAACCTGGTTCAAGGACCGTGGGATTACGTGGGATTGATTGGCCATCAAACTCGCCTGACCTGAACCCCATAGAGAATCTATGGGGCATTGCCAAGAGAAAGATGAGAGACATGAGACCGAACAATGCAGAAGAGCTGAAGGCTGTGTGTGTGTGTATGTATGTATCTGTGTATGTGTGTATGTATCTGTTTATGTATCTGTGTGTGTGTCTGTGTGTGTATCTGTGTATGTATCTGTGTATATATCTGTGTGTGTGTGTGTATGTATCTGTGTATGCATCTCTGTGTGTGTGTGTATGTATCTGTGTGTGTGTATATGTATCTGTATATGTATCTGTGTGTGTTTGTATCTGTGTATGTGTCTGTGTGTGTATGTATCTCTGTGTGTGTGTGTGTGTCTGTGTGTGTGTATCTGTGTATGTATCTGTGTGTGTGTGTATATATCTGTGTGTGTGTGTTTGTATCTGTGTATGTATCTCTGTGTGTGTATGTGTGGCATAGTTCATTCTCCTTTTTCTTTGACAATTTGTTTCTGGAAGGGGGCCCCACACTGCTATGGCCGGCCCTGAATACACACAATAAAAAGGGAGCAATTTCATAGAAGCCCTTCAAAATGTGCTTGATAAATTTGAAAAAAAAAAAAAAAATTGGTGTTTTGTCGTCCTTAAAGGGCCATTATACACCAAATTTTTCTTTGCATACATGTTTTATAGATGATCCATTTATATAGCCCACCTGGGAGTGTTTTTGTAACAATGTTTAGTTTTGCTTATTTTTTAATAACATTGTGCAGATTTTCAGACTCCTAACCAAGCCCCTCAGTGTCAGAAGTAGACACGCTTTTCAGTGTGTGTACGTATCTGTGTATTTTTCTGTATGTATCTGTTTGTGTGTGTGTGTGTGTGTGTGTATGTGTGGTATAGTTCATTCCTCTTTTTCTTTGACAATTTGTTTCTGGAAGGGGGACCCCACACTGCTATGGCCGGCCCTGAATACACACAATAAAAAAAAGGGAGCAATTTCATAGAAGTCCTTCAAAATGTGCTTGATAAATTTGAAAAAAATAATAATAATTGGTGTTTTGTTAAAAAAATTTATTGTCTAAACAGATAGATAATCCCTTTATAACCCATCCTCCAGTTTTGCACAACCAACACAGTAATATTAATATACTTCTTACCTCTGTGATTATCTTATATCTAAGCCTCTACATACTGCCTCCTTACCTGAGTGCTATTTACAAACTTGCATTTTAGCTTATTAGTGCTGACTCATAAATAACTCCACGGGAGTGAACACATTGTTATCTATATGGCACACATGAACAAGCAGTGTCTTGCTGTTAAAAGCTATAAGAATGCTCTGAGATAAAGGTAGCCTGCAGGGGCTTAGAAACAGTCAGAAATTTTGAGGTTTAAAGGTTATAAAGTATATTAATATAACCATGTTACAAACTTATAACATTGGTTGTGTAAGGGCTGTGGAATGGGTAGTGAAGGCATTATCTTTTTAAACAATAACATGTTTGAAGTTGACTGTCCCTTTAATTTAGTACATTTCATTTTATACTTACGAGAACACAGATAACTATTTCCTGTTGTTTTCATGAAGTCAAAATTTTGAGTTTCAGTGGTATTTGGGGATTGTGATTACTAGAAAAGCACATTGAGAATTCCATTCAAAGTTCAAAAAGTGTTATCTGCCAAAAACAAGTTCAAAATATGCTTTAATAATCTTATTTTTAAAGTGGACAGTTAAAGGGACATGAAACCCACATTTTTTTTTTTTCTTTCATGATTCCGATGGAGCACACAATTTTTAACAACTTTCCAATTCACTTATATTATCTAATTTGCTTAATTCTCCTGGTATCCTTTGTTGAAAACCATACCTAGGTAGACTCCAGAGCTAGTTTCTGATTGGTGGCTGCACATGTATGCCACATGTCATTGGCTTACTGATGTGTTAAGCTAGCTCATAGTAATGCATTGCTGCAACTTCAACAAACGATACCAAGAGAAGCATCAATTATAATATAAGTAAATTGGAAAGTTGTTAAAAATGTATGCTCTATCTAAACCATAAAAGAAAAAAATTGTGTTTCATGTCCCTTTAAGGCAACAAAATGATAATGGATAATTTAGATGGATCTTTTCAAAATTCTTTTAAAGATTCTTAACTAGATTACGAGTTTTGTGTTAGTGTTTTAATGCTGAAAAAATGGCCATTTCAGCGTTAAAACAGCAATGCAGCCATTACGAGTCTTGTAGGTATAGCTGCACCGCAAGCCTTTTAGCCTGTGACCCAACGTCAGTCCCGCACTAAAAAAAATTATGTTTTTTCATGGGATTCCCATAGCGCTGCCATTACGAGTTTTGCGGTGAGGCTAAAAAGCTTGCGTTACAGCCTATTCTGACACAATCCGTTTTGCATTCTGAGAGCAGTAGTTATGAGTTTTACGCAACAAAATTGTTACATAAAACTCCAAACTAAACTGTTACAAAGTACACTAACACCCATAAACTACCTATTAACCCCTAAACCGAGGCCCTCCTGCATCGCAAAAACTATAATAAAGTTAATAATCCCTAATCAGCCGCTACAGATATCGCCGCCAGTATACTAAAGTTATTAACCACTATTCCCCCGCACCCCAACATTGCCCACAGTATAATAAATATATTAACCCCCTATTCCGCTGCTCACCGACATTGCCGCCACTAAATAAGTTATTAACCCCTAAACCTCTGGCCTCCCACATCACTACCACTAAATAAACTGATTAACCCCTAAACCACCAGCTCCCCACATCGCCAAAAACTAAATTAAACTATTAACCCCTAAACCTAACAACCCCCTAGCTTTAAATTAAAATTACAAGATCCCTATCTTCAAATAAATAAAAACTTACCTGGGAAATAAATAAAAACTAAGTTTAACTATAAATTAAACTAACATTACTATTATACTAAAATTAAAATAACTATCAATTAAATAAATTAAATTACTCATTAAAAAAACTAACAATACTGGGGCGGAGCCAACAGCCGAGGAGAGCAGTCGCATCTGCCTGGTGCTCTAACAATGGATGGCATATAAACAACCAAAATAAAGCCAATATACCACTTTTAATGCATGCTCTTTTTGGTCAATGACAGAGAAGAGGGTGATACAGCATTTGATCTATTTTTTTAGTGGTCAAGCCTCCCATATGATCTCCATAACAAGACGCCGATATTTGGGGCCTAGGCGACCTCCACGAGGGAAGTGGCTGGTGGTTACCTGAGTCCCTCCGGGGGCTGTGTTTTGCAGACATGTTGTGGATCTGCGGAACTTCTCCTGCTTAAGACGACTCAGCAGCCTAACCCCAATACTTTACAGGACACTTCTGTGCCTCTACCAGACTACATCAGCCGGACGCAATAACATGGAGATCTCCCACGATGCAGTATGCCCGACAGGCACCCTGAGGCTAATCATGTCTCTCTTGAAAAATATGTCCGCTCGTCTAGACCAGCATCATGTGGGTTGTGTAGCCGCTCTACAGACTGCAGCCAGTCCACCATCTCTCCCACCAGCTGAACCTTACCTTACTAACGGCCCATCGGATACCCCGCTGAATAAGCAAATACAGAAGGAAGAACAGGAGCCACTTGAGGTCTCAGGGGAATATTTGTGGTTAGAGGATTCAGCTCAACCTACCGCACACGCTGTACACATCCTGGCAGCTAGCAAAGCTTCAGAGACCTGCAGCGACACGAGCCTCAACGAAAACGCCTAAAATACGTTGGAAGTCATTACTGAAAAGCGACTCACATTCTATCCTGGATATGAGGCTGAGCGGACGCGGTGTACGTTCCCTTGGGACTGAGTGGCGAAGTACCGGAAAGCTAATCTTTGTGGTCCCTACTGATTGGAGGGGGGATCCTTTTGACCCGGGTGGTTGGTTGCCCTTCGGGCCTTCCTGTGTGCACAAATGGCGCACCTGAGAGGCGCTAGTACTGTGACTCGTTAAAATATATGCTGAATGGAGCCTTTTGGACTACACTGCTCTTCCTCTCTGCTTAGGAACCTAAGGATGGTTAAAACATTCACACTTCGCTAGTTTTATATGAGCTAGCTGTCCGGAGGTAATGTAGCCTTAGAGCTTGATAGCCCTTCAGTCCCTATAACTGCCCTCCTGATAGCAACACAAGGTGAAACCTACCCATGAGGGACCTAGGGCACGACCCATCACACCGCTTGTCATACGGGAGATTCCTGATAATCTACATGTGATCAGTTCGAGATCACTGAAATCAGGCATCGGTTAACAACTGCGAGGCCCACATATATTAAAGGACAAAGCTCCCTTGTTCGTACTCTCATTGTGACAATATAGTTTACTATGATTGTTTTTGTGACTAAATGTTTAACACTTGGTATTTTGCATGAAACATGTTTCTGGGTAGGGGGGTTGAGCCCTATCGTTTTCTTGTTTATTCCGATAGGACAGCTGTGAGGATTAACATAACCTCTAAGTGAAGACGTATTACCTGAGTAACATCTGCTCCTACACTGTCATCGAAAACCTTATGGGATCAGCCTATACCGGGTCTACGGTTTGTTTAGTATCTTTGTTGAAGTCTATTAGTTTATATTTGTCCCCTCTTACGCACACCTGATCTAGAATGTAAGATATATATTACTTATACTCATTTACTTATACTGGAGGTTAAGAATTAAACATTTGTTAATCTCAGTTAATACTGTTATTTCTGATGTATACCCTTATTTGCTGTTACCGTTGTATATTAGTCTTTTTTTGTCTCTGCTTTATCTACATCCCCCTAAGACTATGGGATATATTACTATTATGACTCTTTTATTCACTTGTGCAGATTAGGGGACTAGAACGCAGTAAATTTACTTTAAAGTCCCTAGGACCTGGTAAGCACTCAAATAGGGGATTTCAGCTTTCGGCTGGATTATTGGGCTCCCTCTTATAATGCAAAAGCAGGTTTTATGAAGCATTCTCTTGACAGATAGATCCCACTCAATGGGCTTGGCTACATTTACTTATCCATTCCAATCCCCTCGCCCTCCAACCACAACAACCCAAATTTATAAACGTTTTATATAATAGATTTTTCACCGTGCTTGGAAGTGGCACATTATAGTAATATGGGGCTCCTAACTTTATTGACACTATTGTATAACTAAGCTACTGTAGGACATATCAGACAAGTTGATACCATGGAAATGATGATTTGTCCCACTTTAAATTAAATTATGTTCATATGTTTTATATGAAGACATTTAGCTTATAGCTTTATGTCATAAGAATGGATAGGTAATGGGTTTATCCACAGAACAAGTGTAGCAATTAACCTTGGAAACACTATAGTGTATGTCACACAATACCCCATATACTCAACACAAGACCCTGTTATTGTGGGGAATTCAGATAGTTTTAGCCCGGTGGAGGAAGGGTTTCCCATGCTTACAATATATATTATACCATTGTGTCCTACTTCAGTTATTCCCTAAGTGTAATGATCAGCAATTCGATTGCTGTTTCTTTAGTCTGATTACGAGTATTCTCTGGTAAATAGTTTGTATGTATCATGTGATTAAGTCTGTCTGCTAGTGAGGAGACAGAGTCTTAATCACCTGGTATAATGTAGCCCGGAATATTCACCTCAAAAGTATAAGTAGTAAGATCAGGTGAATAATGTCTGGGTCTAGAGATAAGTTTCTACTATGCAAACTCTTAGATAATAACTAGTAGTTTATATAGGTACATGCAAGACAAGTGAGGTCCCCTTTAAGGTAATACTGTGCCTTTAAATAATACACCTTGCGGTAAAGATAAGTTCACAGTGTGAAGTATACTCTATCAGCATGCTGGCCCTTTAAATAATACACCTTGCGGTAAAGATAAGTTCACAGTGTTAAGTATACTGTATCAGCTTGCTGGCCCTTTAAATAATACACCTTGCGGTAAAGATAAGTTCACAGTGTTAAGTATACTGTATCAGCTTGCTGGCCGTTTGAATAATACACCTTGCGGTAAAGATAGGTACACAGTGTTAAGTATACTGTATCAGCTTGCTGGCCCTTTAAATAATACACCTTGCGGTAAAGATAAGTTCACAGTGTTAAGTATACTGTATCAGCTTGCTGGCCGTTTGAATAATACACCTTGCGGTAAAGATAGGTACGCAGTGTTAAGTATACTGTATCAGCTTGCTGGCCCTTTAAATAATACACCTTGCGGTAAAGATAGGTACACAGTGTTAAGTATACTGTATCAGCTTGCTGGCCGTTTGAATAATACACCTTGCGGTAAAGATAGGTACGCAGTGTTAAGTATACTGTATCAGCTTGCTGGCCCTTTAAATAATACACCTTGCGGTAAAGATAGGTACACAGTGTTAAGTATACTGTATCAGCTTGCTGGCCGTTTGAATAATACACCTTGCGGTAAAGATAGGTACACAGTGTTAAGAATACTGTATCAGCTTGCTGGCCGTTTAAACAATACACCATAGGGTAAAGATAAGTTCACAGTCTTAACGGCAATGTTAATACTTGTATACTGAACCTGGCTCTAGCAGCTGTGAGCGTGCAGCCTCTCTGATCCTCTCCGCAGATTGCGGGCTGTGTCCGATAGACTGGAAGTAGTTAGAGCTGCGTGTGTGCTGCAGCTATTCCGGATCAGGCAGACAGGTGCAGCGTAACACGCTGTTAGTGAAAGACTTCCGAAATCCTTAAGGGGAATTTGAGTTCCGCTTGCTTGACAACAGGTGACTTCTGCCTTAGATGTGAAGTAGCTTCAGTAGAGGGAGACAGAGCTAATCACAGAACAAGTGATACTCTGTTTTAGACAAGTAACGAGAAGGGCTGGAGAGTGAGTGGGTATCAACCTTCAATAAACCAGCAAAGGTGTATGGGAAATGGAAAGCTTTTAAAGGAAAAGAGAGCCAAATAATTGATTCTTAAGGTGGTAGGTGAGATGTAACAACATAAGTTAAGGTGGAACTGAGGAGTTCATGACACTAAGTGATGCCCAGATATATATCATATAGTCCACTACTCACCACTTCACACACTGTGTCCAGCCTAGCCAACGTCTATAGCTATTCTTAAACTTAAATCCTGTAGCGGTGGGTTGGGCTTAATTTAGCTCAGGGTAAAATTACTCCTACTCCTATATCTACATCTCAAGCCCCCCCTTCACTATCATTATCTCTATGCTTGGGTTATTTTGGACAGCTCCGTCTCCATCCTCCCCCCATCTGTCTCCCTCTTTCTAAAAAAGAGCGGCTCTTGTCCACTGTATTTTCTTTCTCCTCTACACTTTGAAGCCCAAAAGTGGCCAGGTCATAAGCTTTCTCCCCACGTAATGTTCCTCTTAGATTATAGGGGCAAATAGTGGCCCCCTTGCATGGTGGGGAGTACTTAGTATTTAGTATGTTATATAATATAACAAGAAAAAAGAAGTCTCATTCTACATAGTCCAGACTGGTTTGACATTAGGTAATTAAACTCTATAGTAATCCTTTCACTTCTTATACCCACCTCATACTGTAGACCTTAAAGATTCTTTCACTGCTCTACACTAAATGCAATATAGCCCTACATGATATAAAATCAGCTAAATCATTTGGATTAATTTTTAGGAATACAGCTTATACATATGTTTGTAATGTTCATGGGATACTGACGTATATCCTGAGTATGCATCGGTTTATGGACGAACTTTCTTTGTAACATTGTTTTATGACTTCAATAAATAAATTATTTAAAAAAAAAAAACTAACAATACTAAAAAAAAAATCTACAGTTACAAAACATTAAAAATACTAAATTACAAAAAATAAAAAAATACTAAATTACAAAAAATAACAAACAAAATTATCAAAAATAAAACAATTACACCTAATCTAATAGCACTATCAAAATAAAAAAGCCCCCCCCCAAAAAAAAAAAAAAAACCTAGCCTGCCATAAACTACCAATAGACCTTAAAAGGGCCTTTTGTAGGACATTGCCCTAAAGAAATCAGCTCTTTTCCCTGTAAAAAAATACAAAGACCTCCCAACAGTAAAACCCACCAATCCCCCAAAATAAAAAAACCCAACTCTAAAAAAAACGAATCTACCCATTGCCCTGAAAAAGGGCATTTGTATGGGCATTGCCCTTAAAAGGGCATTAAGCTCTTTTAAGATAAGCCCAAACCCTAATCTAAAAATAAAACCCACCCCAAAAAACCTTAAATAAACCTAATACTAACCCCTCTTTAGGTACTCACAGTTGCTGAAGTCCGGCTTGAACGATCTTCATCCCAGCTGCTCCATCTTCATCCACGCGGCTCCATCTTCATCCAGGCTGCTCCATCTTCATCCATCGAGGGACCGGCATCTTCTTCATCCCTGCGGAGATGGAGCGGTTGATGCGCTGAGGCAGAGGTCCAGGCGAAGGTCCAAGGTGAAGGTCCAGGCGGAGGTCCAAGGCGGAGGTCCAGGCGGAGGTTCATCAATACCACATGGAGGTCCTCTTCATGCGATCGTCCGCCACACACTGAGGATTCAAATGCAAGGTACCCCTTTTATACTGGGGGTACCATTGCATTCCTATTGGCTGAAAATTTTAAATCAGCCAATAGGAATTAAAGCTGCTAAAATCCTATTGGCTGTTCAAATGAGCCAATAGGATTTAAGCAGCTCTCATTCCTATTGGCTGATTTGAATCCCTGCTTTTAAAATAAAGATACAGAGAGAACGAAGAAAAATTGATAATAGGAGTAAATGAGAAAGTTGTTTAAATTTACATGTTCTATCCGAATTATGAAAGAAAAAAAATTGGGTTTAGTATCCCCTTAACGCACGCCAGGTTAGCGCGACTTCAGAGCTCTATTTACAAAACACGTCAAAAATACATGTAAAAGTACAGTTACACTCATAATAACACAACAATCTAATAAAAAATAATATTGCACACAAAATTTATAAGGACTTAAAGATATGAGGTGTTAGAAGAAAAAAAAAGTCCGCAAAGGGCTTTAATATTGAGATACATACTGTCACTGTGTATCTGTAAGGGTAGTGGAGGAAAGGTATTTAGGACCCAGAATCCTTCATAGGGGCCGATTTACTAATGCGCGGGCGGACATGATCCGCTGTAGCAGATCATGTCCACCGCACATTGATAAATGCTGTCGGCATTTATCATTGCACAAGCATTCCTAGGGAAATGCTTGTGCAATGCCGCCCCCTGCACATTCATGGCCAATCGGCCACTAGCAGGGGTGTCAATTAACCCGATCGTATCCAATCGGGCTGATTGCTGTCTGCCGCCTCAGAGGTTGCGGACGAGTTAAGGAGCAGCGGTCTTACGACCACTGCTTCTTAACTTCCGCTTCAGGCGGACCTGAAGCGGAGTGTGTCGGAAGCTGCTTCATAAATCGACCCCTAACTCTCTATCCACTCATCTCTCCCTAATTAATTCATTATCTAAAGTCTGAGACTGTTGATTCCTAGAAAGAGAATGTTTGTTTTACCTGAAAGGTTGGTCAAAACTATTATATCGATGGTTACATTGTTCTAACTGGGTAAGTTAGGATTGGTATATGTTTAGTTAGCGCTCTAAAAGAGTTTGGCTTTAGTTTGTGTTGTACCTTCCACGCGGTTTTCTCCTTTCAAGTTATTATATGGTAGATATCCCAGAGGTATATTGGATATTGCTAAATAAACATGGGAGCAGACACACACTCCTCCCCACAGTGTTATAGAACACATTGCACAAATGCAAGAGCAAATGGAAGTAAGGAATATTATGGGAAAGTGCAGAAGGCTCAGGAAGTCAGTTACAATAGGAATGCAAGGCTAAGGGTCTTCCAGCCTGGGGATAGAGTTCTTGTACTGATTCCTACAGTTGAATGTAAGTTCCTTACAAGCTGGCAAGGACTGTATGAAATTACTGAACAGGTCAATGAGGTAAATTATTAAGAAAGACAGCCAGGCAGGAGGAAGCCAGAACAAATTTACCAATAAATGTACTAAAACCCTGGGTAGAGAGAGAGAGGGAGGTTTTAATGATCAGGCAGTAGTAGATTCTATCCGGGCTGCAAACCCTGCTAAGTGTTATTTAGGATTGCAGAGACTGAATATTTGTGTTACACTATTGGAAGGGGACTAATTAAACTACAAAATGGCAAAGTAGAGGCAATGAGGCCTATTTATCAAGCCGTCAACTGTGCTGCATTCGACGGCACCAATATGCTCGCCTAACATCGCCTAAAATCGTGGCCGCGGACCTGAATATGCTCTCCTTATTTATCAAAAAAGCTGTCAAAAAGACACGCACCAAGTACGGGGCGATGAGCAGCGTACTGTTGTTAACTAACAGTCATCTATCTTGCTGCTATTCGGCTTTATATTCTGTCACTAAACGCCGCCACTATACTAAAATGTTTACCCCTATGCCGCCGCTCCCGGAGCCCTCCGCAACTTAATAAAGTTATTAACCCCCATCCCGCTGCTCCTGGAGCCCACCGCAACTAAATAAAGTTATTAAGCCCTATCCCGCCGCTCCTGGAGCCCTCCGCAACTAAATAAAGTTATTAACCCCCATCCCGCTGCTCCCGGAGCCCACCGCAACTAAATAAAGTTATTAACCCATATCCCGCTGCTCCCGGAGCCCACCGCAACTAAATAAAGTTATTAACCCCTATCCCGCTGCTCCCGGAGCCCACCGCAACTAAATAAAGTTATTAACCCCTATCCCGCCGCTCCCGGAGCCCTCCGCAACTAAATAAATGTATTAACCCCTAAACCCCTGGCCTCCCACATCACTACCACTTACTAAACCTATTAACCCCTAAACTGCCAACCCCCCACATCGCCATAAACTAAATTAACCTATAAACCCCTAAACCTAACAACCCGCTAACTTTACATTAATTAAAATAAACTATATTAAACTATTAATTAACCTACCCTAACTATTATACTAAAATTATATTAAATTACATTAAACTATATTAAACTATTCATTAACCTACCCTATTATACTAAACTTACATTAAACTAACAATTAAATTAACTATATTACATATTTAAAAACCTAACCCTACTCAAATTATTTAAATCTACTATTAAAAATTACTAAGCTACAAAAAAATAACAACTAAGTTACACGAAATAAAAAACACTAAGTTACACAAAATAAAATATAAATTATCACATATTTAAACTAATTACACCTGATCTAATAGCCCTATGAAAATAAAAAAGCCCCCCCAAAATAAAAAAAAACCTAGCCTTCAATAAACTACCAATGGCCCTTAAAAGGGCCTTTTGCTGGGCATTGCCCCAAAAGAAAGCTCTTTTACCTGTAAAAAAAAATACCCCCCAACAGTAAAACCCACCACCCACACAACCAACCCCCCCAAATAAAAACCTAATCTAAAAAACCTAAGCTCCCCATTGTCCTGAAAAGGGCATTTGGATGGGCATTGCCCTTAAAAGGGCATTTAGCTCTTTTTCAGCCCAAACCCCTAATCTAAAATTAAAACCCACCCAATAAACCCTTAAAAAAAACCCAACACTAACCCCCGAAAATCCACTTACAGTTTTCGAAGACCCGACATCCATCCTCAACGAAGCGGCATTATATTTGAAAAAAGGTTTATAATAATGAAACCTTAAGGTTTTCTTTCAGACTCATCTGAACACTGGCATTTCCTGGCCACATTTAGCAACTTTTAGGGACATAACCAGTCACACCACAGAAAAGGCACAGACATAAGTGTATTTGTCAGCATTTTTCAACTTCAGAAACATGATCTCCTGAAAGATACATAAATGATTAGTGTATAATAGGATGGTTCATCATTGGGTGGCATGTTCAGTCAAACTGCTAGCCAATAATAACATTTATTGCAAAGTGAAATATATTCTTTAAGTAAATCTGTAATATATTTCAAAATGTATTACTCCTCAGTTTTACACGAAAGACCCTTTCTGAATATTATCATTCATACTTTTCATATAAAATGATATTAACTCTTTGGCATTGTGTGCCTTGTCTTAAAAGGACAGTCTAGTCAAATTTAAACTTTCATTAGGACATGCAATTTTAATGAACTTTTCAATTTACTTTTATCATCAAATTAGCTTTTTTCTCTTGGTATTCTTAGTTGAAACTAAACCTAGGTAGGCTCATATGCTAATTTCTAAGCCCCTGAGGGCTGCCTCTTATCACATACTTTTTAAATTGCTTTTAACAACAAGAGACTTGATAGTTCGTGTGGGCCATATAGATAACACTGTGGCACATATACACCGAGATTACGAGTTTTGCGGTAACAGGGGTGCGTTGCTAACGGGCATTTTTTTTTCAACGCTCCCTTAAGACAACTCTGGTATTACAGGTTTTTTTTTAAACCTGGCGTTAGCCGCAAAAAGGTGAGCGTAGAGCAAAATTTAGCTCCACATCTCACCTCAATACCAGCGTTGCTTACGGTAGCGGTGAGCTGGCAAAACGTGCTCATGCACGATTTCCCCATAGGAATCAATGGGGCAGATTCAGCTGAAAAAAAAACTAACACCTGCAAAAAAGCAGCGTTCAGCTTCTAACGCAGCCCCATTGATTCCTATGGGGAAATAAAATTAATGTCTACACCTAACACCCTAACATGAACCCCGAGTCTAAACACCCCTAATCTTACACTTATTAACCCCTAATCTGCCGCCCCCGACATCGCTGCAACCTACATTTTATTATTAACCCCTAATCTGCTCTCCGGACACCGCCGCCACCTACATTATTCCTATGAACCCCTAATCTGCTGCCCTTAACATCGCAACACCTACTTTATAGTTATTAACCCCTAATCTGCCGCCCCCATCGTCGCCGCTACTATATTAAATGTATTAACCCCTAAACCTAAGTCTAAACCTAAGTCTAACACCCCCTAACTTAAATATAATTTAAATACAACGAAATTAAATTACTACAATTAAATAAACTAATCCTATTTAAAACTAAATACTTACCTATAAAATAAACCATAAGATAGCTACAATATAACTAATAGTTACATTTTTATCTATTTTAGGGTTTATTTTTATTTTACAGGCAACTTTGTATTTATTTTAACTAGGTACAATAGTTATTAAATAGTTATTAACTATTTAATAACTACCTAGTTAAAATAAGTACAAATTTACCTGTAAAATAAATCCTAACCTAAGTTACAATTACACCTAACACTACACTATTATTAAATTAATTACCTTAACTAACTACAATTAAATACAATTAAATAAACTAAAGTACAAAAAAACAAACACTAAATTACAGAAAACTAATTACACCTACTCTAATCCCCCTAACAAAATAAAATAAAAAAGCCCCCCAAAATAATAAAATTCCCTACCCTATACTAAATTACAAATAGCCCTTAAAAGGGCTTTTTGCCGGGCATGGCCCCAAAGTAATCAGCTATTTTACCTGTTAAAAAGAAATACAATACCCCCCAACATTAAAACCCACCACCCACACACCCAACCCTACTCTAAAACCCACCCAATCCCCCCTTAATAAAACCTAACACTACCCCCTTGAAGATCACCCTACCTTGAGCCGTCTTCACCCAGCCATGCACAAGTGGTCCTCCAGAGGGGCAGAAGTCTTCATTAGATCCGGGCAGAAGAGGACCTCCAGACGGGCAGAAGGCTTCATCCAGGCGGCATCTTCTATCTTCATCCATCCAGAGCGGAGAGGGTCCATCTTGAAGCCAGCCAACATGGAGCATCCTCTTCTTCCGGCGACTCCCGGCGAATTAAGGTTTCTTTAAATGACATCATCCAAGATGGCGTCCCTTGAATTCTGATTGGCTGATAGGATTCTATCAGCCAATTGGAATTAAGGTAGGAAAAATCCTATTGGTTGATGCAATCAGCCAATAGAATTGAGATCACATTCTATTGGCTGATTGGAATAGCCAATAGAATGCGAGCTCAATCCTATTGGCTGATTGGATCAGCCAATAGGATTGAACTGCAATCCTATTGGCTGATCCAATCAGCCAATAGGATTTTTCCTAGACAAGGACACTCTCATTTTGTTATGAACATTGGTATTTTTTTTGCAATATGTTATCTTGCTGGGCCAATTGGAGACAGTGGTTAGGTTTGTGAAATCTGCAGTGTGCCCTTCTACTTCTCTGAATTGGAAAGCCAGCAATTTTTTTGGATTTACTTACAGGATAGGGGGGTGGAGCAAAATGAAAAAATTAGTATACTGCAATATGTTTTTTACTACACATAAAATATTTTATATAACAAAAGTCTTCTGCATCCCTTTAATGTCAATTTTAAGGCACAGTAAAGTCATAATTAGACATTCATGATTCAGTCAGAGCATACGATTTTAAACAACTTTCCAATTTACTTCTACTATCTAATTTGCTTCATTCTCTTGTTATCCTTTGAAGGGTTTATCTAGATAAGCTCAGGAGCAGAGCACCTGGGTGCTAGCTGCTGATTGGTGGCTGCATATATATGCTTGTTGTCACCGGCTCAGCCCATGTGTTCAGTTAGCAACCAATATTGTGTTGCTGCTCCTTCAACAAATTATACCAAGAGAATAAAGCAAATTTGATAATTGAAGTAAAAATTGTGGGTTTCATGTCCCTTTAAGACGGTTTAAAACATTGTTTATATAACATGGGCTACCCATATTTGCCTTACTTTTTAATCATACTTGTAAGACCGTATGCAGGATCTCTGCAACCTTTATGTAATACGTTAGGTATTGAAAGATTAATTGCTCATACACCAGAATTATCTTAACGAAAATCTTCAGGACCACCATGAGTCTCTTATCATATTGTGGAATTACTTTCGGCTAGATTGCGAGTCTTTTGTTATGAGTAAAAAAGCAGCGTTAAGCCTCATAATGCTGCTTTTTTACTACCACTGGTATTACGAGTCTTGCAGATTTAGGGGCACCGCACACTTTTTTGGCCTTACCGCAAATCAACTTACGCAAATTGCGTATAGTCTTTTTTCTATGGGACTTCCATAGCGCCGGTATTACGAGCTTGTCCTGGGAGGTCAAAAAGTGAGCAGTACAGCCTACCCCGTCAAGATTCGTAACGCATTTTAAAGTCAGTAGTTATGAGTTTTACACTACAACGCTGTAGCATAAAACTCATAACTAAAGTGCTAAAAAGTACACTAACACCCATAAACTACCTGTTAACCCCTAAACCAAGGCCCTCCCACATCACAAACACTAAAATTAAATTATTAACCCCTAACTGCCGCCCCCGACATCTCCGCCACTATAATAAACATATTAACCCCTAAACCGCTGCACTCCCGCCTCACAAACATTAGTTAAATATTATTAACCCCTAATCTGCTGTCCCTAACATCGCCGCCACTATATTAAATTTATTAACCCCTAAATCTAAGTCTAACCCTAACACCCCCTAACTTAAATATAATTAAAATAAATCTAAATAAAACTTACTATTAATAACTAAATAATTCCTATTTAAAACTAAATACTTACCTGTAAAATAAACCCTAAGCTAGCTACAATATAACTAATAGTTACATTGTATCTAGCGTAGGGTTTATTTTTATTTTACAGGTAAGTTTGTATTTATTTTAACTAGGTAGAATAGTTACTAAATAGTTATTAACTATTTAATAACTACCTAGCTAAAATAAATGCAAATTGACCTGTAAAATAAAACCTAACCTGTCTTACACTAACACCTAACCTAACCCTACAATTAAATAAATTCCCTAAATTAAATACAATTAACTAAATTCAAAACAATTAGCTAAATTCCCCCCCCCAAAAAAATACTAAATTACAGAAAATAAAAAACAAATTACAAGATCTTTAAACTAATTACACCTAATCTAATAGCCCTATCAAAATAAAAAAGCCCCCCAAAATTAAAAAAAAAAACCCTAGCCTAAACTAAACTACCAATAACCCTTAAAAGGGCCTTTTGCAGGGCATTGCCCCAAAGAAATCAGCTCTTTTACCTGTAAAAAAAAAAATACAAACAACCCCCCCAACAGCAAAACCGCACCACCCACACAACCAATCCCCCAAATAAAACCCTAACTAAAAAAACCTAAGCTTCCCATTGCCCTGAAAAGGGCATTTGGATGGACATTGCCCTTAAAATGGCATTTAGATCTATTGCGGCCCAAAGCCCTAACCTAATAATAAAACCCACTCAATACACACTTAAAAATTCCTAACACTAACCCCCGAAGATCCACTTACCGGGAGAAGTCTTCATCCAAGCGGCAAGATGTCCTCAACGAAGCCAGCAGACGTGGTCCTCCAGACGGGCAGAAGTGTTCCTCCAGATGGGCAGAAGTCTTTATCCAGACGGCATCTTCTATCTTCATCCATCCGGCACGGAGCGGGTCCATCTTCAAGACATCTGGCGCGGAGCATCCTCTTCCAACGACGACTACCCGACGAATGAAGGTATATTTAAGTGATGTCATCCAAGATTGTGTCCCTTAGATTCCGATTGGCTGATAGAATTCTATCAGCCAATCGGAATTAAGGTTGAAAAAATCCTATTGGCTGATGCAATCAGCCAATAGGATTGAACTTCAATCCTATTGGCTGATCCAATCAGCCAATAGGATTGAGCTCGCATTCTATTGGCTAATTGGAACCGCCAATAGAATGCAAGCTCAATTCTGTTGGCTGATTGCATCAGCCAATAGGATTTTTTCAACTTTAATTTCGATTGGCTGATAGAATTCTATCAGCCAATCGGAATCTAAGGGACGCCATCTTGGATTACGTCACTTAAAGGTACCTTCATTCGTCGTGTTTTCGTTGTTGGAAGAAGCTAATTGTTTTGAATTTAGTTAATTGTATTTAATTTAGGGAATTTATCTAATTGTAGGGTTAGGTTTGGTGTTAGTGTAAGACAGGTTAGGTTTTATTTTACAGGTCAATTTGTATTTATTTTAGCTAGGTAGTTATTAAATAGTTAATAACTATTTAGTAACTATTCTACCTAGTTAAAATAAATACAAACTTGCCTGTAAAATAAAAATAAACCCTAAGTTAGCTACAATGTAACTATTAGTTATATTGTAGTTAGCTTAGGGTTTATTTTACAGGTAAGTATTTAGTTTTAAATAGGAATAATTTAGGTAATAATTGTAGGTTTTATTTATATTTTTTTTAAATTATATTTAAGTTAGGGGGTGTTAGGGTTAGACTTAGGTTTAGGGGTTAATAAATATAGTGACAGCGACGTTGGGGGCGGCAGATTAGGGGTTAATAAGTGTAGGTAGGTGGCGGCAATGTTAGGGGCGGCAGATTAGGGGTTAATAATATTTAACTACTGTTTGCGATGTGGGAGTACGGCAGTTTAGGGTTAATATGTTTATTATAGTGGTGGTGACGTTGGGGGCGGCAGATTAGGGGTTAATAACATTATGTAGGTGTCGGCGATGTTGTGGGCAGCAGATTAGGGGTTAATAAGTATAATGTAGGTGGCGGCTATGTCCGGAGTGGCAGATTAGGGGTTAATGAATATAATGTAGGTGTCGGCGATGTCTGGGCAGCAGATTAGGGGTTAATAAGTATAATGTAGGTGTTGGCGATGTCAGGGGTGGCAGATTAGGTGTTAATAAGTGTAAGATTAGGGGTGTTTAGACTTGGGGTTCATGTTAGGGTGTTAGGTGTAAACATAAATGTAGTTTCCCCATAGGAATCAATGGGGCTGCGTTACTGAGCTTTACGCTGCTTTTTTGCAGGTTTTAGGCTTTTTTTCAGCCGGCTCTCCCCATTGATGTCTATGGGGAAATCGTGCACGTACAACCAGCTCACTGCTGATTTAAGCAGCGCTGGTATTAGAGTGCGGTATGGAGCACAATTTTGCTCTACGCTCACTACTTGCCTTTTAATGCCGGGTTTCTGAAAACTTGTAATACCAGCGCTGTAGGTAAGTGAGCGGTGACAATAACGTGCAAGTTAGTACCGCACCCCTCATAATGCAAAACTTGTAATCTGGCCGTAAATTTCCCTGCTGAAACATCTTATCCTATTATATATTGCTCAGAATGTTTTCCTACTATGTTTTCCTCATATTATTATTGTGCTATTTCTAAATGCTAATTAATAAATAAAAAAATCACCCTCAAATTTGATTGCATGACATAAAGAACATTTATCACCATGCCTTTAAAAATGTTATATTATCGAGGCAGCGGGTTAGATATTCCTAATGAGCTCACTGAACACCTGCTATGCAGCCACTGAGGGGTCAGTATAGCCTCTATATATCTAGCTGGAACAAATATACATTAAAGGAAGAACAGTATCTACCTTTCTCTTTTAATAAACCCATCTGGTACAAGTTATCTTAATCACCTAGTACCCTCATTAGCCTTAACATACATTTTAAGATGGATTTAGGTATAAAGTCACAGCAATGATATATGTAAACTTCTTTTTGGGGAGGCTCTTTTCATTGACACTGATTTTGTGAAACTCAATAAATGTTTTACATTTGCAAGCTGTATAAAAAAACTTCTAATAATACTTTAGTGGGTGATATATTTTCAGAGAGACACCTGGCACATACCATTCCAGACATATGACTTAATGCATTATTCATATAGAAGTCCATACTAAATTATAACTGAACAGATTACTATTTAGCCATCTACCCATTAACATTCCACATACGGCATATATTACAAAAATCTTTTTTATTTTCTATGTATATTTATAGAACTCTTTATCCTAAATATCTATTTTTAATAATAATTTAATTATAGAAAAGCAATGGTGAGTATAATGCTGCAAATAGTTACAAATAAAGAAATGTTTGTAAAATCAGTCAAAAGTTCTGGAATTTGCAACACAATAAAAATGCCTGTGAGATGGATGGTCAGAGGTACACTCCCTCCTTCTGTGTCACAAAGGGGACTGAACTTTGATATCTGAGATGGAGGAAAAGTGTATAAACAGACTGACATACATGTTTATATGAAACCTATTTTGATTATAATAAACTTTGCTTTACTTGTAATGCTGAAGTTTTATGAAGAGAAAATGTTTTGTGATATATATATATATATATATATATATATATATATATATATATATATATATATATATATATATATATATATATATATATATATATTTATATATATATATATATATATATATATATATATATATATATATATATATATATATATATAAATTGTTTGTGTTATCTAGGTGCTTCAGGCATTTTTTTGTTCCATATAAATCTCTTTTACATGAGACTTATTTCATAAGTGTATGAGTAATAACGTTAGTGATTAACTATCCCTAGTTACCAGACATGCTTTAGAACACTCGTGGTTTACAGACATTCATTACATTCCCCAGGGCCTGTCAGTAGATTTAGGGTGCTAAATGATAGCTATTGAGGAGGTGCTATGTGACCCATACAATTAGTAACATTTGGGAATGAGTTAACATTTTTTATTTAACTTTTTCACCAATAAATTTATCTTTAATTCACTTTTATTTGTCCCACACTATAACTGATAAACACATTTAATATGAATAAAAAAAAAACATATTTTTTATGTCAATTACATGTTTCATTTTAATGACAAGTAGTTTGGAACAAAACATTTTTAAAGTAAGAAAAACTTTTAAGAGCAACAGTTATACAGATGTTTTAATATTCAGTAATAGGGAAGATCGGCTTTAGGACCCAGCAGCCTCCTCCAATGCCCACACCCTCCACTTTTATCACAAAGCAGCCGGTGCGAGTGTGTGTTAGTTTGTGCCAGAGGGTGCAGGGTGTGCAGTGCTCACACTGTGTGTGTCACTGTCAATGAGTGTGCAGCAATAAGTGTGCTAAGTTGTGTGAGTGTGTGTGCAGGAGCTCAGCTCTCCCCCTCCAGACATGATACTCAGGTAAGAGTGTGCAACAACTTTACAGAACAAGAAGTGAATTTAACCCAGATTAGTGTTTGCAGTTTAATTGTCAAAATATGTATTTCTGAGTTCGGTACTGTTGATTATTTTTTTTGCTCGTGTTGTTGGCACCATTCCACTGGTCAGTCTCACAATGTGTAACTTTATTGAGCTAATGATATATCTGTATGTTTAGATTATACATTTTTGTTTTTTTGTATGAACCCTGGTTACTTTATGTTCTTGTTCTAAGTTTTCTCTTTTGTACGGTCGCAGGTGTAGTGAGATCCTGCTGCTTTATGCTTCATATCTGACCATTCTGGTCTCCTCCCAAGACAAAGGTAAGAGTATCAAATGACGTTTGCCTGGGCTCATTCTTCTCGTGGGATGGGGTGTCTGGGTTAACTTTTGCTGTGGGATAGGGTTGGGGGCTTTCTTATTCAAAGGGACATACTGACTCATTCATCTTATGGCTAATATGTCGTCTTTTATTATAATCCTATATGAAATAGGTTTGTGATAATGATAAAGGGGTGTTGTCTCAGTTATAACATGGGGTAAATTACTGTGTCTTTCACTTTACTGAATGGAGTTTGAACTTACTCACTTGTTGGGATGAGAGTGTCTGGGTTCCCTAATTGCATAGAATGAGAGTCTGAGCTCACCCATTCCATAGGATTGATTCTCTTGTTGCACTGTGCCACTGAGTGAGCTATTTAGGGATTACAGGAGGTGATTGGGGGTGGGGTGAGTCTCATGTGACACCCCATGCTGAGCAGATCTGCTATTCTTCCATCTCCCCCTGTTCTCTTCACAAGATTTGTGCATACTTACAAAGTACAAATTGATGAATACATATAGAGTGACCTGATAAGGCGTATATAAGGATTACTTGTTATACATCTATTGCAGACAAACATTAGTAAGGGGAACCAAAAACTCTAATATAATATTAGTTCCAGTTTCTGGGTGGAATATTCTTGTAAAACATTACTATGCCTACAAATGTCCAACTTGCTGAAGTCTCTAGACTCTGTAGTTGGGGTCAGTGTGCTAAATTACATATTATTCCCTGGTGTGGAGGAAGTTAATTGCATATTGTTCTCTTCAGCGTGACATATTTTATGAAGTCAATGTCTATATCATTTTTCTAATATAACCAATGCAATATCACAAAGGTTCATGCCTTTCTTACTTTTGTTCATTATGTTGATTGCAGTTCAGGCTGTACTTTGTTCTCATATATATCCTCACTATTTATTCAGCACCTTGTTTATGCTTAAACCATATTTGAATGCTTATATTTTTTGTATGTTTTTATTTTGTGTCTTGGATTGCCTTTCTAAATAGTTTTCATAATCTGGTGTCCATTTGTCTCACTGACATAGTGTTTTTGCATAGGGAAAATCCTGACACTCTATATACTCAAGAACAAGTTAGTTACAGTATTCCTATCATTGATGTAAGACTTGAATGTTTATGATTAGCTGGTTGATATTTAGATCTATTTGATTGTATGCGTATTTTTCTCCATTATCTCTCCATATCATCACTTACTTACGCATCCTCCAAGATGCAATTGGTTCATAAAAACATTTGATACAATCACAACTTGTTTTTTTATAACTCCCCTTCACCTGTAGTGCTGTCACTGAATGCTTGTTTAGCATACATATAGCTTTTTCTTGATTTTTTTTTTATATTGAAAAGCCCTTTTTTGTATAAAAGGTTGCACAATGAGCCAATGCAATGTATGGAAATACACATGCAGAGACAAAGGCAAATTATTGGAGATATATGATTTCAAAATAAAACAAATGACCAAAACAATAAGTGATTTTTTTTCCATTCATTATATTGGATCTGTGGAAAATATCAATGATGACTCAGAGTGCATTATGAGTCAACTAAATAGCTGTGCTTGTGTGTGTGGGCTGTAGCACTAAAGGTGGGACTTGAGCTTATATTTTTTTATTTTATTTATTTCTTGTTACACAGATGTGATTTAAAGACCAAATACAGTTTGATAAGTAGCCAGTAAACTCATATATTTTCTAGGCTTTGGCTTCCAAGAAATTATCATGATTATAGATTTATTTATTGCTGCTGCAAACATCACATGTGCTGAAACAATAAGAGCTCAAATATTGGAACTCTGAGTAGTATTTGCAGAACATACAATTGAAAGAGACTTTGTGATGCATTATAGTAATAAAATGCTTAAAGAATGAAGAGATTTTTGAGGATTAATATTTTAGTATATTTTTGTAACTTTTCAAAAGTAGGACGTGTCAATAAAAAACTTCAATTAATGGAAAACCTATCTTGCAGCACCTCACCAGCAAGTGGTAATAAGAAAGTTTCAGAGAAGTTGAAATGAGAGAGGTAAGACGTGAGCTGGAAGAGGGGGTTGCCATGGACACCAGTGGAGTGCAGAAACAATGGGGTGGGCTGTCATGTCCAAGTCAGCAGAGTTCCAGAAGAATTAGTAGGGGACTTGCCATTTCACTTGACTATAAAGGAGCCCTTATAGGGAGTACTGTATAAGTAGACTGTTAAGATCAAAAGCCAGAATACAAATGGCCAAGTTAACTCCAATGCACAAACTGCTGGTGCTCTACAAATAAAAGATTACAACAACAAAAAAAAGAGGGAGGAAATGTGTTGTAAATCAGGTGTTCAATGAATTGAGAAAAGAGACATATGGATATAGGTGTTGATTGTTTTAGGGGTTCTTTTGGATGAGTATTTAGTGTTTGCTTGAAGGAAGAAGGGATTATGTCAGATAGTTTAAAAGTGTGTTAGTTGTTTTTTTTATTGGTGCTGCAAAGAGAAATGGGGTCACAGGGGCGAGTTGAAAGGTCTGAGGATGAGAGTGGTGCAGAAACTTTGTCCTCTTTTACAGGATTAAAAGAACAGAGCGGGAGTTTAGGAGTTTGAGACAAAGGGAAGGAACAGGCAAACAGAGAAGTGTAGAAATCCGTCTGTGGAGGAGGGCTGGGATTAGAATGAGTAAATACTGCAACAGTGCCTGAGGTTTAAATTCACACGGCCCATGTAATGTTATAGATATGGTAGCTAGAATGTATACCCTGCAGCAGTGCATATTTGTCTAGCAGCAATCAGGGGAGATTTAGGCAGCATTTACATTTTTCATGTAATTAGAACAAATGCAAACCTGGCTGGCACTTGAAGACATAATTATGGCATGCTGAGCAAATTGTTTGGAACATGGTGGAAGAATGAATTCAGTAAAGTCTGAGAGTTTGTAGAGAATTTGTAAGGTTGAGGAATGTAAGGAATTACCGCAGGAAGGTCATATCATGCCAATGACAGATAATGGTAGCGCTGCAGATGGCGTACATCTAGATATTAGTCAGGGCTTTCACACTTGCACTCTGATTAAGAGGTTACAACAGTTTAGATTTATATTAATATGCCAAGCCCACAGCTGAGCAGCTCAGGCATCTTGCACTGCTGGATCACCTCAGGGGTGTGTGCTTGGTCTAGTTTGAGACCAGCAAGAGCTAGGGCCAGTAAAGTACTTTGTTTATGTCTAAAAGGGCAATTCATGTGCAGCTGGGATATGTGCTATAATGTGAGTGAATGATTGTGAGCTGTTTAAGCTATTATGTGTCATATTGTGCAATATACATTAGGAATGGGGCCATTATATTATAGAATACTTTGTATTTCTATACTGGGAAGGTTAAGGAAGTACCACAATTTTCTATAATATAGTTAAAGGGACATGGAACCCCAAAAAATCTTAAATAATTTAGATAGAGCATACAATTTTAAACAACTTTTCAATTTACTTCTAGTATTTAATTTGCTTCATTCTCTGGGTTTTCTTTGTTGAAAAGCATACATAGGTAAACTCAGGAGCTGGAAACAAGCTGCTGATTGGTGGCTGCACAAATATACCTATTAACATTGGCTTGCCAATGTATTCAGCTTGCTCCCAGTAGTGCATTGCTGCTCCTTCAATAAAGGATACCAAGAGAATGAAGCATGATTCATAAAAGAAGTAAACTGGAAAGTTGTTTAAAATTGTATTCTCTAGTAGAATGAAGAAATAAAAAATACAATTTTAGGTTTCACACCCCTTTAATTCAGTTACCAGTAGTGGGGATAGTTGTGTGCCTCAGGGATATTTGCTAGAATCAAGTACTTTTGATATTTGCTCCAGGACAGCTGTGCATGTGAGAAATATGTGCTGCCATGTACCTCAGTTACTTTTACTGGAGAGAGCATAACTTGGTAGTACCTATGCACTAGTACCAGTGGAGAGCTTTCTTGCAGTGTCAAGTCAGACAATGAGGGAGTATGAAACACTATTTTGAGGTTTGTTCTACAGATCAAGATTTGGAGTAAAATCCCACTATAAAATGAAAAAAAAAAAACCTAATAGGTTTCCTTCCCTTGACTATGATCATAAAACTATACCCCCCTCCTATATTCGCCTAAACATACCTGTGTAATCACAAATGAAGGAGATTACCCTACAGAGCTAAGTACATTTCATACCACAATTAGCTAGTTCAGTTTTGGCATTTTAAACAAATGTTATATGACATCTAGTCTAAGAAAATATACCATTTTATTGTTGTAGTTTATACCATGAACTAACAACCTTTGCTGTATAGAAGTGGTTCTGCAAATTACTCCTCCGACATGAGATTGTGACCCCT